>NW_024412405.1:8008395-8126645 GCF_014898765.1 Herpailurus yagouaroundi | reverse complement strand
ATTTTTTTTTTTTTTTTTTTTTTTTTTTTTTTGTCAGTCTTGGAAATAACTGGGAAGTTGGTTCATGATTTTCATAACTGGGTAGTATCACAACACCTATCTAGTCAAACCTGTTCTGATCTGTTTTTGAGACAAATTTCATGAGTGCTAAATAGAGCAAATCCTCGGGAGCACTCGTCAAACCACGACACCGTAAAATACTTTGGCTGTGCAAAGTAACATATTTATCCACCTGCTCTCCCATCTCTATTGGTTTATCAGACTTGGCTGTGTCCTAACCTTAGAGAAATGCACTGTGGGACCACCCATACGGGGCAGCATTCGATAAACAAAAGGTGTTGGGAAGGGCAAGCTCCTTTGGAGCTCTGTGCACCTGTTGAGGGTGGATCCGTGCTCCTGTGCCCAGTGCCTGCTCGCGGATGCTTGCTGCGAGGCTGCTTCCTACCCTCTGAGCCTTGTTATCTTGCCAACCATAGAAGCTGACATTTTTCCTCTTATTTGCTTTCGCATTTAGAAAAGGTTCGGAGGAGCACCTGAGGGACAGACAGCAGAGAGGAGCTGGCGGCAAAAGGGAAAAGAAAAGCCACAAAAAACAGAGACTTCTCCCCCAACCCCAAATACAAAGCAAACGGGGGAAAAAAATACAAAGTAAAAAGAGGAACACAACTTTAGGGAACAGTAAAAATGTCTCTGTCGTGTTGATTTGAGAATCATTTGAAGTAAATTGTGTCCAACCAGGAGCCATACCCGAGAGAAAACTGGAGGTGGGGAAGGGTATCGAATGTCTCTCTTTATCTAGTTCTTAAAATAGACCAGGAGGTTCTATAATTTTTCAAACAAGCAGTAAGTAATTTTATTACATCCACATTTACAAAGCACTGGCGTATACAATATGCATGGCCTTAATAAGTAGGTGAATATAAAATAAATACACATGAAACATACAGAACATATATTCATATATAAATAATGCAAATATATGTGTATAGGCATGTGTATATATGTGTGTGTATATTTAATGCCTTTATATATGTGTGTGCTATAAGTGCCTAGACACCATCCATGGATATAGATGTATATATTCAACTTCCTTCAGTTGAACATTTGCATTCCCTTTTATATTGCTTTTTGTTTATACAATCGTGTATTAAATGTCTGCTGTTTAAAAATACTAAAACCGTTCTGTGTTTATGTGGCGTATAACTCATACTAGAGGACTGGCCTTGAAGATTTTGAATTACTTTTCTATAAAATATATACAGCATTTGGGAGTTAGCAAATCCTGTTTTCTTACAATGAGTCTCAAATGTGCTCTAGTGAAAGTTTGCCTTCACGTGGATCCTTACTTTACTTTTCCCCAGGTATGTTATCGGTCCTGTATAACTACCTTGCAGACTACTCCTCTAAGTCAAGACTTTCTTTTCAAAGAGATGTCATTAGGAGACACATGTCTGCTCTCCCTGGCATAATAACGGCACGAAGTCAATCTAGGATAAATAGTTCCAGTTTCCAAGTATGTGTCTCTGCGTTAGGGAAAGACACGCCGTGCACACTAGTTGGAAATGTGGTTCTTTGCAATGCCGGCACACCAGAAGGCAGAAATCCGCTAGCTTGGCCCAGGAGAGTAGACTGCTTCCGAGCGGGGCTGATAACAGGTGGAAGAAAAAACAGATGTGGAGTCCGTTTTAAAAAACCGATGGCAAGAAAACGCATGGGTTGGGGAGAACACTGAGCTGGTAACACTAAAAAGAAGTAGAAGTAAGAGCTCACCTGTGACCGCCGAGGAAGAGGGACAGACACCACTTCAGATTCCCAGAGTTGGCTGTGGTCTCCCGTAAGTCTTGCCAAAGGGGGCTCCATCTGTCACAGTAGAGGACAGGGCACGAAGGTCTTTGCTGTCTTTTAGGAAGACCGCAGCACACGGTGCCCGGTGAAGGAGGTCACCATCGGGGAGACGGTACAAACTGAGTGTGCCCCCTGCAAGGGTTATGCCGAGCTCTGGGTCTGATACACACTCTAGCCATATCCAATAGGCATCCCTGCTGTGTGGTCACATCACCGGTAACACCACAATGGGTGTTGTTTCAATGGGCTTGAAGACAGTGTCAGCCTCTGTGTTCTCATTTGTTAAATGAGTGCACTAACTGTTTAGTAGAACATACAACGGTCACCTTTTTTTTTTTTTAATGTTTATGTATTTTTTGAGAGAGAGACAGAGCATGAGTGGGGGAGGGGCAGAGAGCGAGGGAGACACAGAATCCGAAGCCGGCTCCAGGCTCTGAGCTGTCAGCACAGAGCCCGACGTGGGGCTCGAACCCACGAACCGCGAGATCATGACCTGAGCCGAAGTTGGACGCTCAACCGATGGAGCCACCCAGGCACCCCAACTGTCACCTGTTTTTAGTATTTCTCCTGCTGTTACTGTTGATAGACACATCCCTAATCTGCAGCCTTCTGTGCTGGGCATGGGGGAGATGTTCTTCTGGCCTCACTGAGTAAGGTGGGTTTTGAAGGGACCCGTAGCAAGATCTGGGTTCCAAGAAGGGACGTCTGTGTCTTTGAAAAGTGGTGGCAAATGTGATCAGAAGACTAGCAGCACTTCTGCATTAGGTGGACCCTTATGCTTTATCTTGTTACTTCTCCACCTAGTGTTAGTTTGTTTAAAGAGACGTTAGAAAAGTGTCCTCAAGAAGAGGAAAGTACCTCAGGAAAGTGTTAATATGGTGAAGAGGGAAAATGTGGGAATAAGGAAGATATGAAATATGGGATCACTGTGTCCACTTGGGACAGTGAAGGGAAGGCATTGTATCATCTAGCTTATGGGGATGATGTTTGTTTGTTTATTTTAATGTTTACTTATTTATTCTGAGAGAGAGAGAGAGAGAGAGAATCCAAAGCAGGGTCCACACTGTCAGTACACAGCCAGATGTGGGGCTCAAACCCACGAACTGTGAGATCACAACCTGAGCCGAAATCAGGAGTAGCACGTTTAACCAACAGAGCCACCCAGGATCCCGGGCCGGTGTTTATTTCAAACACTTTTAGGAGAGAATAAATATTTGAAAGGAGGCAGTCTTAAAACGCCGAATGCATACTGCACGGTTTTTCAAAGGCTGGCAGTTTATGCAGATGTAAGAAACATCTGTTATGTCTAAAGTGTACAAATAGCTTCAATTCAATGACACAAGGGCCTGAAAAGACAACGTACTTGAGTCTGGAATGCTTGCACTTTGGAGAAAAAAAGAAAACTGAGCAGCATGGGTCCAGACTACCCTTGGCTGTGCCCATTTTGGAAAATGTGTCAAAAGCGTAAGTTAAAGATTTTTTTGTAATTTTTTAAATAGTATGCTAACTGCAATGTGGTAGCCTGGGTTGGATCCTGAAATGCACAAAAACAGCAGTTGAAAAACTGGTGAACTCTAAACAGGCAGGAGTTTAGTCATATTGTATCAATGTCAATTTCTTAGTTTTGACAAGTAGGCTGATTCTTCAAGATGTTAACTTTAGGGGAAATTGGGGGAAGCACATTCAAGAACTCTCTGGGGTATCTTTCAACTTTTCTCATACATCTACAATAGACCCACACTTTAAGTTTATTTTTTTATAAATTGGGATTTTTGAAGATGTCTCTGAAAGTGGAATAAAAACATAAAAACAGTTTCTTTTTTCTCAAGTGCTAGACAAATATCATTCAGTCTTTTTTCTAATGCTTTGTCGTTGTTGCTGTTCTATATTTTCAGCTACTGAGTATTGGCTAATGCAGTGGGATGAAAACTAGAAAAAAAAATCCTCAAAATTTGTTACAAATGTCCACCCTTGAGGACAGCTTGTTTGGGGGCTTTTGATTAATGATAAGGAAGCTTCCGTAGAACTTAACAAATTCACTCTTCATTAAATCTCTCTGTACCTAATTTTTAAGAAAGATATTTCATGGTGAAAAGCTGTAACTTACGCATGCAAAATATTTTAAATTTTTGAGGCATACTTAGAGAAATTAAGCCTAAGGGAATCAGTTTGTACGAATGCTAATGAAGCTGAGTGCTTGACAGATTTTTCTAAAAATCAGGCAGATTTTTCTAAACAGTGAAAAGTGGAGGTTCTCAGGTCTGCCCATTAAACTCCTGCCCATTAAACACTGGCTCACGTGAAGGTATTCTTGCGAGGCATCTTATCCAGGTTGACACCAAGAATAGTGCTCAAGTGTCGAAGATGTAGTTTTGGAAGTATGGTACACATCTCTGTAATTGTTTAAAGATTCTTTGCAGATCAATTCTCAATTTTCCTTAAACCTCCCTGTGTCTTAGTTCATCGTAATCCGTAGGTTATAGAGTTGACCCTTGAGCAACATGGCTTTCAATTGCATGGGCCCACTTCTGTGTGGATTTTTTGTTTTGTTTTTGTTTTGTTTTGATAAATATATATACAGTACTGTAAATGTAGTTTCTCTAACTTATGATTTTCTTTTTTATAATTTTTTAACATGTATTTATTTTTGAGAGACAGAGGGAGACAGAGCACAAGCAGGGGAGGGGCAGAGAGAGAGGGAGACGCAGAATCCAAAGCAGGCTCCAGGCTCTGAGCTGTCAGCACGGAGTCCGAAGCTGGGCTCGAACCCACGAACCGTGAGATGGTGACCTAGGCAGAAGTCAGACTCAATGCAGGCGCCCCTAACTTAGGGTTTTCTTAATAACATTTTCTTTTCCCTAGCTTCCTTTGTTGTAAGAATATAAGGTATAATACAATAGTGTTAATAGACTTTTCATCAGTCGGGCTTCTTGTCAACAGACTTTTAATTAAGTTTTGGGGGAGTCAAAAGTTATAAACAGATTTTCAACTGTGCAGGGATTGGAGCCCCCAACCTCTGCCTAGTTTGAGGGTCACCTGGAATTGTTAAATTTGTAAACCTTTTTACCATTTAGCGATTTCATGTCAGAATGTCTTATTTAATCCGTACAAACACCACGAATTTATACTCAGTTTACATTAGATACCGGATGGCTTATTCAGCTAGGAATCAGCCAACTCAAGGTTCTAACTCGTATTTTGATTTCAAATACAGTGATTTAGCTTCTGTTGTACTATTTATGATAGCTAAAAATTTGATTTAGTGATATATGTGTATTCTGTTCGTTGGAAGACCGAAAGGTTGGCATATAAGAGTTGTGTATTTAGATATTGTCTTCATTTGCCAAAACAATGCCGCTTCAAATTGGGTATAAATTTGAAAGGGATATTTGGGAAAATGGTAGGATTCTTCCTGAATTTTGAAATTTGCTCCATAGGAAAGATGTAGCAGCTGTAATAGGGCAAGAAAGTTATGTATGCATTTTTCTTGATGCTTTTGGGGCTATTATTATTCTATTTTTAAAACATACTTTCCTTTTGGTGGCTTTTTGTGGAAACTCATGCAACTTTGAACAACATAATTAAATCATAAGTGAGGAAAGCCCTCTCAAAAGTAGCATTCATAATGCTTTTACTCATGTTAAGGGCCGATGATATTTTAAAGAAAAACGATCAAAATAATACCTCCACCATACCCTCCCTGTTTTGAAAAGTTCCAGGTGCTTGGGATTCTCTGGCAAAGTAGGAGATGGTCTTGACATTTGCCCAGAATAAGAGAGAAATACTCTACATTCAAGTTTATAACTTAGCCTTGTATCAATTTTAACTCTTTATAGAAAATGCAAACATGAATTCTTTTGATACATTTAAGATAAGTTAATACACCACAGAATATGTACAATTTTCTTTCTTATTTTTCTTCTAACAGTTCCGCATAGCCTTTTTTTAGCTTTTTCTCTGATGTTCTGTTAACAGCTCTTGGTAACCGCTGGGTTATTTTCTGGTACATATTTTACATATTTTTCTACATCCAGCTGAGGGTTTGAGTTGCAATTTTGTTTCGTTTTGTGTCTTCCTTTCCCCCCCTTTGTTTTCATCTCTGATTGGTTGATTTTTGAGGTAGGAGCCCTTTACAATATTGTTATTTATAGGCACAGTATTGTGACACATCTCTAGAACGCAATCACTTTGAATAACTGAAAGGTTTATACTCCTTGAACAAAATCTCCCCATTTACCCCTCCCCCCAAGCCACTGGTAACCCTACCCACCTCTGTGCTTCTACGTGTTTGACTATTTTAGTTTTTTTTTTTTTAATTTAATGTTTATTTATTTTGAGAGAGAGGGAGAGACAGCGTGCCAGCAGGGAAGGGGCAGGGAGAGAGGGAGACACAGAATCTGAAGCAGCTCCAGGCTCCGAGCTGTCAGCACGGAGCCCGACGCGGGGCTGAAACTCACCAGCCTGGAGATGACGACCTGAGCCAAAGTGTCAGTGGACTAAGCCCCCCAAGCGCCCCGGTGTCTGACTATTTTAGATTCCTCCTAGAGGGGAGCCATGCATTTATTTTCCTTCTGCCACAACAGGGAGGAATCTTGAGAACAGCATCCTCTGATTTCTCTTTAACCAAGTTAGCCCAGTGATCATTATTACTTTGTTACAGATGTAAACAGTGACACTGTTTGGCCTATAGGATGAAATCCACACTGGGTAGAATCATGCCCAAGACCCTTTTGTTGTCAAGCTCTGATCCAGTTTGTTCCTATTCTCTCCTGCTTCTTCCCCGGCAATTTAGACCAAAGCCAGGCCACATTGTGTGTGGTTCTCTGAAGCCATCTTATTCTTTTAAAATTCACTGATTCCTTGGCTTCCTTCTGCCTGAAATGCATTTTCAGGGTTTTTTCTACCAGACTAATTCCTACCCATCCGTGTTTTATTTTAATTACAAACCACTTTAAACATATGGAAGGGGTACAGGAAATAACAGAACAGACCCCTATTCACCAACCCCCAAGATTAAACAGATGTTAACATTGTGCTGTGTTTGTTTCAAGTTTCTTTGTCCACGTTTCATACAAATGAAACATTACAGGCACCTCTAAAGGCCCATTATCTCCTGTCCCCACCAACCTCTCCAGATGAACACTTAAATTGATATTTATCATTCATAAAATTGTATGTATTATAGTTTTGATTGCTATCAGCATAAAATATATACTAACACATGTGTTAGTTTACAATTTAGTTTTTTTCACTCAACATTAGATTGTTTTTCCATCTTATGCATGGTGACCAACACTGACTTTCTAATTTAACTCCTCTGGAATATCCCACTGCATAAATAAAACCCAATTCATTTACCCAAAATCTATTTAGAATTCATTTTAGAAATTAGAAATTTCTGGGGCACCTGGGTAGCTCAATCGGTTAAGCATCCAACCTCGGCTCAGGTTGCAATCTCACAGTTTGTGGGTTCGAGCCCCACGTCAGGCTCTGGGCTGACAGCTCAGAGCCTGGAGCCTGCTTTCAACTGAAGCTTTGGATTCTGTGTCTCCCTCTCTCTCTGCCCCTCCCCTGTTCACGTACTGTCTCTCTCTGTCTCTCAAAAATGAATAAAAACATTTAAAAAAAGAAATTAGAAATTTCTACTCTTTTGCTATTGTAAAGGGGGCTGCACTGAACATTGATGTGATAATGTCCCTTGGCTGATATGCAGTTTCCCCAGGGTAGATAGCTAGAGGTGGGATTTTCTGCTCTATTTATACTGCTAAACTGTTTTCTAATGTGGTCGGACTAATTAATACACCTTCACCTTACCAAAACTTGATATGATCTGGTTATGTTAAAAATTAATCTGATAATTGTGAAAAAATATGCCTTGGTATTTATTGATCATAATGGCCTCTCCGTGAGAATAAAAATATTTTCATGTGTCTATTTGGCATTCAGTTTTCTTGGTCTGGGCGTTGAAATCCATGGGGGCGGTTTTCCCTTTTATGTTGTTTGCGTATGTCTGAGCCTTTTAAGAAACCATTCAAACTTGAAATTGTAAAGATACTGTGATCATTTCCTCTAATTATTATAGATTTATTATTCAGATGTTTTACTTAAAACATGTGGAATTTTTATTGAATGTGAGGCAAGAATCTAAATAGCTGAAATGTATACGATTATACATGGTTGCCTGTTTCTGGGCTCCTTCATTTCATCCAATGTCTATTTGTTTTTCCTCGTGCTAATAGAACACAGGGCTGTTTATGTGATATCGTCATTATGTCCTAACGGCTGAGAATAGCTCTCTCTTTCTTCTTCATCTCCTTCCCCTTCCTTCTCTTCGTCCTTCATTTTTAATAATGAAACTTTATTTTTAGGACGCTTTTAGATGAGAGAAAAATGGAGTTGAAAGTAGAAACAACTCCCATATACCCCCTGCCACCCCTCCCACAGCCTCCTTCACTATCCACATCTAAGATGGTTACAATCAATGAACCTACACTGACACATCCTTAGCACCCAAAATGACAATATGCCCTTGGTACTCTGCACAATACTCCGTGTCTTTCCATGCTCTGATACCTCATTTTTTTTAAGTGCTGAATAACATTTCTTTGTCTGGATCCTACCAGTTTATTAATTATTCACCTGTTGAAGGAAATTTTGGTTGCTTCCAAGTTTGATGATGATGAGTAAATCGGCCATAAATGTCCATGTGTGAGGTTCTTCGGTGGCCCGAAGTTGAAGTGCAATTGCTGAATGACTCAGTAGAATATGTTTCGTTGTGAAAGAAATCACCCACCCATCTTCCAAAGTGTCTGTGCCATTTTGCATTCCCACCAACAGTGAATAAGAATTCTTGTGTCTCCGTGTGTGTACTTGTCAGCATTTGATGTGGTCAGTGTTTTGGATGTTGGCCATTTAAATAGGTATGTCGTTGTATCTCCTTGTTTTAGTTTGCAATTGCCTATTAATATCTGATGCTTGGCATCTTTTCCACTCGCTCTTTTGTGTTCTTCTTTAGACTTATCTCTGCAATTCTTGGCCCTTTACATGATTTTTTTTAATTTTTTTTAACGTTTATTTATTTTTGAGACAGAGAGAGACAGAGCATGAATGGGGAAGGGACAGAGAGAGAGGGAGACACAGAATCGGAAGCAGGCTTCAGGCTCTGAGCCATCAGCCCAGAGCCCGACGCAGGGCTCGAACCCACGGACCGCGAGATCGTGACCTGAGCTGAAGTTGGACGCTTAACTGACTGAGCCACCCAGGCGCCCCACATGATTTTTTTTTTAACGTAACATTTGAATTTCCTAATTTGCCTCTACTTTTTTTCATTTCAATAAATTATGTTTCTTTTTATATACGTCTATTCCTTTTCTTCTAGCATCCCTTGTTTCTTACACATTCAATTTCTTTTTTCACATTCTTAATTATAATTCTTAAACATGCCTATTTAAGGTTTTTTCAGAATGTCTATTATCTGAAGAAATTAGATTCGCATCCCTATATTGGTCGTCTCTGTTGAATTTTTCCACGGTGGATTGCTCTTTATGCAAGTTCTTCTGCATCATAGCTTTGTGTCCCAA
The DNA here is from genome assembly GCF_014898765.1 of Herpailurus yagouaroundi. Classification (NCBI taxonomy): domain Eukaryota; kingdom Metazoa; phylum Chordata; class Mammalia; order Carnivora; family Felidae; genus Herpailurus; species Herpailurus yagouaroundi. The sequence continues at coordinate 8,117,220 of NW_024412405.1, read as the reverse complement.
ATTAAGGATATCTTCCTTGAGAGTGGCTTTGCTCATTTCTAGCTGTCATTTTTAATTTGAGAGTTCTTAAATCATGTAGAGAATATAACTTTGAACTCCCAAACCAGAAGTTGATAGGAACCCAAATTTAAAAGTACCACAGAATGGGGCATCTGGGTGGCTCAGTAGGTTGAACGCCTCTGACTGTTGATTTTTGGCTCAGGTCATGATCTCGAGGTTTGTGAGTTCCAGCCCCACATCAGGTTCTGGGCTTTCAGCAGGGAGCCTACTTGGAATTCTCTCTCTCTCCCTCTCTCTCTGCCCCTCCCACCTCTCACAATAAATAAATAAACTTTAATTAATTAATTAATTATCATAGAAGTCCCTCCCCCGCCCCCACACCTGGGCTTCAATCAACACCAACCAGTCCCTGTTGTTGTTGTTTTTTTCTTACTCGTGAGATAATTATTTCTAGCCTATTACTTCTAGAAAGATGTAGCATGTATGGGCCATAATTTATTTGAACTTTCTCCATCTCGCCATCTCATGTACTTCCAACGTCTCTTTTTAGTTTTAGAGAAAAAAGAGAATATGGGTGGGGGAGGGGGAAGAGAAAGAGAATCTTAGAATCTTAAGCAGACTCCACCCTTAGCACAGAGCCTGATGGGGGGTTGGATCTCAGGACCCTGGGATCATGATTGGAGCTGAAATCAAGAGTCTGATGCTCAACCAACTGAGCCACCCAGGTGCCCCTGTTTTCCATATTTTAACTTTTGTCCCTGTAATGCTACTAAAAGCCACGCCCTTAGATTGCTGAAACTTTCATCACTAAGAACACCCACACACACCCACCCCTCCCCCCAACACACACACAAATCTGGGGTGATCACAACAGCAACTCCCACACTAACTACGCTGCTTTTCAGTCTAAGATACTTTGCTTTTCTGGAATTCCCTTCTTAAACCTGTTTCTTATTCTCAACCAGCATCTTGTGTCCAATGCACAACGATTTCAGTTTATATATTTTATCATATTGTCACAATAAAGAAGGGCCTCACTTACAGTTATGATTTATTTCCAACGTTGTATTTTTATTTTCTGAACGTACATCCAAGTTAGTTAGCACATAGTGTAATAATGATTTCAGGAATAGAATGGAATGATTCATCCCTTACGTATAATACCCAGTGCTCATCCCAACAAGTGCCTCCCTCAATGCCCTTACCATTTAACCCATCCCCCCACCCACAACCCCTCCAGCAACCCTCCGTTTGTTCTCTGTATTTAAGAGTCTCTTATGTTTTGTCCCCCTCCCTCCAACATTTTATTTTTAAATCTATCTTTACTTTTTTAATTGTTGTATGACCAGTTGACAAAAACCAAACCAAAACAAAAAAACTTACTTAGTTAGGCACCATCTTGGATCAGGAAACCCGTGTAGACAATGTGAGGCACAGTTGTATGAAATCGCCCATGTGATGTGCTTGGGAGTCAGTCTTTCCCTCCGTCCTCCTGGCTTTCCTTTCCCTTCAGCTTTTCTTTCCCTTCCTTTCCTTTCCCTTCTCTTAAGATGGCTTTCCCCTGTGCGGTATCACATTTTTCCCAAGTGACTCTACCCATTTACTTTCTGTATAAATATAATGATTATTTATTTCTTCGTTTATTCTCCACTAAAACAAAATCATGTGACTCTTTCCTTATGTTCTTGGCAGATGTTTTCCAAGTTTGGTTCTGATGGATAAGTGTACATTCTTGAACACAGTTTCGGATGAGATGACAGATCTCAAGAGTGGCTGGGCCTGGATGGGGTGCACCCCTAGGGAAGGGAGGGGACAGATCAGTCCACCCTCCTGAACTAAATGCCATGGGGACCGAACACCCCATCAGCACCCGGAAGACCGCAAGCTCTGGAGTGTGGCCCCTGCTATTCCCTGGAGGGGTAGGGGAGGGTGCCTCTGCTCCTCTCCCATTAAGTCCTTCAACACCGCAAAGTGTTTTGTTTCACCCAAGCCTTTTGTAATAGCCTCAGAAATGGTTATGGAAGAAAGGAGGAGGAGGAAAGAAGAGGAAAGGAGAAAGTAGAGAGGGAGAACAGAAACTCATGCCAGGAAAGGTTAAAACGTTTTCCAGCATCACAGCCAGTTAATGAAAGAGCTGACAGGAGAACCCAATTTCCACTGACCCAGTCAACTGAACATTTTTATTCCATGCATATTCCTAAGTGACTACAAAAAATATTTATCATGCTGGTGAGGAAAAGAAAAACTAATGAAACTGAAAAATGAAAGAAAAAAGCATTTACTTTCTCCTTTATTTGAATAGTTCATGGAGAGCATTAATTTTCAATGGGTAAGGTTTCAGAATGTCCCATTTTACCATTTGGTGTTAAATTCCCATTTCTTTGCAGTGCTCTCATGTTTTGTTCCGTTGCCTTTCTCTGGTTCAATGTTACCTTCAGGTTCTTCTCAAAGTTAACGACACAGCAGTGGATAGCCCTGATCTCAGGTCCTCACATCTTAATGTCAGGGTAAGAGTGAATGCCTCCCACAGGGGCTGCCATGGAAGGAAGGGTGGCAGGATTGACTTTCAGAGCCATAGATAAATGTTCCACAGAGCTCTGCTCACTGACTTCATCGCGCTGCACAGACCAGCTCTCCTGACTTCACAGAGGGGACGTGGCTGGTGGACTGACTTCAAATAGGGCCACCCTGAGCAGTGGATTGGGCCAACCCCCAAAGACCTACGTGACGCGAAATATGAATGTTTTGTTTCAAAAAGGAAATCTGGAGGGCTGTAAACAGGAAGGAAGGAAGATAAATGGAGAATATTCAGTTAATATTAAAGCGATTACGAAAACCTGACTCATGGAACCTGTTCTATCGATCCGAATGTCTTCTTCGCACCTTTCCATTGTTGACTTCCTCCCGCACTGCACGTCCAATGCTTGTCAATTCTCCACATTTTCCTCTCCACTACTGCAGTGATCTGCCTGACTTCGAAGAAGCCTGGCTCCAAGTACTTGATTCTCCACACCTTCCCTGCAAAAGGAAGTGATTCATAAGCCTAAAACTTCTTTCTTCCCTCTCACTCGCTTCTTCTAGGCCAGCATAAACTATGACACTGTTTATGTCAACACAGTGTAATCAGCAAAGGGATAATGCACATGCTATTGTTCAGACTGAACTGCAGGGGATTCGTTTCTACTTGATAGTTTTGAAAACTTGTCAATATACCACAGCCACAAGAGCCACTGAGCTTAACCAGATGTGAGAGTCTGGCTGGCCCTGTCAGTCCCAGAGGGGGCCTGGGCTAGATTTTAAAATCTTTGACCTCATGCTCACCCTCCAGCAACAGAAGCAACAATCCAAAGTGCTTTATCTTTCTTGGACTCTGGCTCTTTTTCTACAGATGTGCCACTTGTATTTTTAGGATTTTCTTTCTTCACTTTTTCTGTTATAATCTTTCTTTTGGGGACCTGGGTGAAAGGAGGTAAATGATTTTCCTTTAATTCCTGAGGGGAAGTCAGATAAGAAGATGAGATGTCATCTTGGCAGGTTAAAGTAAGTCAGAAGCATGTTTTAATACCTTACAGATGTATAAAATTTTGGTTTACAAATCTCTTCTGTGTGTATCAGCTAAAATCTCAGAAAGGCCCTGTGGGATAGAAGGCCCAGAAAGTTGAAATAACACATCCAGGATCACATTCCCATGGTGCCATAAAGATGACCAAAAGAATCTAGTTGCAATGCCAATGCTTGTCATAAGCGTCTCTCTCGTTCCTCCGTGGGGGCCGGATCTTGTAGAATAGGGAAAAACTCATGCATTTATTCACTTAGTTTTACTTGCTGTTTACTTTTCTTTGATTTGCTCTCATGTCTGCTGCATCGTTGAACGTTGTTGTACGATTTTTCTGTGTCCTAACAGTTTTGCTTCCCAATTGTACTTTGAATTTCTTTATAGCGAAATAAGCAAGCCAAGTCCAATAACAGTCCGAACACATTCACTGAATCTGCTTGGCATAAGGCACTGATTTGCCAATGTTGGCAGAGAGTAGAGTGGTGGTTGCTGGCTGGAAAATGGGGAGATGTTGGTCAAAGGGTAGACGGTTTCCATTAAGCAGGATACGTAGGTTCTGGAAATCCTATTTACAGCATTGTACCTCTATTTAGCAATAATGTATTAAATACTTGAAATGTACTTAGTACATCTTAATTGTTCTCACTACAAATGAGAAGCTGTGTCAAGTGATAGATGTCTTCCCCTGATGATGATAAACATTTCAGTACGTATGCATATATCCAGATATCACGTTGCATTTCTTAAACACGTACACTTTATATGTGTCAGTTGTCTCTCCATAAAGCTGTAGACTGAGACGTCAAGGTTAACGATTGCCCATGGGTCACACTCAGGAGATTTTCAGGTACAAGGACACAATCAAGTTAGCGATTCTGTGAACATCTGTGGTCCTGGAATTAGAACACATAGAAGGACCCAGTGGTATTTTCTACTTTATCTCGAAATTTTTAAGCATTCAAAGTAAATCCAGAGCTGTTAGGGAGAGACTAAACAGTGACATTGCAGTGGTCGGTGGGCCCCCGTGTATCAATACTCTGTTCCCAACTCAGTGGCGGCACCCGTGAAAAAGTGCAAGGGCTTAGGCAGGATGGCTTTCTGGTGTACCAGGCGAGGATGGGTCCCAAGCAGGGCTCCCAGGATTCCCACTCACCCTGTCACTAACCAAACATAGACGCCAGTGAGGCTGTCACCTGTGGATGCTGAAGGGATCCTGTGGCTTCTAGCACGAACGTCTGAGACGTCTCTGACCGTGGGTCCAGCGTGGAGAAGAGATTGGTGGTATTCTAGAATATGCACAACTGTGGAGAAATTAGGCCATCTCCTACCTAACCTTCTCATGTATTGCCTGGCAGAGAGATGATCTTTCATGTGATGATATACAGCTTCAACTTCTGCCGAACGACATTTAGTATCGTCATACCCCAAGTATAAAAGGCAGAGACGGGATAGCGCAGGAGGTGTATTTAGACCCATGACCCAGGTTAAGCACGGCAGAACGAACATCTGACTTTATCTCTATGCCCCCCAGAAACCCAGTTTAAATGTCAATACTGTACAAGAGGCAAGCAGTGATGACTGTCTACATCCCTCGTCACTTACTCCCTTCCACAATAGAGGGTAAGAAATCATGTATATATTCCCCATACCCTTGTGTTTGAAGATTTGGCTCTATGACTCCGTTGTGACCTCACAGGTAGAGGAAACTGCGCCCGCAGACTGCACTCTAGGAACTGTTTTCCTCTTGAAGAAATAATAGATGTTGCTCTAACCTGAAAGAGAGCGTAAAGGAGGTATGTATTTTTGTAGTCAAATCGTGAGATAGCAACTGGATATCCACTGATACATGCATCGCTCTTCTGGACCTCCGATTCAGTTTCCAGTTTGTGGAATATTCTTTCGGAATAGCTCTGGTTTCCCGATGACGCTCCTGACACATATACCTGATGAGAGCTTCATTTTTGTCATTACGAGGTGGCCTTCTTGTGGTTATCGACAAAAGAAATAGGAGCTAATTCTACAGTGTCACACGATATGGGTTAAGAGAACAGTGTCGTTAGAAGAACTTCCAAGACAAAGGTCAGCAAGAGAAAAGAAGACAGAAATCCCCCCACCCCACCTCTCATTTCCTCCGTAGAGACGTGGACCGAGAACGTAACATGCCGGTGGGTGTATGTGGCCCCCTGTTGCCCTCAGTAATTACATGGCAAGCATGGGAGCAGCCCCCCAGGAATAACTGGAGAGAACCACTTGGTCCCTTGGCAGTTGGGGTTTGCACAGCAGCTGTGCACATACATTACCTCAGAATGCAGGCTTCTAGAACCTGGGGAACATGGAGCTCACAGGACCGGCTCCTCGGCAGAGGATTGGTGCTGGTCCTCATGCTGGGAGAAGGTGAAAGCCCCAGTTCTTGTTGGCTCAAGGTCCAGGCAGTCCGGAGTGATTTCTAGAAAGAATCCTGCCTCTTTCTGTATGATCCAGCATGGTCTAAATCAGTGTTCAGGCCTAGAATATTTGCCTTGGATGTAAAAATTATAGATTTTGTCCAAGACTCGGGGATTAACAGTTCTGGGAATATTTTCTTTCTTCCTTTCTTTCTTCTTTCTTTCTTTCTTTCTTTCTTTCTTTCTTTCTTTCTTTCTTTTCTTTCTTTTTTAGATTATTTGGAGAAATTGGTAGAAATTAGGCAGTAATCTAATTTTAGCTCAACAACAATTTTGCTCGGATTTAGTTACAACCTTCATCCCTTGGAGTAAAAATGACATTCCTTGTTTTCCACCCATGAAGACGAATTAACCCAGAAGGATTCCAGAACTATTGAGAAAGCGTGATGCTGTACACATAATCTAGCATAAATCAAGTTTTGATTGGACATTATGGCAGGATTAGCTTGAATGGAGTCATGGTGATACTTCAAAAATACACCCTTAATTGTAGAGAGATGATTTTTTGTCTAATACAGTTGGAAAACGTGCCCAGGGAAATGTAAGATGTGAGATCAGATGGCCTGGTAATATTATGAATATGTTAAATACCCATTTCAATGTATCCAAATTAGTGAAATGTCTATAGTTTATGAGAAAAATTATTTTCTACAGGTCTTCATTTACATTTACAAATTCTACTAGTTCTTGTCCTTTCCTGTTTGAATATAATATTGGCATCTGTCAAATGCATTCATAAGTTTTCATTTTGGCACTATATATATATTTTTTTGTATTTTAAGTGTTTAATTTACACATTCATCTACAGGAAAACAATACATATAATTTTATAATTACCTAAGTACACTCATGTTTCCTATAACCATCATGAGCACTCGAAAGATCAGTAATATATTTTCTATGATAATGTAACAACTCAGAGCCCAAATTATAATTTATTTTATGTAAAATTGTAATGATTCTTTTTATCGATGCACAGTTTTCCTAAAGGAATGCTTTTGTGCATTACACAAAGCACTTCATCTACTTTAAATTCTCTAACAAATCATATGGACAAATATACTCCCATTCTCCATGTCTATTTTGAAAAGTAATAAATTTTCAGTTAGGGAGAAAATAATGTCAAAGGTAGTCAGATTTCAAACTATAGTATGTGTGTGTGTGTGTGTGTGTGTGTGTGTGTGTGTCTTAATGCCTCAATTTCCCTGAGCAACTACTAGATAAGCAGCATAAGTACAGATTCAGAGGCACAAGAAATCTTAGTTTTATTTAGTTCAAATTAAAGCTCCCACATAAAGGGTAAATTATTAAAGAACATATTGCAAATAAGTGGCACATTTAGATTTATTTTCTATTATTATTATTATTATTATTATTATTATTTTAAAGTATACTTTTGAGCGAGCACAAGCGAGGGAGGGGCAAAGACAGAGAATGTCAAGCAGACCCTACACTGTCAGCACAGAGCCCAACGTGAGGCTCGAACTAACAAACGGAGATTATGGCCGGAGCCGAAAACAAGAGTTGGGTGCTTAACCGACTGAACTACCCAGGTGCCCCTAGATATTTTTAAATTATCCATTTACAAAGCCAATCTATACCAAAAGTAGAATTGGTGTTTCACTTCAGCTTCTCCTCACCTCGGACACATGTTCCATTCCAATGTTTCTTAAATAAGAGCGAAACTATGAAGGATAGAGAAGACAGATGCCAATTCATTTATTTCCTCTAAAAGCTAACCATGAGAAAGAAAAACGGGTGAGCTACTGTGCTTGCTTTATAAAGAAATATGCAGAAGTAAGTAAAACCACATTTTTCTTACAAGAGACAGAAAGATGGAAGATAAATAGATAGCAGACGGATGCTAACTGCATCCGTGATATAGACAGATGATCTCTAGCAATTGTTATAGGATTACTATTTATTAAATTCATTTGATTCAGAATGACGATTATGATTATTTTTATATTCAAACATATACAACATATTTTTTTGTGAGCTATTTCAATAGCATCACGGTCTTGTTAATACTTTTATTTTTTTAGCGGGGAGCGGAGGAAACAGGACACAAGGAGAGAGAGGTTCTTAAGCAGACCCCATGCTCAGCACAGAGCCTGACGCACGGACCTTGATCCCATGACCCCGGGATCATGACCTGAGCCAGAATCAAGAGTCTGATGCTTAACCAACAGAGCCACCCAGGTTCCTCCTTATTAATACTTTTTTTTATACAGTAAACTTTTAGTGTATATGATGCATTGCTGTGAATTTCTTATTTCCACCGATTTTAAAAAATGTTTTTTAATTGTAGTGTTAATAACACTAACAATATGGGGGCACCTGGGTGGCTCAGTCAGTTGAGTGTCCGACTTTGGCTAAGGTCATGATCTCGTGGTTCGAGTCCTGCTTCAGGCTCTGTGCTGATAGCTCCGAGCCCGGAGCCTGTTTCAGATTCTGTGTCTCCCTCTCTCTCTCTGCCCCTCCCTTTGCTTGTGCTCTGTCTCTCTGTCTCTCTCTCAAAAATAAATATTCAAATTTTTTAATTAAAATTTTTTAAAAAATAACACTAACAACATGAATTACATGTTTATAGGACTAAACATGGTAATGCACTACTGCATTTTAATTTAGACATATGAATTTTTAAATCATGATTTATTTAGGTTAAAGCAAGTTTTCTTAAAACAAAATAGAAACTACTTTGCTTTTTAAAAATAAATGATAATCACGCCTCTCTGCGTATATTGTGTTCATCTGTATTTGTCAGAATCTGATCTTTAGGAAGCACCTATCCAAATACCATGGTTCATTTGAAGAGCATAGAAAGCCATCGCCATACACACAATGATGAATCTTCAGTGCTTCCCAAATATCGCTGATGGTGAATGCGCGGCAACCATAGACTCAAAGGCTATCTCACATTTAAATATCCCGAAGAGTTTGTTTTTTCCATTTTCTCCCAGAGACGATTCTTGCTGAAAGGACCAAACTATCACCAAATTCTGGACGGCGGTCAACTGAATTTTCTCTTTATTAACTTGGAGTGATTCAGGCGTTCTGATCTCAGCCTGAACATCTCTGCTCCAGCCTTGATATTTACATCCTGTAAGTACTTGTAAACAATTACCATATCCCCTACTTAGTTGTCTGTTAGCCAAGCTAAACAGATTGAGCTCTTTTAATCTTTTCTCATAAATCAATCTCTCCATTCCCTTAATTACTCCTGATGTTCAGTTTTGAACTTACTCCAATATGCTCATCATATTTCTAATACTCCGTTTCCCAGAACCAAAGTAGTTTTGTTAATGGCCTCATGTTTAAAATTGTGCTTATTCGATTGAAACAACGGCAGCAAAAGATGTTTTCTACGGGGCTCGGTTCTCTGTGGTTACCCAGGATGAAAACATCCCTATCAGGACACTCATCACAGAATGTATTCCTTTTTCCCTCTCTGTGGCCTTGTGCCAAAGCACGGGGCTAACATATGAGATGTGAAGGGTAATGGCTTTAAGATTGTCTGGGATGAGTACGAAGACGTTTCCTCTTAAAAAAAACAGAGAGAGAGAGAGGGATACTGTTTCACGATGTAAATAGGAGAGCGAGTTCATTTCTGCACATTAGCTTGGCTGACTTTCCCCACAGCTATTGTAGGCCAAGACATAGGTATCTCCTCACCACATCAATTCTGATGTAAATCAAGGCTCTACTATTGTTGTTGCTGTTGTTGTTTAAATAAATCCGCTCTTTGAAAATGGGAGCTGTAAGGGGAACCTGGGTAGTTCAGTTGGTTGAGCATCTAACTTCAGCTCAGGTTATGATCTCATGGTCCTTGGGTTCAAGCCCCGCGTCAGGCTCTGTGCTGACAGCTCAGAGCCCGGAGCCTGCTTCGGGTTCTGTGTCTCCCTCTCTCTCTCTGTCCCTCCCTTGCTCATGCTCTCTCTCTCTCTCTCAAAATTAAACAAACATCAAAAAAGTTAAAAAAAAAAAGAAATTGGGAGCTATGATTTAGTGAAGTAAGTAAGACCTTTGGAACTTACCACAAACGTTTAGTGTCCTTAAAGGGAAGGAGAACATTTGAACTTCGCGGTGAGCTAGAACACAGTGGCCAGTGCATTGGGGAAAACCATTCTGGTGACCTTTGGAAGGTGAGGCTGACCCACAGGATGACCTCAATAAGTGTACAGAACAAGAATGTCACTGGGCGGGGATGGGAGCTGGCCTCCAAGTATCCAAAGTGATGAAAACATTTCCTAGAATTATCTCACCAGCATAACCACTTGATAAAGTTTTTATTCTTTATCATTACGCACTGCCTTTAAAAGAAATGTTTATTTGCTTTTGAAGGAGAGAGAGAGAGAGAGAGACAGAGCGTGAGTGGGCGAGGGACAAGGAGGGAGGGAAACACAAAATCCAAAATGGCCTCCAGGCTCTGAGCTGTGAGCGCAGAGCCCAACGCAGGGTTCGAACTCACGAACCATGGGATCATGACCGGAGCTGAAGCGGGATGCTCACCTGACTGAGCCATCCAGGCGCCCCTAAACATTGCCTTTAAAAAATGTTTTTAGGTGATACAAGAAAGAGGATTAAATGCATTTGAATAATTCAGTAGCCTAGCTAGGGAATCCAAGCATGTGATAAATGAAAAGTGGATACGTGGCCATAATATACACAAAAATTCATAAGACATGAAGTCACATAGATTTATCAGCAGCTCTATTAATTATTTCTATATGCTTGAAGAGGCCATCTTCCTACCTTCTCTGACTCGCTTCTCCAGTCCTCCTGTATAATTTGCTGGAGTTTACAGCTTTTCCATGGATTCTAGAGTTTTTTGATCATTTATTCCATATGGTAGAAATCCTGTTAAATGTTAATTGTTATGCTAAGCGTTTGATATAACTAGGAATTCAAGCTGGGAAACAGGCAACTGTAATAGAGGGTAATAACTGCATCACCAGCTCATACATCTCCCCCTGCAGTTTCTGATTCTTCCCTGACCCTTGATGTTTTAGTTTGGGTCCCCCCAGCAGCAGGCGTTGAGACAAGGACCCAAAAGGTGGTCGCTGGTTTTTGAGGTGATCCCAGGAAACACTAGTAGTTAGGTTGGAAAGTGAGACAGGAAAGGAAGCCCCAAGTGGGTTTGTTTTAAACGAACGTTTTACCAGTGCAGGTCACAGGAGCCTTTCATCTTCATAGGGAATTGAGAAATGAGTGTAAAACCGAGTGACGCATGTCTGTACTTTACAGTTCCTCCTCACCCTTCAGCCCCCTGCTTGTTCTACTCCCCACATGATGTTCCTTCCACCCTGTCCTCTGTTCCTTCAAGCGTTGGTCCGTCCCATTTAAAAACAAACACAAACTTACGACACCAAGTTTAGGGACACACGTGGCGATCTCTGCTACAGGAGTTGATATTCATCACCTGTCTCCTCTACCGTCCACTCTGGAACCCCATCTGCATCCAGCACTTTGACTGGCCTAGGTCCCTTGGAGTTAGTCTGCTGTCACCAGGGGCCAGACCGGTGAGTTAAACAGGGATGCCATGGGTATCGCCCGAGCCCTGTAACTCTTTGAAGGACTCTAAGTCCACTGCATTGAGGATTTGGTGTTGATTCAGATTGACTGTCTTGGCCAGTGATTGAAGCTCTCATTTCAGGGACTTCTGTTTGGCGTTTCCTATCATTACGACTCTCATTTCACGGCCAGAAAACCCAGTCTGCATGAGGATTTATCCCAGATGCTAATTATGTCCATTTTAACCAGCAGCGAGGGCTCATGACTACATCTCACCTGATGGGCTCAGGAGACTCCGTGGACAAGCTGATAGGAAGGTGGGTACGACTCTGTTATTCCCCGATTCCTTCCATTGCCCCCCTCGAACCAGGGCCGTGATGGAATTGTCAGGGGCACCTCAGACCTGTGTCCAACAGTCTAGATAGCTCCCTGTCAACAGCAGCAAAGGCAACGGTGGATCCCCACTGTGCACAGGTGGCTGCCCCCCTCCTTCGGTTGATAGACTCTGACTCTGAGAATTATTCAGGCCGACACTGGTGGGAGAGTCTGAATTTTGGTTTTTTCCATGGTGGTGAGTGGTATCAGCCTTCAGCCTACCTACGCTTTATTATTTTCGGGACCCACCTTGTCTTTGGTGATTGAGTACAGCTCCCCCGGGGCCGGCATTACGTGCATCCTTGGGGAGGCCAGTTCCCCAGTGGCATCCCCTTACCATCTGGCCTGGCCCAGAAGAGAGACACCACTGTGCTTCTGGATGCTGCCAGTGCCTTCCTCGCTACACATTCCTCCCTGCTTTAGTAAAGGAAGTGTGCTAAAGGCACTTCCGGGGAATACGCTCATCTCGCGGTTCCATATCTTCCCTCATGACTGTTCTAGAATGCCTCCCTGCTAGAGCCTGGGTGTCTGTGTTGCCTGCAAAGTCATAGGCAGAAACTCTCACTGGCAATGTGATGGTCTTAGGAGGAAGGGCGTTTGGGAGTGGTTGAGGTTTCCATGAGATCACGAGGGTGGGAGTCCTCCTGGAGGGGGTTCATGATTTTCCAAGTGTAGAGGGCTCGGGCTTCCTCTCTCTGCCCTCAGCGGGCGCGGATGTAGTGCGTCGGCCATCTGTAGCCTGGAAGAGAGCTCTGAGCAGAATTTGATCTTGCTAGCACCCTGATCTCAGACTGTCCACCTTTGGAACTGTGCGAAAGAACTTTCCCGTTTATGAAATGCCCAGTCCGTGGTATTTCTGTCACAGCAGCCCCAGAAGACCGAGACGCCACATCTGAGACCCATCAAATCCCTCCTGCCATCCTCTTCCCCGGATGGTTCGATCACCTCCCCTTTCTCAAGCTGCAAGGAGTAGTCCCTGCAGTATATTACAGTCAGCATGTTAAAGATAAGGTGTGAGAGCGAGCCCGCACACAGATGCGCTTTCTCTCCTCAGCTTCACCTTGGCTCCTTGGCCATCCTGGCCCCTCAAAATCCATCCCAGGCAGGTGTTCCCACTCCAGGTGTTAAACAACCCCTTTCCCCCTGAAGCTGTGATAACGTTTCCCTCTTGGGCCGACTGAGCGCTCCCCCTAGTTACTGGTCTAGAGGCAATGAAGGGAAGGTGAGGCAGGTGCCGGGGGGGGGGGGGGGACCACTATCTCCTGGCGCAGCTTCTCACACCAGAACTTTAACAAGATCTCTTTACACGGGAAGTGGCTCTAACCTCATGAGGAGCAGTGGGCCGCCTCTCCATCAGAGGCCATGGGAATCTGGGGGCTCGAGGACTTCCAGCACAAGCGCCCAGATACCTGCGCTCAGCATCCGGGTTTTATTCCCTCCCTCCCAAGGTGGGAGGCTCACCCCAGGGAATTCAACCTCCTCTGCTGTCACTTTACTTTCACATTCAAGCCTGGAGCTGTTTCTTCAGCGTGACCTCCCCTCTGGCTACAGGGCGTGGGAAGGTCTCTTTTGATATTGCCAGGGCTTTCACCTTGTGCTCCGAGGTGCTAGCTCAGTAGATGGAGCCTGTAATCGAATTCCTTCCACGATTGCGCTTAACCGCGGCTAAAGGACCCCACAGCCCTTGGAAATGGGATTGCCTCCACAGTCTTCCACGCCAGACCTACCACACGGCCCGGTCGACCCCCCCCACCCCCACCCCGATTGACCACCGCTGACTTTTTAGTGGCTGCCCTTGTTCAGCAGACTGGTGAGATCACACCCTCCTCTCCACACTTGGAGAGGGGGTCTCGTTGCCATCGCCGGTCAGTGGGTGTTCAAACTCTTAAATCTCACTCTGAGGCTCCCACTTCCCGGGGCTGTTTCTGGCACTGACTTTCCTAGATTGATCACCCCTACAGCACAACCTGAGACAGAGATTTCAGCGCAAGGAATTTATTTTGAAGGTAATTCCAAGACACAAACAGGAGTGGGGGTGGAAGGTGAGGCAGTGGAGGGGGTGGGGTGAGCAGTTATTGTATTTATTTATTTTTATTCAAGCCCTTTGCGATCGAGGGTAGCAGGAGCTTTATCCCACTGGGAACTCGTGGCTGATGGAGCACACCTGCATCCCAGAAGGATCCCACTGGAAGGGAAGAGGGGTGAAGAATACACATGTCCTTTCCTACTGGTCTTTTGTTAAAGGCATCACAAAGCTCTCCAGCAAAAATAAGGAGGTGCTGAGATCTGGAAGCCCGGCCAAGGTGCCCAGAACGGTATGGACAAAGGATCTGGGTGGACACTGACCGTGTTGCCTACCTTTGGGTCAAGGACGACGTAACAAGGAAAAGTGGCATTTTCTGAAAGGGTCACCTCCTAGTCTTTGTGTTCCAGCACATTATCCTCACACACGCGCCCACCCTTTTCTTGTTGCTCTTAGAGTTTCCTTTCAGATAGACTTTCACCATAAATAGTTACAAAGGAGGTTCATGCACTCTGTTTTCATTTCCCTTGTGCCTGTTATGAAAAGAGCTTTGATTTAGAAAATTCCCGCAATTTGTCGGAGGGCTAAAATGAGGTATAAATTTAACTTCAGAAACAATAAAATGGCTTAGTGGTCGACAGGAAGATGGAACCTGTTTGAAAAGGTTTAGGAAGCCACACGGAAGGGAAAGTGAAAACTAGAGAAGAAAGACCAGTGATTTGCACAGTCTGTGCCTGATTGGTGAGAACATACACACACATGCACACACACACACCCTCGCACACTACACACCGTCTCACATATATACACATACATCCTCACACATCCTAACGTGTGTGTGCATGCGTGCATGCACACACACACAGGTGGAAAGGTGCTTACATATATATGAATGTATATATAATATTTTGTGGCAAGATTACAAGTTATCATTGTTGGAAAAGAGAGTTACTTTAATTTGGTTGCAATGGTGGAGGAAATTGATATTATGTACTGATACACACACATATACACACACACAATTTTCTCAAACTAAAAACAGTTAAATATTTAGTCCTAAACGAAAAGTAACTCTGTTAAACTATATTCCTGAAAATTGATTTGTATATCTGTGTATATAATTAGATAGACTATGTTGGGGAAATCGCAAGTGTATGTGTTTCTGAAATTTCTATCTGTCTACCCCCCCCCCACCTATTCCCTTCTGCAAATCAAAGATAAATATATATAATAATTATAAAGCTTCCTTCAGGTATGACCTTGCAGGCTTGGAATGTATTGGGATAAGTAAGATCTCGGAATTACTTCTTAGGACTTAGAGATACTGGAATTAGGGAACTTGTTGTCCCAAAGACTTACATGTTCACATCAGGTGCCCCCCGTCCCTTCTCCAAAACAGTCCCCCTAGGTACCTCTAAACTACACTGGGGTGACTCTTTGCCCAACTAGGATGACTAATAATAAGTCAATATCCCCTTGTAATAGCTTGAAGTCATCGGTGACGGGTTTACATTTTAAAAGGCTGAATCACATAGGAAAAGCCATTAAAGGTAATCAACATGTAATACGTGCACATTTGAACAGATTCAGAGAAAGTATTGAGAAATTCAATATCTGTTCATGATAAAAATTCTCGGAAAAGTAAGAATAGCAGAAGTGGTGGGAAACATCCTCAAAACTGTTAAAAGACATGAAAAAAAAAAAAAAAACCTAAAGTTAGTATCATTGAACATAGTGAAGCATTGGACAATTGTCCCTATGATGGTGACATGGCCAGGACATCATCTCCTGCCCCTTTTATTAAACATTGTACTGCTGTTTATATTCATTGTAATAAGGTACTAAAAGGAAAAAAAAAAGACAATGATTTGAAAGCAAGAAGTACAGTTTTCCTAATTAACATGTGACATAAATGTGTACATAGAAAAATCTCAAGAAATCTACGGGACAGAAACATACCTACTAGAACTAAAAAGTTACTTCAGCATTATAACAGGATACAAATTCCACATACGAAATGTGATGGTATTACTATTATGCTGATAATGAACTACACTGACATTAAGCCACTAAACACTGTGGGATAAATTTAACAAGTGATTTGTACGATCTGTAGTCTAAAAAGTAGAAAACATTCCTGAGAGAAAATCAGGAAAACCTAATTTAACGGGTAGGCATAACATACTCATGGGTGGAAAGACTTAACCTGTCAAGATGTCAATTCTCCTTAAACTGATCTATATGTTCAACACAAATGAAATGGAAGCCTAAATTTGTACTCAAAAATTATAGGCAGTTTTGCTAGAGTCAGACAAATCAATGGGCCAAAATGGAGAGTTCAGAAATATCCCCGTACAACTGTGGTCAAAGTTGTTTGGCGTTTGTTTGTTTTCCCAGCTTTATTGACATATAATGGAAAAAGGAAATTGTATGGTATAGGTATTTAAAGTGTGCAATAATATTTGATACATGTTTATATCGTGAAATAATTCCTCCAACAAGTTTAAATTAACACATTTTTTACCTTATTTACTTCACATTATTTACCTATTATTATTATTTTGGTGCTGGTCAAATGATTTTTGACAAGTATAAAAATGAAGTGCAATGGGGCCCCTGGGTGGCTCCGTCGGTTAAGCGTCTGACTTCGGCTCAGGTCATGATCTGACTTTGGCTCAGGTTGTGATCTCACAGTTCATGAGTTCGAGCCCCGCATTGGGCTCTGTGCTGACAGCTCAGACCCTGGAGCCTCCTTCAGATTCTGTGTCTCCCTCTCTCTCTGCCCCTCCCCAGCTCACGCTCTGTCTCTCCCTCTCTCTCAAAAATAAATAAACATTAAAAAATTAAAAAAAAAATGGTTGACATAAAGTAAGTGCTTCACAAATACTTGTTGATTATATTGAAGATAATGATTAAATGTATTACTCCTTCATGATAATCCTCTGAGCAGTGGAATAAAACAGATATAATTACATAATATTACTACCAGAAGCAAACAGTAAGTAGTTTTAGATGGTATTCCAATTAAATTTTGACATATAAAAAATAAAACCATTCACTACTGCCATTGCTAGTCTTTGTTTTCCCGGAACTATTTTAATGTATAAAATAAGAGAAAAGAAGAAAATATATGTGTTGTATAGTGTCATAAGAATTATAAGGTATAGACACTAATTTTAAATTTCCCATATCCAGTATTATTATCAAATTCTTAGAACAAAAAGGGAGATAAAGATATTTTTGTTTAAGAGTACCATATACACCACCTGTTCTGTCCAACTATAACCAAATGGGAAATGAAAGGAACAATGCACTGATTTGCAACAACAAGAAAAATATAAAGAAATTGGAACTAATCCTAATAAGAATGGTTCAAGGACAATATAGTAAAAACCAATAAAACTTCAGCAGAAGAATTTAGAGACGGTCCTATAGCATCAGGAGCTATATTATATTAATGATGGTAAGACAAAATATCGTAGAGGTGAAACTTCTCGTTAAGTCAAACTACAAATTCAATTTGAAACAAACCGAAAACTTTATCATTTCACTATAGGGTGAATCACTAACTAATTATTATTTTGTGTACAAATAGGTTAATGGAAAATAATATAGAGCCTATGGAAGACCCACAAAAATACTGGGATTTTTTTTTTTTTTATGTAATACGGTTTCATTTTCAAATCATGGTAAAAGAAAAAATTAGTCAATAGTTGCTAAAGCTGTCAACCATCCATCTACATGGGGTTTACTAAAAAATATATAATTGGCTTTCCGAGAACATTTATATTTTGCATATTCCTCATATTATAAAAATAATTAAGTTTGATAGTGATTTTTCTTTAACTTTATTTAGCTAACATTCTCACTTTTGCTTTCGCTTTGTGCACAGATTCCTTTCGCACACTGAATTTTCCTCATTCTCTACTTACTTCAGGATCTTTAAATTAAATAATTGTTAAATGGTTCTACCTGTATAGGGCTACAATACAGGCACCCACCTATTTGCCACAAATAGGGAGTTTGGTTTCTTTTTTTTCTTTTTAATTCTATTCTTTGTAGATTTCTTAATTACTTAGAAAGTGTCTATCCTTGTTGGATGCAATATTGTCTGTAGTTTGCCCTATGAATTTTAATATAACTTTCTTCTTAGTATTGCCAAGGTTAATGATGTGTGGTTTTGTTCCATTTGGCTTTCCATTTGAAGCTTTAGTTTATCTTTTGTGAAATTCATAAGGCCTTTATTTAGTTTGATCTCTGTGACATTAAAAAAAATTAAAAAGCTTTCTCTTATTTGAAACAATGACATTTTTATTTAGAATGGAAGCTGAGTATAGGATAAAAGCATGCCTCCTCGCCTCCTTACTCTCCATTTATTCTATCTCATGGTCAAATAAAACTGTAATTGTTACCTTCTAAGAAAGTTTTGCTGTTGTTTTGTTTTTTAAATGTGATTTTCTCCTACAATTTATAAGGTTATTTCATTTTGGAAATAAGGGACATGGTCAACATAAGATTTGCACATACCTATGAGATTAAACAAGACCAATCTTGTAAAAGAGCGATGACATTCATTAACTTGTTGAAAATACCTTAATATTGTTTAATATACGATGGCGAATTTGAAATTCAAAGACACAATGTATTAATGTGATCAAATGCACATCGATCTCAAGATATGTGTTTTCAAATAGGAAGGACCAAGATCTAGGTTTGTAGCATGAGAAAAACTTGTTATTTCTTCCTATGTGTCTTTTTCTATTTCTACCTATGGCTTAAACCCTCCCCTGTGCCCCCCTGGATTAAAATATTATCCAGACAGATTCTACAGGAATGACATGTTGTTAATGTTAAGTCCCCCAAAGGACAATAAAAAATCCATTTATTATTATTATTATTATTATTATTAAGACTTCATCTGAGATACTACCACCATAATGAGAATAATTTGAGTGTGTATGTGTATATGTAGGTGGTGATTGACTTTAAGAGAATTTGAAGAGATACAAAGAATGTTCGGCATAAAGAAGTTTAGTTACTGGAATACGTTCAGAGCATTCCAAGATGAAGACGTTTAGCCTAGTAATTCATAGTAGAAAGAACACAAACTTTTAGTGACTTATTTGCATGGAATCTAATTCCTATTGCACAGCACACCTGTTGTCTGACTTGAGACATGCAACAAAATCCCTTCATACCTCCGATGCCACATTTATACAATGTGGAACGTACCCAGTATGGTGTGATACATGGCATAGCAAAGAAGGTGCTTGCTAAATGTTACATCATTTCCCCATTTATTTCCCAACCTTCCCCTTCCCAGAGTAGGCAAGTTAATTGGTTGAACATCTTGGTTTCCCTCATTCTTTTCACTTTCTAGAACTATTCAGATCCTCCCTGGTACCTAAATTAGTCCGGGAAGAAAAATAAAGTGTCATTAAACCTTCATTATTTTTTTAGCTCCCCTAAGCATACAAACACTACCGTTAGAATCTTGTTTACAAAGACATTCATATACGTCTGTTGTACGTCAAGCTTGTAATGTGTCAATTCCAACTGTACAATATGGGAATAACGGAAGGCGATATGAGCTCTCTTCTTACATTGAGAGGGAAAGTTCATTTGGTTTGCTTGAGAGCATAGATGATATTGATGGATGTTGGGGTAGAGCCCAGCTACCTTACAGTTTAGTCCAAACGTGTGCCTGATACAAGAGCTTCTAGGACTTCTTGTCCATCCTCTCTGATCTGGGGCCACCATAGCTGTGGTGTGAGCTCCTCAATGCTTTCTCAATGAATATTCGAATCTTAGCATCAGAGAGGTGAGAGAAAACTTGGAGAAAAATACATCTCTGAGTTTATACACAAAGGTCTGCAGTGGTTGATAAGTTAAATGATTGGCCAATGACCACACAGCAGAAAAGGTAGAAAACTCCGACACTCGAATTACTATTTTTATTTATTATTATTACTGTTATTTATTTTTGCTGTGTCACATCAAGTAGGTTTCCTCATTTTTTTATATTTTCATGCTGTGTGCACTGGGACATATACCAGCACTAATGAACCTTCTCACTATATGGACAAGTTGAACTGTCTTAACTTGGATCTATGGCTTAGCTATACCAGTTGAAATAATCATGGGCACTAGAATTCTCTCCTGCCTCATAGGCTACATTTTACGTGATGTACATTTTACACCAAAACACAACGTAAATGCTCAAGAAAAAAATGGAAGGTTGCTCAATTTTGAAAAGACTTGTAAGTCATATTCTTATGTAATGACCAAATACTTTTCAAAATTCCCCCAAGTATTCCATGTACTGGAAGTTAGTTGTATTGACTCCAGCTCAGACGGAAAGTGCCATTGGCAAGAATTTGGAAATCTTTGTTATATAGGGAGTGTTTTAATATTTGTTGTAATGGTATTTACACACGGCAGTGCACTTGTAGAATATTACTAGCTTTAGGCTTTCTCTAAGACTGACCAAACTCAATTCCCAAACTCCCAAAGCAATTTTTAAGCAGAAAAGGAGAAGGTAGATCTGGAGCCAAATGTAGTAGTGATCCTATACTAGGAGGACATCAGAATTGAATATGGTAGGGGTCAAAAACAATTTAATAGTTGTGGCACAATATGCTGACCGCTATTGCTTTGACATGCTGGGGTGGAGGGCAATCCGAAGCACGGTAGCGGAAAAAAGTTTTGTCATGATGTCCTCCAGACTCAGAGAAAGTAGATTGCATCATAGCAATCCCCGTGATAAGAATATACAATATTTATTAATCACGGACTACATGTCTGTTATTGAGATAAATGTTTTACACTGAACATTTTATTAAATCTTCAGAAGAGGACTGTTGGTTAATAGTCAACACTACTAATCGCTCTATTTTTGCCCAATAAAATAACTAATGAGCAGATCTGGGACTAAAATACAATTATTTATAACGTCACGGTCATTAACTAATATGATCTGGTGTCTTTTACATAAAATCCTAGTAATTAGTTGTTGATGACTTAAATACAAGAGAAATAGTTAAAAATATAAACAATAAAATTCATAAAAAACCTGTTATTAGCAACTGGGACTTGTCTATGTTTGTAGACTCAGAAGTTACACAATCTGTCATAACCGAACTGGTTTTCTTTCACCTCGGAGTGGATCTTAGGAAATTCATTAACACGTTTGTTTTATGGAAATATTCTGAGTATAAGGAAAATGTTTAGTTTATTATTGAATATTTATATGACCTAGCAAGAGTGTTTAAAATAGTTCTATCTAAAATTTTCTGATTTGTAATATGGTTTTATTTCATTTTTAAAAGCTTATCAATGGTCAATTTAATATTTTTTATTGTTTATTTTTGAGAGAGAGAGGCAGAGCAAGAGTGGGGGAAGGGCAGAGAGTGAGAGGGAAACACAGAATCTGAGCTGTCAGCACAGAGCCCGACATAGGACTGGCACTCACCCACCACGAGATCATGGCCTGAGCCAAAGTCGGACCCTTAACGGACTGAGCCTCCCGGGGGCCTGTCAATGTCAATTGAAAGCACTAGAAATTAAGTGGAATATATAACTTCTAGAAATATATAATTTATTAGGACAAGAGATACTGGTTCTGCTGAGGTTCTAGAGGTCTTTGTGGGACCTCTCAGTCCTTTTAGATATACATTTAAGAGTTTTGATGGATTTGGCAAATTAATACAATTGGTTTCCCTCTAAATCCTGTCACTTCCACTGTTTATTTTGGGGTGCAGCACACAATCTTTTCACATAGAGGGCACCTTTATCCCTCGGATTGTAGATTCTCTGCCCCCAGTACAGCCTCTCCCCAGACAGTCAAAACTGAGCACAGTCCAAAACATTATAATAACATTTGTCTCCGATGTTGATGAGGGCCAACACATATTAATTTGTCATTTGCTGCATATTTATCAACCAGATTGCAGACTATTTCCAGACTGAGGCAGTTAAAAGCCTTTATTAAAAATGATGCTTTTGAAATCTAATTTATTTCGGCATGCATATATTTTTATTTAATATTTTGTTTATGTCTTGCAAACTAACAATGTCTCAAAAGTGTCAGATGGGAATGCGAGGCTTTACAAATCTATTATTTTTTTTATTAATTTGTTTGGGCACAATGTTCTTTTATATCCTTATTTTGCTGTTTTTTAAAGGAATCTACCAGGGGTACTGTTGCAAGGCTGCTGGTTGTTACCATGACAATCATAATTTGAGGAATTAAGCCTCAGACCTTTTGGGGGGATATCACCAGGCAAATAGGATGCACGAATGAATCAAGGTAAGCAGTCAAATAAATATTTGAACAGAGCTTTCTGTGACTGCACAAAGAAGCGAAAGGTTAAGTGTAAAGTCTGTTTACATATGTGGCTAGGCTCATACCTAGAATAATGTGATTTCTTAGGCTAATCACATATCAAAAAAATTCAAAGAGATGTCTGTTTGACACTTTTCAACCAACTAAATTAAAGCATCTTTATAGGTAGCCACACCCTGTTACCCAAGTACTTTTACTGTGACATGAAGAAATTTTAACACTGGCTTTTGATTCCCTCAATGTAAGTTTTTAACCTCTGTATTTTCAGAAGAATGTTTACTGACCCTTCTTGACTTTAAGGCACTGCTCCAGATTCTTTATAAGGAGTATAAAGACTTAGAGATACAGTCTTTCCCTACTATGAGCTTAAGATGTAGTGAAGAAATAAGACAAAAATAAATCGCTTTTGTGACATAAACATTCCAGATTGATGGCACAAATAATAAACATCAGAGGGATTCAGATGAGTTTATCAAGCTAGAATCTCCTAGGTAAATGTTGGGAACAATAGAAAGGGTCTACATGGTCATCTCAAAAACTGTCTTTGGCCCCCGGATTCTGCTACATGTTACCATTTTCTCATTTGCAGAGGCTTTGTGTTTCTCTCTCTCTCTCTCTCTCTCTCTCTCTCTCTCTCTCTCAATCTCTCTCTCTCCTTTTTCCTGAGACTTCTTTCTTTGTATGGGAGATGCGATCGTCTCTTCCCCGTGCCTTTATATGGTCTTTCCTTCGTGTGTGTCTATGTCCATATCCCTCTTCTTGGAAGGACATCAGTCATATTGGATTAAAGCCCTCCCTAATGGCCTTGTTTTAAATGAATTACCTCTCTAAAGAGCTTATGCAGTCACAATCTGATGTATTGATGTATACGAATTTGGGGGACACAATTCCACCTATGACAGACACTAAAATGTTCATGTCATTTGACTGTTATGATATTAAATGATGGTATTGTCTGTGAAAGTACGTTGTAAACTGAAAATGATTAGCACAGGTCACATGATGTGTTAGGCAGGGTCTATAACGCCAACTGCTATACCAAATAAGGCTGAGGGCCTTAAGACAATAAACATATATTACCAACTCATGGGAAACCTAGTGGGGATCTATGTCGTCAGGACATGACAAATCGAGGACACAGGCTAGTTCCATCATTTTCTAGGGTGTTGGTGCCCTTCATTGGAATCTGTGCTTCCAGCCAGGAAACGAAGAAGACAACGGGAAAGGCCTAGCAAGCGAATTTCTGGGATCATGTGCATTAGCCACTCCCACCATCTCTAACTACTTTCCATTGGTGAAGACTGAGCACAAGGTGAACTGAGGAAGGGAGAACATAAGTATTCTCCGTGTTGGTGAAAAATTAGTAAAACGGTTTTCAAAGACTGGTAAAA
The DNA here is from genome assembly GCF_014898765.1 of Herpailurus yagouaroundi. Lineage (NCBI taxonomy): Eukaryota > Metazoa > Chordata > Mammalia > Carnivora > Felidae > Herpailurus > Herpailurus yagouaroundi. Next base: position 8,093,573 of record NW_024412405.1, on the reverse strand, counting down.
ACGTAACCAGTCTCTGCCACAGCAGTTATCAGTATATTTACTTTAGTTGGGCTTTGAAACATAAAGAATAATTCAATAGATAAAAATGGGGTGGGAATAGCATTTCAGCTAAAGAGGCTGGTGTGACCAGCGAATCGAAAATATGACACTTGAAATGGCAGAAATCCAATGGGGAGGTGAGAAGTCTGGAGTCAGGGAACCTGAGTTCATATCCTGGCTTTACATCTAGAGTTTCTATCCTGTCGTGTATTAGCTGTGAAACAATCCCTACCAAGCTAACCTCTCTGAACCTCAGTTCTTTCCACAATGAAGTCTTCGTTATAGCACCTTATATATAAGACCTTCCACGTACTTTTTGTGAATATTTTTCATAGAAAATATGAGTTGTGTACTCTACGCATTGTTGCATGATAAGGACTTAATCAAGATTTAGTGATATTGAAGGACATTAAATAGAATCAGTAGGCATAGATCTACCGCCCAAAAGGGTGTTTTTTGTTTTTGTTTTTTCATGTTCACCTATTTCCTGATTTGGCCCAACTCAATATATGTATTGATCAAATAGGTTGTAACAAAGACTGTGAGGATGAAGGGTAGAACCGATAGCTTGGAAGGTCTTGTTAGATTCCAGGACAACAAGCAGGTTTGGCAATGGTGTCCCATTAGGTTTCCTGCCCTCAGTAATGTTGGTAGTTTACAGTTCAGATGTGCTAAGACAATTTGGAGAGCAGGCCACGCAAAATGGTTCCCCAGGGCATGTGCGCTCACTCTGAGAGAAAACTTATCTTGGCCACCCTTTCTTGCCTCATCTTGCTCAGAACATCCACAAAGATTGACTGCTTAGTTAGACACACACACACACACACACACACACAGAGTTTTTGTCAGCTCTAGGTTAACCTGGAAATCTAGTAGACTTCACTGACAAAATTCAAGCGCAAGATTGGGCTCTTTGCCTGAGGAAATTTTAGAGAATTTAACCCTAATCACTTTTTGGCATTAGAGATGACTGCCTTAGACTAGATCTTTAACCAAAAGACTTGGTAGAAAGTAACTGAACTTCAAAACCAGCACAGCAGAGTATCATTTGCCTGAGCACTTACTGGAGAAGCCTCCTGGACTTCTACACCATTCTAAATCAAATGTCAATGCTGTGAATTATATTTAGAAGTGGAGAGGCAGCCGGAGTGGCCCTAGAACACAGCTGGTATATGCTTCCTAAATCCCATGACTTCAAGTTTATTGCCACTGCTGTTGCCTACCAGCTGGGGCTTCTGGGTGTCACTCCACATTAACATCCCAGAGCAGATTGTTATAATTATTTCTCATTCATTTAGGGTCCAGACTTCAGAAAATCTGAATAAGCAAATGATGGTGTATCTAGAAGTCCTATAATTTAATAAAACACCATTTATTACATATAGACATATTTGGAAGCAAACCTCCAGAAATTCCCCAGGATTTATATTGTAGTATGCGATATTGTAATTTCGATAATTTCTACTTAACTCAATTGAAAGCATCCAAATTGTTAACGAAGTTTGATGACTTTTGTAGGTCCAAAATGTAACCATGAATTTTAATACTGTCATTCTTGTTTTATTCTTCCTGTGCTAACAGTCCTAGGGAACAGTCAAGTCAATTAACCCAAGCTGAAAAATTTAAAAGACCATAATGAAAACTTGCTTTGTTTCTCCTGGATAGAAAGTGTTGACTGAATTTTACTCTCAATTATATGTCAAAAAGGTATATATAAACGTAGTAATATTTATATTGTAAAAAAATATCAAAAGGCAAAAAATACTTCAAGCACGTTGAGCTACATCAAATGAAGTTGTTTTGTTTTGTTTTCTTTTGTTTTACATTATATTCAACCATCCCAACAGTCAAAACATATATTTTTTTAAAGTCCATTTTTGTCAGGGCTCCTGAGTGCCTCAGTCAGTTAAGCATCTGACTTCTGCTCGGGTCATGATCTCATGGCTTGTGAGTTCAAATCCTGCTTCGGGCTCTGTGCTAACCGCTTCGAAGCCTGGAGCCCACTTCATTTTCTGTGTCTCCCTCTCTCTCTGCCCTTTCCCTGCTAATACTCTGTCTCTTTCACCCTTTCAAAAATAAATAAACATTAAATATTTTAAAGTCCGTTGTTGTCACATGTGGGAAAAAGTGGAAAATACATTATGAAGTTGAAGCTTATTAAGCAAAAGCTAGTAAAATTGGCAGAAGGATTCTTTATCCTGAATGCTGAGATAGCTTCTTTATCTGGCTCGGGGAAAACTGTTTTTAGGCCAAATAAGTGTATGTTCTTCGAACTGATTCTTTTAAGAAGTACTTGTTAAGTGGCTAGTACACGCCTGACCTTCGTCAAGGCATTAGGAATGTAAGAGTAGATGAAACCCCTTCCCGGAGTTTACTAATGGTAGCAGAGTGGAAATCATATCCATCCATAATAAGTCAATCATGGTAAGCAAGATTCCACCAAAATGCATTATTTTCTTTCACCTTTACCTGGGATGCAGTCCCTGTTGGTGATTATTTCTCACCAATGCAAAGTGAGCAGACGTTATGTGTGACTATTCCTTCTCAAGGCTCACAAGGCGGTTCTCTCCTCTCTTCTCACCTCATCTGTGCTGCGTGTAGCCATGACAAAGCCTCTTACTATAAGGTGAACTGCAAATGAAATGGGCCTCTAATTCTGAGTCCCCATGGGAGGGGAAGAAAGCAGTCATCCGGGGATCAGGAGGAACACCCGTTTTGGACTAATGTGCGGAAGCAAAAATATTCTTCTTATGCTTGAGCAGTTACTTATTGATTGGTCTGTGTTTCTTTCTGCATGTTTATTTATTTATTTTGAGAGAGAGAGAGCAGCAGAGAGGCAGAGAGAAAGAGAGAGAGAATCCTAAGCTGGCTCCCTGCTGTCAGTGCAAAGCCCTAGGCGGGGCGCGAACTTAGGAGCTGTGAGACCGTGACCTGAGCCAAAATCAAGAGTCGGATGCTTAACTGACTGAACCACCCAGGCACCTCTTGAGTGGTCTGTTTTTAACTGCAGCTTAATTTATTAACTATTACACATGGGGAAATAAAACAGCGTAAGGGAACAGAGGGTGCCTAGATGGTTGGGGTGTGGAGGAATTTAAGGTGGAAAATGAGCTCTTCTCTTAAGTGCCTATAATGAGTAATGGAACATAACCTTAGACCAACACCCTCCCCTTATCGCTGGATGCCCCTTGCTCCCCCAAACCCCAAGAACTGCTCAGGTCAGTCTTTCCTCACCCTCCTGGATCACCACCTTCTTATGGCCTCTCCAAGGTATCTTTCTCGTTGGCGTACACTCATGCTATCATTTCAGTCACCTTACAATTCTATCTGTGCCCTCACCCTTTTCCTCCAGGTACTTCCTTGTTACTCTCCTTGTGTTTCTAACAGAACTCCCAAAAAATGCTGTCCATATTCTGCCCCTGACATCCTATCCTTCTAGGAATGCTCTCTAACAAAGTGTTGCCCACAGTGCTGAAACTGAGTGAGCCTGTCAGGTTCACCAAAGACTATGAAGTCCTATGATCATTTCTTGATCCTCACTCTATAGGTGCTGTCAAAGGCATTTGACATAGTTGTCTTCCTTGTAATAGTTCCTTCCTGTGTCTTTCAGGACGCCATACTCACCGGGCATCACTTCTGTTTTTCTTCCTATTTCTTCTCTCCTGTTGTGCTTGTTCCTCCTCATCGCCTGTCCTTTCAGTGTGGCATTGCCCTGTGCTCAGTCCTGGAGAGTCTCCTCTCTCCCATGTATCTCCACTCCCTTGCTTATTTCATTGATGTCATTAACGGGCATGCCATCTACATGCTGATGATCCCCAACTGATATAGCCTACCCTGATCTTTCCCCAGAACTCCAGATCGGCATATCCATTTCTGCTAGGGAGTCCCTGAGGTTCACAGGCCTGTTCCTCCTGTATTCCCCTCTCCTTAGTTATATACCCCCACATTCTTGAAGATGTTGATGTCAGTCAATTCTTCCCCATTTTATTGTCCCCAGGCTCTTATTCCAACTTGTCAGTAAATCCTGGCCACTAAATACACAGAACTCAAGTATGTTCCACCCTCTCGTCTCACCATCATCTATCCCCAAAATGCTACAATACCTTAGCAGCCTCCCACAGGGACTCCTGGCTCCTGTATTGCTCCCAAAATCTCTTCTCAGAAAAGCAGCCAGAGGGATTCAACTAAAATGTAGTTCCTCTGCTCAAATGTCTTTACTGCCTTCCCAATTCACCCAGAGCAAACTAAAATGAAAAATCTTGTAAATGCAAAGCCTGCAGGATCGGGTGCCTCTTTCCTTCTCCTATACCTCTTTTTCTGTTATCCACATTGGCTTCCGCACACTGGCCTCTTTGTTGATCCTCCAATGTGAGAATCACCACGATTTACTTCTAGAAACCACGTGTGTTAAAATGGCTAGCACCCGTGGGGCGCCTGGGTGGCGCAGTCGGTTAAGCGTCCGACTTCAGCCAGGTCACGATCTCGCGGTCCGTGAGTTCGAGCCCCGCGTCGGGCTCTGGGCTGATGGCTCAGAGCCTGGAGCCTGTTTCCGATTCTGTGTCTCCCTCTCTCTCTGCCCCTCCCCCGTTCATGCTCTGTCTCTCTCTGTCCCAAATAAATAAACATTGAAAAAAAAATAAAAAAAAAAAAATGGCTAGCACCCTCATATTCTGCAGATTTTATTCAGAAGTCATCTTCCCAATGAGGCCATTCTTGGGCACCCTATCTAACACTGTAACTTCCAACTCTGACGGTCCATTTATCCTTTAGTATTATTATTACCATATGAAACTTCTGTGTACAACACACACACAGACACACACACGCCTGCTTATTGTCTGTGCTTCTTTATCAAGGAGCTCTGGGTGAGGGCAGGGCTTTTGTCTGTTTTTTTTTTTTTTTTTTTTCCCCCACTATTATATCCCCAGTGCCCAGAATGTAGTACACAGAAGATGTACGATAAGTATTCATGGAGTGATCGACCGTAGTAATTAGATGATGCTATAAATTTTACATATAAAGAGGGTAAATGCTAGATTTATACAACAACAATGACATCTTTAGCTATGTTTCCTTCTACATTGTTGTGTTACTACACACTAATATACCTTTGTAAGAGTAAAAGTATGCGTTTTCAGTCCATTGTGTTGAATAAACCTTTTAAATTAACTCTTGTATTTTCCGTAATCCATTTCCAACCAAAAAGTAGTAATGGTCATCAGTGATAATACAGGAAATTGCAACCCTAAAAATGAAAGCTTTAAAAGTGGTTGAAAGAGAATCTCTCTTTTCACAAGCTTGACTTCAAAACAGAATTTAATCAAAATCGGCCTGAATATGCTCTTAAATAATTTTATGCCAATTCCTACCCAATCCAATATCCTACAGAATTTCAAATCGTTCTAGGATGGAACAATTCACTTTTCTATTCATCAACTGTGATTTCTGATTACAGTGTTCCTGCCTTTTTCCTTTTCAATATCTCTTCATGGAAGAATCACAGAGTAACTTTCTGCAATCCTGGGATGACCTTTCAGAGTTATGCTTTTCTGTTTTGTTTGTTTGTTTATTTTCTTGAAGTGGACACTAAACATTCCATTACCCACATGGGGTATTTTCTTTACATGTTTTTGGAGATGAAACCATTTCAATCTCTTTGCTCTTGACCTCACTTTATTTATAAGCCTTACAGTGATAACCCACAATTAAAATGCTCCTTGGGGCGCCTGGGTGGCACAGTCGGTTAAGCGTCCGACTTCAGCCAGGTCACGATCTCGCGGTCCGTGAGTTCGAGCCCCGTGTCAGGCTCTGGGCTGATGGCTCGGAGGCTGGAGCCTGTTTCCGATTCTGTGTCTCCCTCTCTCTCTGCCCCTCCCCCGTTCATGCTCTGTCTCTCTCTGTCCCAAAAATAAATTAAAAAACGTTGAAAAAAAAAATGCTCCAAAGCAAATTGGTTGGTGCAAAATTTAAGTTAAAATACTGCACCTCCATAGAGATGCCGTGAAAAGAAAATCTTCATAGGTTATCACCCAGTCCTCGGTGTGTGGGTATAAATGCCAGTCAACAAGCTTCTGTTTGTGTTTATTTCTTGTTTGATGTAGACATCCAAATAGCGATGGGAAAAACCAACCTCAACGGATTTCACTCTAAAATCAAAGTGAGTTGTGTCTGAAAGTCTGTTGCTACGCTTTTGAAGTAATCTGAAATTTTGAAGCTATCCGACTTCTCTGGTGTTATCGTAAAGAAAGATGGGGAAAAGGTTAGAGCATTTTTCACTCAGTCAGACTGTGGTAGGCAAGCGGAGAGAGCAAGAAGCCTGCATCCTGGGGTGGAGGGGGCATGCGGGGTTGCTCTGTGGGCCCCGCAGCCATTTTATGAAGGCTGAGGGAGGGCGTCTCTGAGCACAGGTGGCTACCAGTTCCCCTTCAGTAGCAGCCCAAGCATTTAGTCCGAAAAGGAGGCCAGGTGGCCCCTGAGGAATTATAGAAGGAAACCATGTAAAAGTTGAAATGAGAAAAACCTGGGGAATAAATACAAAAGCATGTGCTGGCGAGGGGGAGCGCTCCCCAGAATGCCACCTCAGCAGAAAGCTGGTAACTAGGCCAGGCACGGAACGGTCTTTTAGTTTAAATGATTCTTGCAAGAATCTTCCCTATCTCTTCCTTAACCTTCAATTCTGCTGTCTATTCAAATATGCCGGGGGAAAAAAAATTAAGTGCAAATTTGGGAAACAGACTCAAATTCAGCAAATTTTGTATTCCGTATTTACAGAGCTGTTAGCTTCTATGTCTGTCATCTGGTAAATACCATCCTTAGGCTGATGTTGACAGCTGACCGAAGTTTTTCTTTTCGGTTTGATAATTCAGCTCCAGGGTCATTTAGACAACACAATGATACAACTGCATTAGTGAATAGTTTTGAAATAATATTTTACCATTTCGTGCTCAGATAGTGCAAGAAAGGCTGGTCAGATGTCCTATTTTAAGTTGCTTAGATTTATGAACAAGATACTATGTGTCAGTTGACGGGAGACAACTCATCAAGCCTGACCCCTGCCTAAGGCCTCGTGCTAATTAATCCAGAATAGACCAGTGATTCCCCTGCCGATGACCTCGTCAGCGGTGGGTGTATTTTCAAGATGAAAAGAAAAAAATAAAAAGCGGTGCATCCTCATTATAATTTTGTCCGTCTGGTTTTCTCCTTCAACCAGCATGGGGAGAGTTTGCAGACAGACTGCCCGGGTTCTTAGCCTGATGAGAATAACTCACGTTTCTAGAACAGCTATTCATACCAGGCGCTGTGTAAAACACTTCATAAATAAATCACGCAATTAAATGATCACAAGAATGCTGAGAGGTCGATATTACCACAATCCTTACTTCACAGACACACAGACCAACTCTTCGGAAAGCCACCTGACTGATTCAAAGCAATACATCTGGAGAAAGGCAGAGCCGGGATTCAAACCCAGATTTCTGGCTCTGGAGTGTATGCTCTGAATCAGAAAACTGGCACATAGTGAGCCATTGATAAAGGTCGGTTTCTGTCTACTTGTACAGATTTTCAAATGTTTTTTTTGTTTGTTTGTTTGTTTTTGTTTTCCTTCAAAGCTTCTTTTTAATGAAATAAAATGTTAACAGAGACAGTTCGGGTTCTGTTAGTCGTCTACCTGGACCCATTTCTCTCCTTCCTTACAAAAGTCACATTATGTCAACGACAGTGCATTTCTCTCCGGGCCAATCTATTTTTAGTAGGCTGGAGATGTGTAAGACCTTCCCTCAGGGCATTAATGTGCACACTCTTCAACTTGTCATTTTCGCTTACCCTTACAGCCTTAAGAGTTACCCTAAGTTGTTCTGTATTTAATGGTGTAAATATATCAACATTAATCCGTTCCGCCATTAATGTAAAATCTGCTTGTTTCTGTGTTTTACTACAGCGACTGAATCTGTAGGAAACCTACTTGTCACTTAAGGGACCCACGCAGTAAGGTCAGAAGATCTGCGGCACGACTGAGTGCCTATTTGAACCATACTGGAGCGTGCACTTAATTTGATGGGAAGGTAGCTCTCACGTTATATGTTTTTAGCACAAAAAAAGGGGGGAGGAGGGAGGAAACTTTTGGAGGGGACGGATATGTTTATTACCTTGATTATAGCGATGGTTGCACATGTATTTGCATGTATACAAAGTCATCAACTCATTTACATTAAATAGGTTTTCTTGTCTATCAATTATACTTTAATGAAGCTAATTAAAAGGAAACACAGGCATGTTGTAGACACAGAGTACGTGTAGTCACTCGAGATAACCTCTCACTAGACCATTTTTTTAGACAGGTGAAGTGAAGTCTGATGTGTCATAGGGCATGTGAATTTTCCAGTTTACCATATCACCTGATTGATCTCCCAAGTGTTAAGAGTAAAGGGCCACCTTGGACTTCCTTTTCCTCGCATCATAATCACCTTCTATGCCATGCCAGAATCCTTGCTACCTTTTTGTCTTTTGTTTTTTGCTTTTTTCATTACTACAGAGGTTGTGACATTGTATATAATCAGTGATTTAATTTATACCTTCCTGATGACTATGAAAACTGGAGACTCTTTCCTACCAGTCCTTCAAGATTCCTTTTCCATGAACTTATTCATTTGGGTATTTATTTGAGTTAAGATCTGAAGGGAGTCCAGAGGAAATGATGAGGGAACAGTTCAGTCCATGAGAAATGAGTTCAAAGGTGGGCTGAAACCGGAGAAATTAATGCGGGCACTGTCAGCAAAGCAAGAGAGTTTACTGCAACTTAGATAATATCACACACACGCACAAAGGTGTACGGAGAGAACAGAACGGGCCCAAGGATGGAGTCTTGATACTTACACATTTAGAAATCTCAGAAAAGAAGATGTAGCCAGCAGGAAGATTGAGGAACAGCCACAACAACAACAAATGAAAAGAAACAAAGAGCAGGTAGCAGAAAAAATGCGAATTTGGTCTGCAGGAAGGCAAGAAAGTGATTCAAACACGAGGGGGCAATCTCTTCAGTAGAAAAGACTCAATACTTTTGACGGGGTGAGAATGAAGAAGAGGTCCGCTGACCACTGGAGCCAGCGTTTTGAAAATCACTGGCTGAGTGCAGACAGTTGAGTGAGCTGGGACTGTGCTTTTGAATCAGGCACAAGTTACGCGTAACTTCCCCTCTGCTTTGCCATACCTGTTTTGTGGGTCTTGGTCTTAGATTATCCACAGCTGCCACCGCCAGTGGTCACAGTCCTCTGGCTCATTTTCCAGGGGTCTTCGACCGGGGTAAGTGCCATGGGCAGCAAAGGTTCCCTTCAGTCCTGACGCAGAGCGAGCCAAAGTGAGGCTGTCACCCTGACCCTACCTGAGAGCGGAACTGAAGGGAGTGACCTGGGCTCTTGCCATTGCTTTGGATTCAGATGAAGTCTCACACTTCAGGGCATGATGTCTGACTCCCCAGTAGCTTTCCAAAGGTCCAGGTAATAGAATACAACATATGGAATTAATGACCTGTGATACCAATCTTGCCCCGTGAGACAAGGGACATGTGAGGGAACCCCGTAGATAAATTCATCCCCCCCTTCTTGTACTAACAGATGGTTCCCAGATAGGGTCTTTTCTTTTTGGCCCGCTGGAGACAGAGCATGCAACTGAGCAATCAGCTATGTTTCCGCATTAAGTGGCTTGATAATACATAATCTTATACCTGGTTTCCCTCCTCATCCTTGCCTGAGATTGTACCCTCCACGAAAGACTAGCCCTTTAGCTTTGCTTCAGTTTCCATTTTCTAGAAGGTTGTGGCATCTTTCAAAGAGAGCAGAGAAGTGAATCATTAGCTTGGCAGGGACATGGAGGCTTTTGTGTATTCGCACGCTGTGATTGTGAAGGGTATTGAGCCCTATGTGTTCACACATGTAATGATCCAGCAGATACGTGAGAATATTCACTCGCAGAAGCAACCTTTCTGAGTGGGTATGAGAGGAGCGCCCGGGTGGCTCAGTCGGTTGAGCGTCCGACTTCGGCCAGGTCACGATCTCGTGCTCCGTGAGTTCGAGCCCCGCGTCGGGCTCTGGGCTGATGGCTCAGAGCCTGGAGCCTGTTTCCGATTGTGTGTCTCCCTCTCCCTCTGCCCCACCCCTGCTTGTTCTCTGTTTCTGTCTTTCAAAAATAAATAAACATAATTTTTTTTAATTAAAAAAATATGACTAAAATTCTCTTAGATAAGAATTGGCCTTATTCCTAATACGCTTGGTGGGTTATACAGACATTTCCCTTCTCAACAGGAACCTGCCACTGTTTCACTGGTAAAAATTAAGAATTGATTAAAAATATAAGAAGAAAGAAAGAATTGAATACTGACATCATTACAGACGAATCATATATGCTGATATATACCGATCAGAGCTTAACAGTGGAAACAGAATTGTTTTCATTTTAAGTGTCTTCCCCAACCCCCCCCCCCGCCCCTCAAACTCCCATAGAAACGTAACTCTTGTTTCCTAAGCTAATAAGACACCTTTGGAATCTCGTGATTATTCGGGGTTAACAATCAGACACATTTTTTTTTTTCTGAGGCAGAACCAATATCATAATGGGGACTGTGTAGTTATGTTCAGATTATCAATTGTTTGTTACCGTGTTGAAAATAATTATTTTCAAAATACTTTTTTCTGGCATGTATGTTTTTGCAAATGAATATACCAGTGCCAATGAGTAGTCCGAGGGAGGGATACAGAAGTCCAGTAATTACTTTCGGCTGCTTCTGGGTATATTGGAGTCTCCGTTTCTCTCTGCCAACAGCCCTGACATAACCTTGCTTAATGAATGGCTACAGATACAAAGACACTATATTCTTGCAACATCAGCCCTCTGCTGACATACCTTATCATTGCAATTTGTCTCACCTTTCCTTGTGTGTACTATCTTTCTGAAGTTTTATCTAGTCGACTGCCATAAGCTGCTGTTCTCAAACACATTTTTCAAATCTAATGAGAAAGGTGATTTTGGGAAAGAAAGTTAATGGCCTCTGGTGCTGTCGGCTTCCCGGCCTCCAATCTGCACCGCTGTAACATCAATTGTCTTGAGATAGATGTAGCTGATCTCATGTTTGCTGGGGAACCTCGGAGCTAGTGCAAAATGCGAGCCAGGCTCGGAGTGGAACAGAAAAGGTAGAAGTATCATTTGGAAGTTTGGAGAGAAGGAAGGACTAACATCACCACTGAGAGGATACATAACTTGCACTTAGGTCCTACATGTAGAAGGTAGTGATCTTTAAAGATGTTTGGCGGAAGGGGAAAAGTGTGGGGGACGGTCCGATAGGAGGAAATCACAAATCCCCGTGCTTTGAGCGCAAAGGGTGCATGGACAGACCAAGGGACAAACACGTGCGTCCTGGCTGTCTTATCTGTGTCTCCTCCCTTCGTTACCAGCAGGCAAAGGTGGAAGGTTTAACAACAGAGACCTGGAGTGCCTGGGTGGCTCAGTTGGTTAAGCATCTGACTCTTGGTTTCTGGTCAGGTCATGATCTCCTGGTTTGAGTTCGAGCCCCCCATCGGGCTCTGTGCTGATAGTGCGGAGCCTGCTTGGGATTCTCTCTCTCCCTCTCTCTCTGCTCCACCCTGTTCGTTCTCTCTTTCTCAAAATAAATAAATTTAAAAAGAGTAAAAACAGAGACCCATTTTGGCAGCATTCGGTTCCTAGACCTGATAATACATACACCCTGTCATTCATCAGAATTCTTTGTGTCCCTGAATTTCTACTTCGTGATGCTGAAGAAGCCACTGTGCTTATGTGGTCAACACCCAGAAGCCTTCGGAGGGCATGGCCACCCCGGCAGGAAGGCGATCCCACTCCCCCACCTCAGCAAAGACTCAGCCGTGGGTTCCCCTCTTCTTGTCCTGCCTGCCATGGTGAGGCACAGCCTCGTGTCCCGACTTAATGAGCCCTTCACACTGAGAATTCCTCAGTGAGATATAGTATTGGAGCCTTCATCTCCGATGTTTTATCCCCATGCCTTTATGCTGTCTCCGTCACTTATCTTTAATATTCTGACTAAGCTCAAGGAAAAATTAATGGCTTTATTTGGCCTTAAGAGTGCTCCCAAGGGTCATGTAAACAGTGAATGCGCCATCTCACAAAGTAGCAAAGTAGATATCGGAGTTGTGGTTTAGTTTCTGGAAGTGCATCATTTTTTCCAGAGAAAGCAGGATCTCTGTTAATCATGGCTTAAGTGTCTGTCCACCGGGTTTTGATCTTGTCAATTTTCTTCCTGGGACATGAACGTGACCTTGGCTGTGAGGAGAAGTTTGGGGCATAGTTTTTGTTTGTTTGTGTGTCGTTTAGATTAATTAAATGATTAAATGTTTAATCGTATCCCTGCAGGAATCCAGTAGCACAATTTAAGGAGTGTTTTTAATGCTTGACAAATGGTAATCGACTCTATAAGACAACCTGGTCAATTACTATATAAATGAGCTACTGCTGAAGACTCTGTGGGAGACATTCTTTTCCAAGGCTGGGGAGAGTCACCAGCTTACGTGGGTTTTTATCCATTCTGCCACCACCAGGCAGCAAAGTTTTCTCGCCATAGGGCAGAAGGATCAAACCACGTAGTCAGAAGAATATCCATAAAAAATAGAGATTCTAAAGTCTTAGAAATGGCTATAATTTCAAATAGGTACTGTGATAAAATAGATATTTTATAGAGTATTAACAATAAATTAATAATAATTTATAGAGTAATAACATAGAGTATTTTACCTTGAAGTAGTATTTCTTTCTTCCTTTCTCTCCCTTTCTTTCTTCCTTTCTCTTCCTTCCTTCCTTCCTTCCTTCCTTCCTTCCTTCCTTCCTTCCCTTTTCTTTTCTTTCACATCTAAAGATAAAACATGCACAAAGAGTAAGGTCTCCTTGGCTCTGTTAGGGTAGTACCTACTCTTTTTTAACTTGATTTCCTAATCTGTCAATGGTGTTTTTCAATTTAAGCTTCTCGACTCTCTAAATTTGGTGAACTTGCTATTGTTCCACGCATATTCATTGAGATAATGCATTTTAATTAGTGATTCAATGGCTTCACATAGAAATTTGAAGAATAATTAATCAGAACTTGCTTACTTCTTCTTGAGAAACCGCATCCTGCGTTCCAAATGCCTGCTACATATTCCGTCTGAGTACCAGGCAAATGCCCCAAGTTCACTGTGCCTCAGATAAAAAAAAAAAAAAAAAACCATGAGATTCTGAGAAGAAAAATGGGTCCATCTCGTGACTTAACACTTTTATCAATAATTTCCCTCAGCCAGAGGTGTTCTGTGCTTTAATATTAACATTTTGGGGGCGCCTGGGTGGCGCAGTAGGTTAAGCGTCCGACTTCAGCCAGGTCACGATCTCGCAGTCCGTGAGTTCGAGCCCCGCGTCAGGCTCTGGGCTGATGGCTCAGAGCCTGGAGCCTGTTTCCGATTCTGTGTCTCCCTCTCTCCCTGCCCCTCCCCCGTTCATGCTCTGTCTCTCTCTGTCCCAAAAATAAATAAACGTTGAAAAAAAAATTAAAAAAAAAATTAACATTTTGGATACTTTTACTTTTGTTATTGATATGAGTGTAGACAGCCAGGAGGGACTTAGTTAGGGGGTGTTATGGGGTTAGGTGAGGCAGTGTTGAAGGCTCATCCGCCCTCGCACATTTACCACATTGCATTACTGAGTTAGGAGCAGAGGTTTGGAGTGAAATGACCCGGAACTCAAGTTTGGTTCCAGCACTCTCATTTTCCTATTTATTTATTTATTTATTTATTTATTTATTTATTTATGAGAGAGACAGAGAGACAGAGAGACAGAGCGCGAGCTGGGAAGGAGCCGAGAGAGAGGGAGACACAGAATCCGAAGCAGGCTCCAGGCTCCGAGCTGTCAGCACAGAGCCCGATGCGGGGCTCAAACCCATGAACTGAGACATCACAGCCTGAGCCGAAGTCAGACCCTCAACCCGACTGAGTCACCCAGGAGCTCTGGTTCCAGCACTTTCTTAAGTCAAGTGACCCAGAAGAGGCCCTGTGTTGACAGTTCGTGAGGAAGTGACTTATTGAGGAATTTCTCCCAAGTAAACTAGCAAAGGAGAGAGGCAGACATGAAGGGAGGAGGGGAGAAAAAGATGGCCGCCACCATGGCTCCGTGCTCAGGTAAAAGTATTGGTTCAGTTATTTCATTAATTTTCATCTCAGGTTTCAAATTAAACCAAAAGCACATAGCACCGTTCCTGGCACACAGTAAGTGATAACTTTTGTTAAGCAGCAGATGTTACCAGAAAGAGTCTTAGTTTGGTCTTTTCCCACTCTTTTCTTGATATACTTCTTCCCTGGTTAATGCCTTCGGGGTTTTCCTTTATAATGTTGTCGGACCCATCCTTCCTTCCCATTGCCATAGTCTCTCAGGCTGAGGTACAATCTTGACCTCCTGCTTCGAGGGACTTAGAACCTTCCTATCCCATCTCCATGTGTCTGGTACCGGCTTCTCGAATTCATCTTCGGATCCGTCATACGGCCAATCTTACACCCCGTAACCATCCATTTCAGTGATTAATTTCCACATTAACTTCCCAAGTCACACAGTCCCTTGCAGCCCTTGGTGTTGAACATCAGCCTTTTCCCAAGTCTGGATGGACTAAAAGTATGCAAAGTATTTCAAGTTTTCAGCCCTAATTCTCCTCAGCACTAAATCGATGTTCATCTCTTGCCTACACCCAGGATCTTTGTTGTCCAAGACTCTCTCTGCTCTCTTTGGCAAATGGCTCTGTATTCTTTTCGTCTCAGCTCTCCATTTTTGGTCTAGAGATGTGTCTTGGAACCCTTGCTTTGTGTCTGGAGGTCTGCTACCTGCATGATAGCTTTACTGACTTATCTGTGCAGTGACAGGATCAAGTTGAACTTCACATAAAATGAATATCTCATGGATGTCGTCGATTCTTAGATACAGCTCATGAACTGCCCTGCTTCACCCGTCAATGCCATCCCGTGCTCCACTTCTTCAACTTCCTTCACCATCCTGACTGCTCCTTCTTCTGCAGTCTGCTTATCTTGCTAATTTGGCTTCAATCATGTTTTCTCTTGACTTTATTCTTTAATTTGGGACCTTTCCGGACTGCGCTGCCTAAGCAGGCATATGTGATTGATGCGGACTCATGTCTCTTCCTTAACCAGATATTCTACAACCGGTCTTCAGAACCCTAATGGGCAAGGCCAAGAAATAAAATGATCACTGCATTGCCTTTGCCCTCTTGGGGTCCGCAATTGCCCCCATGCTTAGAAGACAAGGAGGAAATGAGCTTCGGAAACTGTGTTTGGATTTGGTGGGAAAGAACGACTGTCACTCTAACATAAGTCTTCTTTCCACCAATCCACAGTCCCACTTACCTGCCCGCCTCGCCCATTGCTTAGTTCCCAGAGGTCAGATGGCACATGGTAGGATCTCAATAAATATTAATCCTACTAAGAATTGATTAGTTTCTCCATACTGCATGGTCCCCAATCCTGATAGCGCTCTACTTCATGGACTGCTCGGACACCTACCTCTTCATGTTTGGAACCCACTTAGCTCCCCACCATCTGACTGGGGTGCTCTGTTTCTGTTACTATAGCGTTTTCCAATGATTATTCTTGTGTGTTTGAGGGAAGTATCTTCTTTTTTTTTTTTTTTTTCCAACGTTTATTTATTTTTGGGACAGAGAGAGAGACAGAGCATGAACGGGCGAGGGGCAGAGAGAGAGGGAGACACAGAATCGGAAACAGGCTCCAGGCTCTGAGCCATCCGCCCAGAGCCCGACGCGGGGCTCGAACTCACGGACCGCGAGATCGTGACCTGGCTGAAGTCAGACGCTTAACCGACTGCGCCACCCAGGCACCCCAGAGGGAGGCATCTTCTTTACCTTAAACTTAAGCCAGGGGAAACTCTTACGGCTTTAGGTCCTTATGAACCCTTGAACGTATAAAGATTCTGGCCTCTTTTGATGTATTCTGTAGATACCAACCAGTGCTCTGAACCTAATAGGACCTCATTCTTGGCTTTTATTTTATGTGTGTGTGTTTTTTAATTTTTACTTTGTTGGCCACTTTTATCCGGAAGGAACCTACACTGCAACCAAATTTGCTTTGTCACAACTACCTCAACATGCACATACATCCATCTCCAGTTTTGGACCAGGCACTGTATCAGCATAAAAAGGTTTTCTGTTCCTCATGGAACCAAATCATATCAAGTTCTTTTTTCAAGGGTCAAATAAAAATGTGCTTCCTCTGTGACAAGTTCCCTCACCCCTGAATCATACAACGATGTTTCCTGCCTCCTGCTTTGCAATTCTATCTTGTTGTTTTCTAACATTAAACTTACCCTTGGACATTTCTTCTTTATTCACTGGTTTATACTTTCTTTGAGAGCAGGACCCATGGAGTTACTTTTTTTTTTAATTTATTTTTTAACCATTCACTTACTTGTTCAGTGCATGTTGGTAGGCCCTCAATAAATATCACTGTGTGAATGAATAAATTAATGAGTTATCTCCAAATATACTAGCTACGCAAAATATGGGAAGGATCTTATCCTTGAGATTAGAGGCAATAATATATTTCTTTTTTCATTAATTCTTTTTTTTAAAAATGTTTATTTATTTTTGAGGCAGAGAGAGACAGAGCATGAACGGGGGAGGGGCAGAGAGAGAGGGAGACACAGCATCCAAAGCAGGCTCCAGGCTCTGAGCTGTCAGCACAGAGCCCGACGCGGGGCCCAAACCCACGGATGGTGAGATCATGACCTGAGCCGAAGTCGGACGTTCAACCGACTGAGCCACCCAGGTGCCCCAGTAATAATACATTTCTTGACTAAAAGGTACCAGAGTTTTGAGGCAAAACTTGCAGTCCGGCCAAAGGGATCAAGATCCACTTTGTCTGGCTGTGTCGTAGTTTTGAAAATTTTGGTAGGACCAACAAGAGTGATGATCTTACCCTGAGAGAGGTGTCCAGATCCTGGGTGGCCCAGGTAGCAAAGCAGATTCAGGTGATAGAAGAGTGTTGCCATTTGTGTAAGAGAAATGGATTTGCATCCTTCAGTGAAGAGTCGTCTGCTCTATGGTTTTGCCCTTTTCCTGCTCCTTCACGGGATTCAGCCTAGTTGGACTACTCAGTTTCATCCCATGCTCTGCCTAACAAATGTCATAGCCATTTTGTCAGTTTTAGGAAAAACGTGAGTAGTCATTTTGTGAGCAGTAGCAGGGAGGTAGGTATTAATATCAGTATGAACCTAAGGAACCAGGCAACTCTGCGGGGGGTGTTTTTACCACACAGCTGAACCGTTGGTTTATGTGTTTGTTTGCTTCCAAGAATTATAGTCTATTGACACATACAACAGCTCAGCACACTGATTTCAAGTTTCATTCAGCCTAGTTTTATTACTTTAATCAATCCTTACTTAACCCTGTTGCTCTCATTTTCTTTTCTTCGTTTTCTTGTTTCAGCGACCGCACGCTCTCACACTTTGTGAACATCTTCGTGAATTCTGTTCTCGTTTCAGATTTACCAAATTTTTCCTTAGTCATTGACTCAACTATGAATTAGCTATGGCTGCAATGATGCTGTGTAACAACCATCACGATTTTGGATGGTGAATATTTACTTCCTAATCATGGACTGCAAGTGGGGTGTTGTTTAGCTGACCTAGGCTGGGGTCCATTTATTGTCTCTGCTATAGGTTATAGGTCACCTGAGCTTGCTTACAAGCTTCCCCTGGGTTCAAATTACATATATACTTATATATAATATACATATATATGTAATATAATATATAGATAATTATATTGTATATGTATGTATACATATAATATATATTATAAACATGTACAAAATATATATACATAATATATTATACCCACACCTTTAATGTATATAGACCTCGTCAGAGGTCTTGCCTATTTCCAACTCTCTCTTTATCCTGTGAGCCTCACATGGACATGACAGATGGCTTTACTATCTTTGATGAGCTTATTTACATATATGAAAAGATTAGCAGCCACTCTGTAGGCTTTTAATGCCTACTAGGTATTAAAGGGGGAAAGAACCACAATAGCACTATATTTGTTTCCGGTGTGAAGAAGGGGAGATGTGTCAACATAGATTTCAACTACTGATCCTACAGCCACCTGTTGCCAGCACTTTTGACGCACTGTTTCACTTTTGAATGGAACAGTTCTTGACATTTATTTTAAGACAGCGTTGGACGTAGTTTCCAAGATTTTGCCGGCAGAATATTTCCTGCAGAGTAAGCCTGAACTGTTTGCTTGTTTATCCTGCTGATTAAAATGTATTAAAGAAATAGACACATTGTTTCTTTCAGAGGTAAACCTACAAGCTCTTGGAACAGCCCCGTGACACATTGTCCCGAAGGGTATATTGCCCTATTACTACTAAGTTCCACTCTCTTCTGGACCATGTACCCAATACAGCACTGGCTCTCATGACACTTGTGAGAAATTTATGCTTCTAAATCCCACAATTCCGACACTGGAGTCAGTTGGACAGATGCCATCTGAGTTGACTCCTTAGGTATCGATAAGATGTAGCAACTTCTCAGTATATTCGTCTTTTGGGAAATGTCTTATATAGAGTTTGACTACATAATATTATGTTCTAGAAAAGGTCAGTTTTATTTTTAATAACATTTTAATGTATATGTATTTATTTTGAGAGAGGGTGAGAGAGAGAGAGAGGCCGAGATAGAGGGGGAGAGAGAGAGAATTCCAAGCAGAAGCCTCACTGTCAGCCCACAGCCTGACGTGGGACTCGATCTCACAACCTCAAGATCATTACCTGAGCTGAAATCAAGAGTCAGACTCTTAACAGTCTGAGCCACCCAGGCACCCCTAGCCAATGTCAGTTTAAATCGAATGTTTTGACAACAGTCACAATCACTGGCCCGTACAGTATTATTTCAAGAAAATATGACCATATTTACCTGTGGACCATTGCCATTTATTTTCACATCATACATAATAAAATTCCTGTTTAGCAGAGAGTAAATAAGACAGAAGGCTACATTTGTGTTCTAAGTCCACACATCCTGAGCTAAGAAGGGAGCTCTGTGGTCTCAATCATCCTGCAGCTACTTATTGTGTATAATTTCTCTTGGGAAAATTCTTCTAACTTTAAATTGTTCACAGTCTCTCCCAAACCATATTTCCTATTTCTTCTTGGCATTAAATTTTCATGATGGCCTCCTGGGATATCCTCTCCTGCTCTCTAGGTGTTTTATTTTCTATGACTAGCCAAATACTATCCGCATTCAAATTCATGTGAATTGCATCCTAATCTTTGAGATTTTCTCTGTTCATATTTGTCTGCCATGACTACTGCTCCTTTGATGTTTCCTGGCAACACATCTCTCTCTCTCTCTCTCTCTCTCTCTCTCTCTCTCTCTCTCTCGTCATTTCTGTGACTTTACTGTATTTATGTCATTGCGGTTGTCTTGTTTTGTTTTTGTTACTCCTAGGGCAAAGCTTCATTTAGTTTAATGTGTGTGTGTGTGTGTGTGTGTGTGTGTGTGTGTGTTCATCATAGCATTTAACGTAGTTGTTGATTTTGGTTTGGATTTTGGTTATCAACCAAACTATTCCAAAAAGAAGATTTTTATCTAAACTCTAAAAGTGATAATGACACAATTTCTGGAAAACATTTTTTTCCCTCTGGCAGAATGAGAACATGATATACAATTTTTCTCTTGAAACATTCTTCTAAATATTCATGAGTGACCACAGTCCTGTATTTATAGCAGACTGTCTTCATTTCAAACTACAAGCTCCATTGACAAATTCTTACTAGAGATTATAAGTCCTTACTGGACATCTCCTTTAGATGGTCACTTGACACTTCAACTAAAGTCAATCCTTACATGACATCTTGCAGTTTTCTCACCTCTGTCCCAGTTAAGTTAATTTTCCTTAATCTACTTGGAAAAGATAAGTCATTGCTCACGAAAAAAATCTCAGGGGTCATAAAGTCTGTTTAATTCCAGTTTCTGAATACTTCGTGAATCAATTCTCTCTTTTCCTTCTCTGATACCACCGTACTGACTCAGCCCTGACTATTTTAACTTAATCCAAACAAAATCTCCATTTCTGGGGCTCCTTATTTCTAGAACATTTCCCAGTGACCATCACATTTTTTAATACAAATCAGATCGAATTGTGTGTATCACCAGCTTTAATTTTTAAAATAAATATTTAGGCAAATCTTGTTTCACCTGTTGGTAAAGCACTTTGGAACCTACATTAGTTTGCTAGACCAACTGTAGTGAAACACCAGAGACTGGGTGACCTAAGCAACGCATTTTTTTTACCCTCCATACTATTAGAGGTTAGAAGTCCCAGATCAAGATGCCAGTAGGGTCAATTCCCTCTGAGGCCTCTCTGTGCCTTCCTCAGGCAACTCAGGCAACTGTGGCTTTCTCAGTCTAACTGACACTTCCTCAGTTCCTTGGATGACCACACATTTAATCCCCAAGGGCTCCCCATTTGGTCTTTGCTCTCCAAGGAACATCCTTCCAGTCACCCTTCACTTAACCAGATCTGATCTTATATATATATGATCCCTTCTTCAATACAATCTTCCCTATGGTCCCAGTGTAAATTAATGTCCTTATTTTGTTAGCCAACAGCAACCTAGACTTTTCTACCATATTTTAATGGTTTTCTGCCATTTTAAAAATTTTTCTACCATCGCACTCATCGTATTTATGAAAGTAGTTGTGTAAAGCTTATTTTTTTTCCATTAGATTGGTAGATCTAGAGGGAAAGCATGTTCTTCTTTTCTAAACTCCATATCACAGCACAGAGCATGCACAAAACACTCAACGGATATTGTGGAATAAAAGAAAGTATGGTATCCCTCCCATCACTTCTTGGTGAATTAACAAATAATCTCCAAGACTCAGACTAAATGACTCCTGCATGATGCATTTCCTGATTTGTCAAGGTGAGTTAGATGCTTCCTCCCCTACTCCTGACCACTTGCATCCCGGTCGTCATCATACATCAGTTGTGTGGGAAAGCAAAGCCTTCCAAATGGATGGGAGAATCCCATTCAGGCAACACAGACCTTTAATCACCTCATTTTGTAGAATAAGCGTCTGTTCCCTAGATGTGTATTTGGTCATTGTTTTGTTGTTGTTCTCGATTCCAATGCCTAGCTCAGGAAGAAGATAGGACACAATCTCACTGGGCCTTTAGGAATAACCAAAATGTCTGTGAGAGTGCATGGTAGACACTGACCTGGGCATTATACTTCCTCTTACCATCTCATTCCATACCCTCTATGGAGCTGTTTGGGAAGACTCTTTGGGACCGGGTTTCTGTAAATTTGAAACGTATGCAATGAGAAAATCGTTTTTCCAAGTCTTTACTGTCATCTTAGTCTCAGCACTATGATAAAATGGCCTAGAAGACACACGTTGTAAAGGAATCTCTTTGTCGCGAGTATTACGGAGATGACATCCATCTTAGCTGCTTGGTGTTCTTTGGAATGCCTGCAAAATGGGGCTTCCATGTTTCTTTCATATCTGAAGGCAAACACTAAGCCCTGCATTCCAAATATTGTGGAGAACCTGGCTCCACTCCTGCAATAATAATCATAATAATAGTTTTGAGAAATCTCACATATTTCCTGGTCAGTCTTGACTTTGATCTCTTTCCCATGGTGAATTATTGATCTCTGTTAATAATGAATCTACCTTTCCTCCATAGCATCAATCGGCACAGAGAGTTTTCCCAATATCTTGGCTCTATATAGCATGGTGTGACAGCGAGAGGGAAATTGGATAGAAGTGTGATTATGTTGTGACCCCATGTTAAATTTCAGAATTAGGTATCCTCGCTCTGAAGAGTCCCTTGATTATTTCTTTTTACTATAAATTTCCTGCAGGTCTTCTCTCTCTCTCTCTCTCTCTCTCTTTCTCTCTCTCCCTCTTTTTTTCTCTTCCCCAACTCTCCTGAACCCCAGGAGAAGATCATAAACTCTTTTACTGCCATTCCTCAAACATATATCTTTCTCTTTTTCTTACCTCTAATGAAAGTATATGCTTCCCTTGGTGCACCAAACTTGCATTAACACATACGGCTAAAGAAAACTCAATTGTTTGCTACCACAAAAGATGTGGTCACTAATTCAAACTTAGGTCCTATGTTTGTTTTAAAACCACCATATTATCAGTCATGGCCTCAATACTAGCCAGGCTTCTTAGTTGGGAGCAATGAAACAGTTTAGGTTGATTGAAGAAAATGATCTTTGGACAGCACCGTATTACAAGAAATAGCTGGAGAAGCAGGTTCAAAACCAAGTAGGAGCCCAGGGAAGCTTTGCAGGCAGAGGCACCGCCAAAGTCAATCCCCAAAATTAGTTCAGTGAGATAATGGTTGCTTTTTCTGCCCAACTCTGGGTATCATAGCTTAACTACCATTGCCATCGCCACAGGGCACTGGACCTCATCTCCACACAGATTTTGTGACAACATTTCGGCTGACTACATCCCCATTTCTGTCATCATGGCTGCTGCAGCGTATCACTAGATTCTTCTTTGACATTCTAGGCAGGAGTGCCTGCATGGCTGAGCTTAAGTCGTTGTCTGGCGCCTTTTCTCATGGGAGCTGGCTCTGCACCCCCAAATACTCAAAGTAGGGAAGTTCTCCAGTGAAGGAACAGGACTCCAAGTCCAGGGACAGAATACTAATAATAATACAACTACTACTAATAATAATGGTAATAATACTAAACATCTATCTCTTCATTCACACATTCGCTGTAAGCAGACTTAAGCCAGATGGAGATTTCTTCTCCAACATGTCTGAACCCCGTCAAGCCCCTTAAAGGGAAGGAGGGGCTGCTGCAATGAAAATTTTGTGTCTTCATTGGCTTTAAACAGAAAATGTCCTTCATTTCCCTACCACTGTCATTATCAGACATTTGGGGGTAACACAGAACTACTGTTTTTAGGCAATGACTTTTTTGAGTGATCCTCCATGCATCATTTTATAGCTTCCATTTTGTTTTCTCTGTTCTCTGACTTTTTGTATTAAATAGGCTAAAAATGTGGCAACCAATTGATAATGATTTTATCAAAAATGTCTCGATTCTTTTAGATCTTCAGGGAGTGGGAATGATGGGGAGTGGGCGAGAGAGAATACGTATTTATCTCCATGAGTGTTACTGCTTTTAAAAGAAACAAAATTTTTTTAAAAAATGATCCAATTTTGTAATTATATTATTTAATTTAAATTATATTCATCCATGTTATATTATGTATTTATATGTATGTTAGGTAGGTGGATTTGGAGACGTTTTCTCACGCAAGAAATATGCAATAAATACATTATTTTGGTTGCCACCAGAAAGTTTGGTAAATTACTATTTGGTTGACATTTTCAAAGGGGTTATGAAATATTTTTTTCTCTTTTTAATGTTTATTTATTTATTTTGAGGAAGAAAAGAGCATGCACCAGTGGGGAGGGGCAGAAAGAGGGAAAGAGAATCCCAAGCAGGCTTCCTGCTGTGAGTCCGGAGCCTGATGCAGGGCTCGATCCCACAAACTTCAGGACCATGACCTGAGATGAAATCAAGAGTTGGAGGCTTCACCAACTGAGTCACCCAGGTGCCCCAGAATTTTTTCTAATAATACTAGACTAAATCATTTATGATTTTATATTGTCAGGCATGAAAGAACCAACAATATATAAATATTAAGCTCTAGAGTTAAGAAATAATTTATAATTTTATTCTTCAAAATAAAGAAAATATTTTACTATATAATATTTGTATTTAAATTTGAACTCAACCACCTTAATCCTGAAAATGGTGACAGTATAGGTTGGGTAAAATTCAAACACCTAAATTTGCAATGATGACAGTCAACCAGATGAAATTATGCCATTCTCTAAAATCCAAATCAAATTACCTGAAAGATGAAAAAAAAAAAAAGCTTTAATAATAACTTTACTGAGACTTCCAATTTCAGCTCTGATGTGTGAAGAGATTGACCTGACTTTATAACAAGAAAAGAAGCTGCAAAACTCTGAAGTGACCTTTCTTGGTCTATCAAAGGGGTGAGTTCCGAGGGCAAGCCACCACTCTAGACTCTGAATAAACGGTGAATCCAGCATCCCAGCTGGAGTTGAAGTTGTCCCTGGAGTGATAAACTGGTAGGAACGTTTCAGTGGCACTTGTGACTCATTTCTGGAGGCTAAATGTTGTCTGACATGGAGAGGGTCTCTTTGAGGGACACCTATATTTGCACGAGTTTTACATTCTGGGATCCCACCAGGTGCTTGTGGTTAAGAGCCAAGAGAGATCCCAACAGTGTTCTGCCATTAAATGTGGGAAGGAACCAGTAGGAAATATGCCCCGAATAGTCTCCAAGACAAAGGACAGTCCTCTAGGAGAAACACTAGTTGTGCCTTATGTCTTCAGGGAAGGGTGTTCCCTCTCCTAGCCACCTCCCCATCACCAGCACCCTTTAGCCTTTTTAGCTCACCTAAGGGAGGAAGGAAGTACAAGCAATGACCCTTGAACAGAAAACATGCGTCCATCTCATCAAAAATGGCTCCAGTCGACAGCAGGAACAATAATAATACTTAGACCTAGGTTTATAGTAAGTAATATTTTCCTGATTAAAGTAACCACTACATTTGATCTTAACATCTCCAAACGATATATTTGTAGTGAGAACATAAAATACTTTCAACTGTTCATTTAAAAAAGAGAGAGAGAGAGATTTGAAACAAATCCAAATTTTCTTTTTCGAAAATTCCACTTGTAGAGCCATCTGAGACAGAGTCATGTTTCTTGTCTAGGTCCCAAAATTCATGGAGGTTTTTGCAGTGAAGGTTTTTCTGTGAAGCAGAAGAGTATATATGTAGGAAAGTCAAGACATTCTAATTCTAGGCTTAGTGGGGACTTTAGTATCCATAAAATACACATTTTGCACGTGTTGATGTTGATAGTGAGTTACCCTGCTAGAAGAGTCCATAGTGAAATGCACCTTCTCTTTGAGACTCTGGAGAAGAATGTAAATGCTAATTTTCTTACAAAAATAACAGCTTCACTTTATTGGAGCTTGCCCTGTGCTGGTCCCTGTGCTGAGTCCTGAGCACATTCCATGCACAATTTTATGAAAAACTTCACAAAATACACATGAGGCATATACAAGTTTTATCTCCAATTCACAGGTGAGAAAGCCATCTCATTTACACTGATTGTAAAGGAATATTCTGCTTTAGGAGGAGGAGCCCAGGCTCAGCCCTGGTCTTTGGACATACTCAAAACTTATGTAAGTAAAATAATGCAACCCAGGAAAGAGTTTAGAAAAGTCTCTGCATTGATTTGAGCTTGGTAGAAACAAGGTATGTGTAACTTTGAATTTGCCTGCTAATTAGAATTTGGGCAATTTTACAAGTAGAGAGACATTTTTAGGTCTAGGATTCTCATTATGAATTGCTTACAATTCATATCCCAATGATTTTACATGCAAAGAGAAGCTGTCTATTGATCAAATGAAAAGAACCCAGAGATGCATTTTAATTACAAAAGCTGATTGTTAATATTGGAATTTTAATGGACTTCTGGACTGCTGAAAAAAATAATCAGAAAGATTTACGCTTTTAATGTAACTGAATGTTACATTAATGTAATGTAACTGAATATGATGGAAGTATAGCCCTCCTTAGGATGCAGGGGTGTAAAAACAGTGTTTTACAATTGATAAGAAGGTTATAGAAACTACAAAACAGGATAACATTCTTTCCAAGACGAAAATGTCAGTGTATGTGTGTGTATGTGTGTGTGTGTGTGTGTGTGTGTGTGCGTGTGTGTGTATTTAGATATTCCTAATTCTGATTTATAGTATTAATGGTAGTAGAAAGAAATGTAGTTCTTCTCTTAGCAGCAAAGTTAATCTACCCATAAATATCTAATATCAGTTTTCAATATCTTAAGAATCACACTAAAATATAATTTAAACCTGTCTCCCGTTTTGAGCGAGTAGAATTAATTGCCCTGTGGCAGTTTTAAGAAGAGCTGGCTAGATTTCTAGATGGGTGAATTTGGAAAGACAGGGACTCTGTACTTAATATTGTATTAGCAAAATCTGTATTGCATTAAAATACAATCTGTCCAATGGCCAAGCACATTTTTAAAAATGCTTTAAATATTTATTGTTACCTCCCGAAAGATCACAGGCACATAAAGAAATTTTAATTAAAAATCTTACAAGTCCTCTCCTGGCCTCCATTTTGTTACTTGCTGCCTTCAGCAAGGCTGTGTTGTCTCTCAACCCCCCACCCCCACCCCCACCCCCACCCCTGCATTGCCTCTCTAAAGCACAACATTGCTGGCTTTTACGCTTATCACCGGTTCCACTTTCCATACGTTTTATTTTCCAGGGGTAATTCTCTGCCTTTTCCAACAAAATCAATCAATGTGTGTTTGGCTTCCTTAATTTCCACCCTTCCAACCTCCCTTTGCCCCAGTTTGGCCAATGCACACATAACACCCTGAATAAAACTGGCAAAAATAGAATTATCTTTAATGGGGAATGAAAGAGAGAGGCTATGAAACTCATATGTGAATGTTTTTCCTGTCACACTAGATTTCATTTTCAAACCTTTGTAGCGCTGCCCTCTTAAATGGCTGACTTGGTGTCTGTCTGCCTTCTGGGCCAAAACACAGAGCCCTGAAAAGTCAGGGCCTTGCATCATGTGCACACACAGCAGGGCTCTCCCCAACCACAGGACTGAGAATGGAAGTTTCCTTCCATTTGAAGTTTTCTGTTAAACTGAGCTCAGGTACTGTCTTAAGTCCTTACTTAGTCTTGATTCCCACTACGCCATAGAGAAGGGAATTAATTCGACTATCTGTTTCATAACAAAACCGGTGGGCTAGAGTTTGCTCAGTTGAAAGTTATCATCTCTTTTTGCTTGTTTCCACTAACCTCGACTTTTCTCTAAATACAGAAAAAAACATGGCGTGGATTTCTCTTACAGTCCAGCAGATCGGGCCTCACACCGTCGGTTCTCCTCTTACTTGCTGTTTTATGCTATGTGTGCAATCTCCAAGAGGTGGGGATTCTCGGAGAGGGTTGAGCACAGGCATAGGGACCCACTTACGAAGTTTCACACTAAATTCGTTCAGTGCTTGATCTTTCATTTCTGTAATGACATTTAAAAAAATTTTTTTTTTTGTCACCAACAGAATCACGGACTACAGTTGACTGCTTTTATTGCTTTTAATTAAAGCCTAAAATAGAAAGTGTCTATTAATCAGCGTGTGAAGCCATTCGGGGAGGGGGGGGAGAGCTTTATAGACACCTTACAAGATGGATAGTAGTTACGTAAAGCGTCCCACCTTTGTCATCGTGGCAGGAAGACAGCCGTTTAAGTTAATTATATCACGGAGAAACACCGGTAATCTGGAAATTTGGAACGCCACACCTATTTTGACAGGCCAGCTACCTTCTTTTTTTTTTTTTTAAAGGAGCAAAAGATATATTTAAAAATTCATCATTTTACGATCACCGTATTCATTTCACAGCACAGTCGGAGAGAGAATGGGGAATGATTTTTGCGTGTGTGCTTCTTAAATCGGGATATACTCAGCTAATCACTGACAATGAATTGAACAGGTCGACTGTTCTCTCCTCCTCCTCCTCCTAAAGTATTTTAAATTGGCTTGATTTTTTTTTCACATTTCCCAATTCAGATTTACAGAATAGGAGCTTCTGATGAGAAAACTCTCAGCAACCTGCTCCCTTAGGTTTCGGAGATGGAGAGAAATGAGCCATTTTCCCTGGTCTTTCTTTTTATGGGCTGGAAAGTCTTTTCAAATTCAATTTCCATGTAATTCAGGGAAGATACATCACAGTCGTTGGGATGAAGAGAGCGCCCAATCTCGCCAATATACATAGATGTGTGGATTGAGGTGAAAATATTGAATTACAATTCAGTGAAATTTATCTGAATCCCTTGAGAGGCTCCACAGGGCTCAACTAATTTTCAGTTGTTCCAGTGAAACAGGGCCACTGGGGCAGGTGGTAGGTTAGCTTTCCAAGTTGTATACTTCTAATAATAGCATAAACAAACGCATCCCAGAGAGAGATGTGTGTGTCATTCTTCAGTGAAAATCACTACTCTTTAGAAACGTGGACGGCAAGAGTCTCTGGTCACACTCTATGTGGGTGGGCAGGCGGGGTGGCCTGCTTGTTGGCCTAAAGAACTCAGGAATCCAAAGACCCAGCATCAAAATGTGAAGCTGCCGGTGTCTGTAGAACCTACGGATTTCTGTGCCTTTCATCCTTTTTGCTTTGTCATGTATGTCCTCGTTGAAATACATTCTCCAAAATTCCATTCTGCCTGTCAAATCCATCAAATCATTTTGATGACTGTTTTTACTATTTTTTCTCCTTCTTCTTCTTCTTCTTCTTCTTCTTCTTCTTCTTCTTCTTCGGCCCTTCTTTCTCTTTCCTTTCTCCATCTTCTTCACCTTCTTCTACATCTCCTCCTTGTCCCCCTTCTTCTCCTCTTTCTTCTCCTCCTTCTTCTTCTTTCTTCTCTCTCTTACTGGACCCCATCTCCAGCACCCATAGGCCATCAAGAGTTGTGGGAAGTGGGCTCCCCATGATAAAGAAGTAGGAAGACTGTGTATGAGACATGATATTTAGGAATGGCCGCCAGCCTCACAGTGAGAGCCAGACTAGTCGTCACCACTTTGAAATCCCTCTGCAGCCTTGCACCACCTTGCTTGAGCTTAGCCACCCCCAGGACGCCCCCTGCAGTTAGGATGTACTCCTTGTCCTCTGCCAACCACTGTCTCGCAAATTATTCTTCCCAGTGGAACATGACACTATCACATCTATGCCAGGATTTTAATGTAGTTTGCTCTTGTCCTCTGCCATACAAGTTAATGCCCAGGATGGGTGCTCCTCTTTTAATCTGGGTCAATGAAAGAGAAGAATTAGGGAACTGAATCACCGCATGAAGGGCAGACCCGGGCAACCCACAACTACACATAGGGTACGAGAGACACGAAGTCTGCTTCTTGTAAAACTCTGAGATTTGGGGGTTGTTCATTAGCGCCTAAGCTATTACAAGTCTGTGTTTTCCACAGGGTTTTCCTTATTAAATTTGTCATATCTCTATCCATGGCCCTGGTAGTGGCCAAAAGATATCAATGATCCGGGAACTCATCAGGATATATGATCTTTTTAGCCCATTGCCCAAGCAATCTAAATCCACCCACAGTCACTGGAAATGCACAGTCAAAATATGAAGTCATCAGTTTCACAGCAACTTGTGACAGCAGTGACGGTCACATCACAGAGTGCCCCGGAGCCGGGACCTGTGTGTTTAGTTCTCATTTCAAGGCAATGGGTCATTAGGCGATGGGTTCCTCTTTGAAGTTGGGCTCAACTCCTATTTGCTCTCAGTTTCGTTACTTCTTGCTCATAAATTTTTGAAACACTTGAGAAGAAATGGGTCATAGAGATCACCTTATCTGGCACCCAAACTACCCACACATCCATGCATCTCGCCTCCCCAGCGGTCACCTCCTAAATAAACAAGGAAGTGGAAACCTGGCAAGTTATAGTGGACCAAGTTAGGCATGAAAGTGATAGCAGAGGCAAGATTAAGATTATGTCTTACCATCCGTTATGTGGGCCAATCTCCTCCCCCTCCCCCCCGCTATAATTCTTGCTTCTTTAAAACAGTTCACACATCAACATCACCTGCAACGTTCTTTTAAAAATATGCCTACCTGGGCATCATCTGATTCATTTTGTCCAATTGTATACACTGCCTCTTCATGAAAGCCGCTGTGATATGAAATGAGGCATTACTGAATGAACCAGATTCTCTTTGTTATTCGTTATTGACGTAACCACTGCCCAGGTTCTCGATATTACCAACATGGAGACTGCTCCTTCCTACATGATGTAATTTCAGGACAAATCGTGCACAGACCTGGCATCAAAGCATCACGCCCCCACAACATGCCATCATATGCAACATTTCTGGCATTTTATTCATGTTTCTTGCTTCAGATATGTTACACATCTTGCTTAAATATCTTCTGTGCCCTCTATGAGTCAATTAATTAATTAGATTCAACAGGATTTTATAGACTGACCGAATGCCAGTTTCTTTCCTAGGGATTGTCCCTACATAGATACGGGTGAATAAGTCCACTGCCTTCCCTCGAGGAGCAGAAAAACACGAAAACTTGTTTGTAGGTTGTGTGTACTCCATCTCCTTCTCCCCGGAGGGTTTTCCATGTGGAAGTCCTGGCAGTCAGGACAGGTGCAGTAAGGAAAGGCCCCCGGAACATTTACCTCCTTCACAGTCACTAACTAGGGTTAGCAGGTTCAGGCCAGCGCAGCTGACCTCCTCAGAAGTTTCTAGGCATGTATCCTCAATGTTCCTGTGAGCCATGTCCAACCACGCAAGCCCTTTCTCCTTCCCTCGGTCTTAGTTTTTACTTCTGCGCAGTCCTCTGCCTAACCAATTCTTGGTACTCTGTGAGAGGACCTATCTAGACAACCAAGTACTTCTTTGATGCTGTTTACCTCACCTGGGTGGCTCCCCTGCCTTCAAGACCATCCTTGTGAGGACAAAGACTGTCTATCAGGAGCGGGACATGTACATCTCGTATGAACTATGGCCACTGCGCTATTTGAACAAACTAGCCACGTGCTCGGTTCACTGGGGTGCTGGTTATTGGCAGGAATTTAGATATCCTGCAGTCCCTGCGATCCTTTGCTTTTTCTCATACCTGACATCTTGATGACTGGTGTACGTTTTTATGAGTTTTCTCCTTTCACATATTCTAGTTTTCCTCAGGGAATGGGAGAGAAAGGTAACCCTGATGTACTTTAATTTCCTAAGGTAATAGATTATCTTGGGGTACGTGGATGGCTCAGTCAGTTAAGCATCTGGCTTCAGCGCAGGTCGTGATCTCACGGTTCGTGGGTTTGAGTCCCGCATCGGGCTCTGTGCTGACAGCTCAGAGTCTGGAGGCTGCTTTGGATTCTGTGTCTCCCTCTCTCTCTGCCTCTGCTCCTACTCCTGCTCTGTTTCTCTCTCTCTCTCTCTCTCTCTTAAAAATAAACATTAAAAAATATTTTTAAAAACTGTAATAGATTATCTTTTTAACCATTATTACCAGGTGTTCCCAACATGTCTTTCAAAATCTTTCAGTGAGAAAAACCCACTGCTGGTGTATGAGATAGTCTTCTGGCCCTGATCACGAAGAAGGAAAAGTAACCAGCAGAACTACATCTGATTTTATCAGATAGAGCAGGTCAGTCATTGCCTAGCAGGACTCCAAGACAAGGGGGCAGAGTAGAGGGGGCGCCTGGGTGGCTCAGTTGGTTAAACGTCTGACTCTTGATTTGGACTCAAGTCATGATCTCAGGGTCATAGGATTGAGACCCACATCGGACTCCATGGTAAGCATGGAGTCTGCATAAAATTCTTTCTCTCCCATTCTCTCTGCCCCTTCCGCACTCTCTCTCAAAGAAAAACACATTTTCAAAAAAAGTTTAAAAACAGACAAGGGGCACAGTGGAGGCTAAGGATTAGAGAGATATAGAATTAACAGTGTTCAGAGAATGACGAGTTTATGGTGGGAGGGGGTGGGGTGAACTGATCATCCTTGTGTATTGGTCAGAATGAACAGATAAACAGTCATAGATGTGAGATTTTCCCAGAACAGTTTCTTTTCCTGTCCAGTTGGAACACCATGTAGAATTACCTACTGCTTCTTGTGTCCTGATATAGGGACACAGAGATCTAGATATAGACATAACGGTGGGTTTTTTTCCCCCTCCTTTTGCTAAAGAATAATGACAATCAGTTGTGGATAATCTGTGGATGAGCACTGGGGTAACTGTTTGGATGGAATACTCAGGATGAGGCAATAAGGTATTAAAGGCCAACATCTAAACATAAATATCTAGACAAAGATCCAGATGACATATCCGGTTTGTTAATGAAAATACTTAGCACATGCAGAAGAAAACTATTTGTAAACTAGGTCTTGCCTACATAAATCTCTCCTGAATGAAGCCCTGCAGTCAATCATTTCTAAATTCTTTAAGTCAGTCTGTTGATTGGGAAATTAAGCTCAATTTAGTCACACCAGTCTATGCATCTCAAGGCTTTATTTTTACTAGCAAAATGCAGGTAATGCCCCTCAACTCAAAGCTATTCCCTTCTCAAACAATGGCAGAGAGAAGTTGTTCTTTTTTTATTATACCAAACTCAAAACGGGTGTTTGAAAACCCAGAGTGGTCATTCATTTGCCAATAAGACCAGAGTCCTTGCAGGGATTGTCTTCAATGAGAAAACTGGGAAGTATATGTCTGTATTTGCTGTGTCCCCCTCTTTTATTTTACAACATATTTCTCTTATAAATATCTTTCATTTCCTTTGATATATTTTGGACCATTTCAAAGGGAACATTATTACCTTGGTAAGTCCATAAAACAAGAAATAGAATGACCTGGTGAATGAGTCTGATACACCAATATCTACAAGTGTCCTAGTCATAGATATGCTATTCATTCATTCATTCATTCATTCATTCATTCATTCATTCACCTGTCCACAGAATTGGCTTGCTAAGTGCTAATTACTGTTCTAGACACTGGGGATGTTAATTTGAACACAACTCCTGCCCCCATGTTACTTGTGTAAGCTATGATACCCTAAAAAGATAAAGATTAAAGACATTGTCATGTTGTTTTAGAGCCCTGGGAGAGTATGCCTATGTATTGTAAATAAATAATATGACATTTACTAAGGAAACTAAATGTACCCCAGTCACGGTACCAAATGCCGGAGACAAAACGATGGCACATTAAGGTGCTATTCTCAGTAGGGCTTACAATCTATTCAGTTTAACAAACTGTAACCATAGTCCAATGCGGTGGGCACAGTAATTCACCCATGTGTGTGCTCAGTCCAGAGGCAGCATAAAGCGAGGAAGAAACACAGAGGGTGTTAAGGGTAGAGTCTGTTTCAGGGAAGGCTTTCCAGAAATAGACTTTTTAACATTTGAAGGATTGCTTTCCTTTTTAAAAAAAAAAAAATAATTATGCAATATATCTTCCTAGCTGCAACATCACAAGCAACGAACGAGTCAATTTAGAAGAATATAACTTTCACCCTGCCACCCACTCTCATGCATAGAACTGAACTTATAAACCAAATCTGAAGAAAGTATAATACTGCTTCCTCAGACACAGTCTGAGGTGTCGTTAATATTCAGACATCTGGGTCCAGCACAGACTTGCTGAACACCTGGTTGTGAGAGCTTGGAATCTGCATTTCAAACAAGTGTCCTATTTGTAAGCACAGTGGAGTCTACAACCCCTTGTCTTCCGGTTTTAGTAAGATGATCTGGGCAAAGGAGTTACGTAGCTGCATTGGGGTAGAGAGTGGTTAAGAAGACAGGCATTCTGTGAGCTCACTTGAGTTCGGTATTTGGACGGCAGACATGCTTTGGGGAGGCAGGAAACGGTGGGGAGAAAAGAGAATGAAGCCAGCTTGCATTCTGACATCTTAGGAAGATAAATCTGGATGTTTTACAGAGCACAAATGAAGTGATTCTCTAAGTGTGAACGAAAGGGGATGAGATAAAGAGCACCCTCAAGCGGTCCAGGGGAGAGAGAGGACGGTCTGACCCAGGGCAAAATAGGTTCCAGGCACATCACCTCCTTGACTTGTCACCAGGCCACAAAAAGTTGCCTCGACTGGAAATTGGCTGCTGGCACATCCCAACTTAAATGAAAGTGTCAGAAAGCATTTAAAATTTTGGTATATGGACTGTTCTTGCAAGTCTTCTCTTCATCTACTTTTCAAAGATTAATTCATTGTTTCAAATGGCATTTTCAAAAGGTAGAAAGTGAATTGTCAATCAGTAACTGTAAAATAAGCTTTTTCTTGGAAATAAGCAACTAGCATGTAGTTTCCTTTCACTCGATAGTTCTCTCAGTAGAGAGATATGTTATAGTTGTAATTAGGTGTCTGGAGTGTGCATTTAATAATGATAACAGGTGAATATGTATTCCATAATTATATTTTTGAAAATATTATAGTATCTGCTAATATATATTAAGCTCTTTGGGCATAGAGACGTGTCTAATTTGGTATAAACTGGGTCAGTGTCCCTTTCACTTTAGACAGATTTCTTTTTTTTTTTAACGTTTATTTATTTTTGAGACAGAGAGAGACAGAGTATGAATGGGGGAGGGTCAGAGAGAGAGGGAGACACAGAATCTGAAGCAGGCTCCAGGCTCCGAGCCGTCGGCACAGAGCCCGACGCGGGGCTCAAACTCACGGACCGGGAGATCATGACCTGAGCCGAAGTCAGACGCTTAACTGACTGAGCCACCCAGGCGCCCCTAGACAGATTTCTAACTATAGTCTCCTGACTTCCCTTTTCTTCAAGCATTTACTTTTGAAGACTTGCAATTGCACACACTTCTCTGTCCCTCTGAGATGTGGATCTTCTACACCCCAAGGATGTCTTTCTCAAGAACTTGGAGCCACCTCTTTGAAATGTCCTCATCAAGAATGATGGTGCCGCCAGCTCCCAGACTCTGTGGGTTCCAAACGTCCATAAGCTCCAGTCCACAAACATAGCCCGCCTCTCACATCAACCAACCTTCCCTGATATCTTCCAGGACTCGTTCAGGAGATCAGCCCAGAACTTAAAACTCTCTCTCCTTTTATGTCAGTGACGCTGAGTTCATTCCTTTTCTTCTATTCCACTAATCTTGAGTAAACCTTCCTTGCCTATGTTATTGCTCTGGGGCAATTTTTCTTGTCACAATTATGTGTGAGCACGTAGTAACATGTACTGTAGCCCCTTATGAAAAGGCACACAGGTCACTAGTTCATCTGTTTTAGAAAGGAGAAAAAATTGCACCTAAGAATCATATTTTTCATGCTTTTTTGAATTGCAACCCGTTCATTCATTCATCATCCATTGAACATTTATAGGAAATGCTATCAGGGGAAACTCAGTATACCACACACAAATGGAAATCAGTAATAAGAATATTTGTTCTGGGCATCTGAGTGGATCAGTCGGTTAAACCTCTGACTTTGGCTCAGGTCATGACCTCGCGGTCCCTGAGTTTGAGCCCCGCATTTGGACTCTGCATTGGGCTCTGTGCTGACAACTCAGAGCCTGGAGCCTGCTTCGGATTCTGTGTCTCCCTCTCTCTCTGTACCTTTCCTGCTCATGCTCTGTTTCTCTCTCTCTCTCTCTCTCTCTCTCTCTCTCCCCCGTCTTTCTCTCTCTCTCTTTCAAAAATAAATAAATATTAAAAAAATAAAAATAAAAAGAATATTCTATCTTTAACATCCTTAGCCCTCCCCCCCCCTCCCCCCCATCCTGCCACAGTTGGGAAAAGTGGAGATGCTGTGTTATTGTCCTTTTTCCAGGCCTGTTCTGGATGGAGAAGTAAAAGAGGAACCATTGTCTTTAAATATTTCCTTCTCTTCAGGTACAGGTATCTAGGACATGTTTTTCTTATTACATGTGATGTTATTTCAATGATTTGAGGTCTTCAAATATTATCTTTAACAGTAAAACAACAACAAAAAGTCTCCAAGACATTTTAGTGGGGTATTTTTTTCTGTAGTTGCATTTGTGGATTTTTGCCCCCCCCAGAGGAGGCGGGGGATGCATTTTTTTTTTTTAAAGCAATTTAGGGCCTGTTCAAAACTGAGTACAAAATTGTGCACAGGCACTGACACCCTCACCTTGAAGATGTTGACCCTCTGGTAATCTAACCCCTGATAAAAGTGAGAATTTTTATTTTGGTTTCTAATTCCTCATGATTTAAAAACAAGTCCAAGGCAAGTAGTTAAGCTATAATGGCTTCTAATGACGGTGACTTTTAAGAACAATGACCCTCTGAGATGAAACTATTTGGTCATTCGTAGGTTAGTTAACCTTTTGGAAGCTCAAAGCCTCAATTCCAGCAGGGAAGGAACTTCAGAGTACAAACAGGTCTGTGCCTTTGGTGATAATTGGCACAAGATAATTTAACTGGTGACTTTCTGAAGGAAGGATATTTACTCAGGTGTGGAGTGAATATTATATCAATAAACAATGGAAATGAGTATTGCTAATTAATTGAGAATATTGGGATCTGGCTTATTTTTTATCAATGAGTGTTAACAATAACAATATCAAGGGGATTTCTTTAACTGGCTAAAAAGATCAGTCTATCCAAAGTCCATCAATTATTTACTTAAGGAAATAATTTTTTTCTCTCTATGTTCTTTAGTAAAAAGAAATAGCTGTTTTCAGTTTAGTGTCCAGTAAGTTTGACGTGAATGTATAGTGATATAACAAGAAAATACTTGGCTAACATTGAGGTCATTTAATTTGTGTTTTATAGCTAGATACCTAAATGTTTGTGTTCTATGTAGGAGAATTTATCTTAGCATTTCGTGTGTGTGTGGTGGGAAGTGGCTTATGCTAGAAATGTATGACCCTGGAACATAATCATTTAACTATCTTAAGCTACTGAATGTCTTTACTTTTCATTACTTTTAATTTTTCATGGACTCCCCATTATTAAAAAAAATCTTTGGATCATAGTAGTCTTAATATTCAAGGTAGATAGGCCAAGAAAGGCATATGAGTTATAACATCAGGAAAGGGGCTTGCCTTTTTCTACACTGATCATTAGTATAGTCTATGTCTTAAATTGACATCAAAGATTAGTTGATTTAAAAATTTGATGTTATCACTATATAATAATTCCCTATATTCTGTGGAGCACAGAACTTGACACAATAGAGAAAAAAAGCCTTAAGAGCTTTTTCTGTTCTTTTTTTTAAAAAACAATTTTCATGTTGGGGCGCCTGGGTGGCTCAGTCGGTTAAGCGGCGGACTTCAGCTCAGGTCATGATCTCGCGGTCCGTGAGTTCAAGCCCTGCGTCGGGCTCTGTGCTGACAGCTCAGAGCCTGGAGCCTGTTTCGGATTCTGTGTCTCCCTCTCTCTCTCTGACCCTCCCCCGTTCATGCTCTGTCTCTCTCTGTCTCAAAAATAAATAAATGTTAAAAAAAATTAAAAATTTTCATGTTTATGTATTTTTAAGAGAGAGAGAGACAGAGCCTGAGCTAGGGAGTGACAGAGAGAGAAGGGGACACAGAATCTGAAATGGGCTCCAGGCTCCGAGCCGTCAGCACAGAGCCGGATGCAGGGCTTGAACTCACAAACCGTGAGATCATGACCTGAGCCGAAGTCAGACGCTTATCCGACTGAGCCACCAGGTGCCTTGAGAACTTTTCCTTTTCTACCAGATGCTGACTTCTAAGTGATTATGGCTATCATTGATTTTTATGCAAAAAGTTGGTCAGCTAACTAAATTCTGCCACTCCCTCCTGTGCCTCAAAGTACGTTTGATATTTACAATTTTTTACACCTTCATTTCCTTTTCAATTGTCGTTGAAAGCTGTTACATTGGTAGGTCAAGTGTTGCTTCTTTATGCCACCGTGGTGTTGTTTCTTTGCTGCTCTGTTGAAATCATTCATCAGACAGCGATTGTTCTATATAAGCGATGAGGTATGTGTAGGATGAACAGCGGTGCCACCGGGAGTAGTCTCTGTATAATTGCTCAGAATACGCTACTCGAATTCCATTTGTCTTCCCCACATGGGTGATAAGAGAGACGGTTGTTTATGCATCACTCACCTAGATCGTATTGCGAGAACTAGAAATTGTATTTGCAAGTACAATTTCAGAGTTCCTGGCGAGACTCACCATAGCCCTGGAATGACAAGGATGTTTTCAGGATGCATGGATAATGCGTGTTGTACATCCTGTTATAAAACACTGGCAAGTGTGCTCTATTATCTCCGATGTAGAAAATCACTCCTCCTCTCCTTTGCCTCCTCTCTGTCTGACTTCATCAGGGCTTTGCTGGATTTGTGGAGCCTGTATAAGGGGCACGTGGCAGAAATTGGGAGAGATGGCAAACTTCCTTGGGGACCTCGGAGAGAGAAGAGCTGCGCATGAAGTATATAAAAGAGTTGGTGGGAAATGGAATGCCCTCTAGATGGAAATCACATGTGCATCTCAATGCCACAATATTTTCACCATGTGATTGAAATCATATTAACCTTTTGCAAATTGTAATGTCATTCGTAGGATTGTCTAACACGATTCAGGGTTCATCTTATGAACACCGTGGCCGTCAAGGTTAACAAGGCGATGTGGTATAGAAGACAAAGGGCCTAAATAATTCTAGTGTTAGTTTTGGACATCCAGGTGGACATACAGGCAATGATGATGTGAGATGTCTGGAGTTCATTTTAAGGTATAAAACATGCGATAGGAAAACCTAGCAATGCGGGACGACTTAAGAGGAAGCTCAGTTTTAGATATAGGCTCAAAAAACTGAAATCTAGGTGAGTTTGTCTGAAAGGACAAGGAACTAAGTGAAGAGGAAAAAGTGAGAATAAAGTATGCTGGTTAAAAAGACAAGATTTTAGATTTGATTAATCATGTTGCCGTAAGTCATTTCGTTAATCTCACATAATGTAAACGGACGTGTTGGTAAAATCCTATAAATGGACAAAAAGGGACGAAGTAGTTGATATTGCCAGAAACATGTAAGATAGCTCATTTATGGTGCCAGGTAGAGAATATCCAGAGTGAACCTGAGCCTACAGAAACAAGCAGAGAGACAAATCAATGGACGAAAATATATTACGACTGAAAAAAGAGTTTGCCGTAGTGTATACGGACTTGCCATGGACTGTTACCCAAGACATGTCATTTGGAAAACCATTCGTACTAAGCATACTTTAGCATGACTGCAGTATTTTTTCCATTTTAAATGTCTTGAAATATACTATATATTTTATCTAAACTATGTGATATTTTAATACAAACAAACGGAAACTGACTTGCCCTAGTCTCGTTTACACACCATTCACTTAGATCATCTTATATTTGTAAATACGCAATCCCTGTATGGCGAAACATAAAGAAAAAAAACCCAAAAAGTTAAATATTCACGTAAAAGCCTTGGACAAGGGAGTGAAGGTTTTCCTGGCTGTTTAGTTAGAAATGATGGTTTCCACTACAGTTTTGAAATGAAAAAAAAAAAAAAATAGATTTCTAAATTGGGTGTCTGGAGTAGAGTCCTAAGTGCCGTGGACCCTTACTCAAGCTCCGCCA
Source organism: Herpailurus yagouaroundi (assembly GCF_014898765.1). Classification (NCBI taxonomy): domain Eukaryota; kingdom Metazoa; phylum Chordata; class Mammalia; order Carnivora; family Felidae; genus Herpailurus; species Herpailurus yagouaroundi. The sequence goes on along the minus strand of NW_024412405.1, from coordinate 8,054,245 downwards.
TAAATAGAACCAAGTAAAGAACTTCAAATTTGGCTGGAAGTGATGTATTTGAATTTCCCAAAGCAGATACTGTCGGGGCATCTGAGAATCAGGAGGAGGTCAAGGTCACGTCTGCGGATTCACTCACTGTCACTCTTTCTCTCTCTTCGCCCCCTAGCTTCTTCATCCCTCCCACTCTCCCTTTCCTTCCTGGCGTGTGGACACAGCTCTTACTTGCTAGGTAGGACTGGCAAGTTACATAACCCCTTTGTGCATCAGTTTCCATGAAAAATAGACATAAAAAGCCTACCTACCTGGCAGGGTTGCCTCCAGGGTTACACGTGTTAACACGCATGTAGCAGACGCTACTGGCTCAGGTTCAGATGCCTGGATCCTTGGCTGGCCCCTTTGGTCCGCTCTTCCTCTCCGTGCAGCGGGACTTCTGCATTTCCCTCTCATCCGTTCTCTCTCTGTGCCTTGCCCTTGCGGTGGTGGAAGCCTCTCTAGAAGGGGGGACCTAGAAGTTTCCTCCAAGCCCTACAAAACCCAAATACTTTGCATGAAGGCAAGACAGCTCGGAGGAGCCTCGGCTGGAGTCTGGCGACATACCGGACTCTACCTGACCCCACATCGTTGAGTAGCTGGTTTCCTTTCCCTAGCTTGCTTCTCGCAATCATTATGGGTCTTTCCTGAGACTTTCCATCATAAATGGACTCTTGAAGAGTCCAGAGAAGTTGATTCTTGAACAACACGGAGGTTGGGCTGCTGGCCCCCGGGCACTCGAAAAATCTGTATGTAACTTCCCCCCCCCAAACCTAACAACGGATAGCCTACTATTGACCGGAAGCCTCCCTGACAACAGAGTCAATGAACACATCGCTTGTATACCTATTATACATTGTATTCTTATAAGAAAGTAAGCTAGAGAATAGAAGTTAGTAAGAAAGTCAAAAGAAATGAAAATATATGTACATTACTTTTCCATATTTACCAGCAAAAATTCGCCCGTAAGCGGACCCAGGTGGTTCAAACCCATACGGTTCAAGGGTCACCTGTATGTGGAAAACACTGAACATTCAGGGGCATTGCAAGTGCTTAGTAAAAAAGTGCTTAATGTTGTTACTCTTATTATTACTTCCTTCATCGAGTATGTACGGGGCACTACTATTTAACAGGCATTCTGCTGGCCTGAGCCTCTTCCCCAGACAGTAGTAACAAAGCCCAATGCATTGATAGAAGCCTGCAGGGGCTACACGATAGGTGGGATTGGAGATTAAGTGGAAAACGTAGCAAATCTGTAGCCCGAGGAAACACATCAATCAGGAAAATTGCTGCTAACTGCATTTTTCTTTCATTTTGTAAAATACCTGGTGAGATAGGCAGTGATCTTTTGCAAGTCATTTTAATATTACATTTAATAATAAATGTGTGTGGTATTTCCTGGTTTGTGTATTTTATTTCCCTATCAAAAACCAGCATTTATATTTACTCCAGTTAGGCCTTATTTCCATGGCATTTTCAAGTCAGCTTCTTATCACAAAACTGTAGCCTTCCTAAATGTCTTCCCCAATTAACCAGTTGGCAGGATTCGTTTTTTGCTCTAATGGTTATGGCTTTTGGTTATGGCTTTGTCAACATGTTATCTTTTCCAGAAAGAACCACAATAAACTGAATGAAAAGTGAAGCATCCCAGTTCGAGGCTCCCTCCCCGCTTTCTTCTCAAAGACATACTCAGAACAACTACTTGCGATTCATGAATTTTCTGGAATCTAGATATTTGCATTATCAAGATTTCAAAGATACGAATGAAGTCTATTTAAACTCGGTGCACTGCGATTCATTTTAGTAGAGATGTTTGCATAATATATATAGTATTCCCTCAAGCAGAGGGCAGGATAAAAACGCTTATTGAGCTGAGCTGCAGGAAAGTACGCAAGGATTTATCTAAAGGTCAGTGAATGTCCTAAGAAATGTTGTTCATAACTAAAAGTAGTTACTATAATGAAGTTAAAGGTTTATACCTAAACTCAGATTTGAAAAATACTTTGTTTCTCTATAAAATCTTCTTCATTCTTGACTTCCTCCTCTAGGAGAAAACACAGAGTGGGGTGGGGGTGAGCGAGGGTGGGAAGGTTCTGAAGCTTAAATTCACCTGTTTATAGAGCTCTTTGCTTCCTCTATGTCCAAAGGGTCCACATTCTCATTTGTCTTAGGCACCTAGAGACTCAAGTCTACCCGGAAGTGACCTGGCTAAATCAGGGTATGATTACGGTTTTACAAAATGGCGGAACTGGTTTTCCAAGCGTTTGTAACATTTGCAGGCCTCATTTGTTGTGCTTGAGAGTTCCAGATCCCTCCCATCCTCCTCAATATTTCCTACCGTCTCACTTTTTAATTCTAATAGCTGTTTAGCGGCACCCCATTTTGGTTCTAATATACATGTCCTTAATGATTGATAATATTGAGCATCTTTGTATATCTACCTTGGCGAAATACTTCAATCATTTTTAAACTAAGCTGTTTGTTGTCTGATCAGTGAGGTTTGAGAGTTCTTTATATATTCCGGACCCAAGTGCTTTCTCAGATATATGATCTGCGAATATTTTTATTCCTAGTTGGTGGGTTTTTTTCTCTTCGTTTAAACAACTATTTTTCAAAAGTAGACTTTTTTTTTTTTTTAGCTGTGATAAAGAACAATTTACTGATTTGTTATTTTACAGGTAGGGCTTTTGGTGTCATATCTGGAAATAACTTTTCCTAACTGAAAAACACTAAAATAAGCCTCTATGTTTTCTTCCAGAGGATGTAGAGTTTTAGAGTTTATATTTGTGTCTCTCATCCATTTTGGGTACATTTTTAAATGGCCCAATGTGTGGATTCAAACTCAGGTTTTCTGCATATAGCTACTCAAGTGTTCCATTGCTGCTCCTGAACAGTTCCCTTTCTCCACTCCATTGTCTTTGCATCTTTCTGGAAAGTCAGTATATGTTGCCCTTGTAGATATGTGTCTATTTCTGAACTCTATTCCCATCCAGTGGTCTATTTGTATGCCCATGCACTGATCCCACACTAACTTGATCACGTCTCCTTCAGCTCAGGTCATGGCAGTGTCACCGGGAAACCAAGTTGGTGCAGACCTAAGCCCAGGCTGCGTGGTTGCTTTCTGATCTCTTTCCTCGCCCCGACCCCCCCCCCCCCACAGGCCCGGATGCTGCTGGGTGCTTCCTTAGTATCAGGCAGCATCCCGGAGCAGCCTGGGCCCAAGGTGATTCCTGCAGAGGGAGGTCTCTACAGCTCCTGGTCGCCATGACACCCGCAGTAGCACGCTGACACCCTCTGAGTCCTTGTCCATCAATAGCAGCTGGCCTGTGTCCCAGAGCTCTGCCACTTGCCCAGGAACTCAGGAGAAGCCTCCGCCCGGGCAACCCAGTGAACTTCCATTGAATTAGCAGCACCTCCACCTTCTACACCAAGAGGTGAGTCTTCCTTCTAAGTGTGCTCTTCTGTACGCGGTATCCCCCAGACTTGTAAGACCTTCTAGAGTTCTCTCTTCGTGCCTTTTTTTTAAAGTTTATTTATTTATTTTGAGGAAAACAGGCTGTCAGAGAGGGAGAGAGAGAGAGAGAGAGAGAAGAGAGCGAGAGAGAGAGAGAGAGAGAGAGAGAATGCAAAGCAGCCTCACACCATCAGTACATAGCCCGATGCGGGGCTTGAATGCACAAACTGTGAGATCATGACCTGAGCTGAAGTCAAGAGCTGTACACTTAACCAATTGAACCCACCCAGGCGCCCCTCTGTCTCCAAGTTTTGGCTTCTCCTCCTATGGTTGCTTCATATTAATATTCTTTATATTATATAAATAATATATATTACTATATATAAAATTACTTGTGTTAAAATCCTCTTTACCTTGTGGTTTCTGTCTCCAGATTGGATACAGACTGATCCAAGCTTTTCCTATCGTTCTATTTTTATCCAATATTTGCCTTTATATTTACAGCACATCACTTGCATTCATTGTATAGTCAGGTCTTGCATTTTTATAATTGACAAATTATTGTTACTTATTTAATATCAGATTTCCTTATTCTTCCTTACCTTTTTTTCTTTTTTTGACTATTTTTAATGAGCTGAGTATTTTTAAATTATCCCACATTATCTCATTTGTTGGTTTATTAACTAGCTATAACTTTTTGTTTTTTTGTTTTATTTTGTTTTAGTGTTGCTTTGGGTTTTAGAATATCCACATTTAACTCATCACAGTCTATCATTACATGACAATGTATGATTTCAGGCACAGACAATAAGCTTAAACAGTAGATTTCCATCCCTCCCCTATCCAGCTTTGTGCTATTTTGTGATACATCTCACTACTTTTACATTTTTACAAACCTTAGTCTACATGGTTAGTATGTTTGCTTAAATAATAAATCACCTTTCAAAAATTTAAACAATAAGGAATATTTAATAGCTTTGTATCCATAGTTACCATTGCAGGGAGTCTGCATTCCTTTGTGTAGATTCAGATTTCCATGTGGTGTGATTTTTCTTCTTCCTGAAGACCCAGCTTTTACTTTCTTTATAGTGCAGATTTATTAGATATGGAGTCTTCTGGATTTTGTCTGTCTGAACGTATTTTACCTTTGCTCTTTGAGAGATTTTTCACTGAATATGGCATTCTATAATATAGAATTCATTGAGCATAGAATTTAAAGAGATGATCTCACTGTCTTCCCACTTTCTCTCTGATAAAATATCCACTGTCAACCTTATTTTGTATTGTTTTTTGTTTTTCCAATTTCCCTTTAAGATCATCTCTTAATCTTTGGTTTTAACTAATTCAGTTATGCAGATGTATTTAGTATTACTCATGTTTATGAACTTTGACCTCTTTGAACTACTTGGATTTGTGAGTTTATAATTTTAAACAAATTTGGAAAAAATAAGCCTTTTTTTTCCCAAATATATTTTTTTCTGTCTTGCTTTCCTCCTTTGAGAACTCCAATTACACGTGTATTAGACTTCTTTTCTTAGTTTTTTTAACTTTATTTATTTATCTTATCTCTCTCCGTCTCTCTGTCTTTCTCTCTCCCTCTCTCTGGGAGAGAGAATTCCAAGAATGCTCCACACTTTCAATATGGAGCCCAATGTGGTGCTCAAACTCACAAACCATGAGCTCATGATCTGAGCTGAAACCAAGGGTTGTATGCTTAACTGACTGAGCCACCCAGGCATCAGTATTAAGCTTCTTGAGGTTGATCTCACAATTAATGGATATTGTCTGCTCATATATTCTTTCCTCTCTCTGTTGTTCATTTTATTTTATTTTATTTTTTTTTCAACGTTTATTTATTTTTGGGACAGAGAGAGACAGAGCATGAACGGGGGAGGGGCAGAGAGAGAGGGAGACACGGGATCAGAAACAGGCTCCAGGCTCCGAGCCATCAGCCCAGAGCCCGACGCGGGGCTCGAACTCACGGACTGCGAGATCGTGACCTGGCTGAAGTTGGACGCTTAACCGACTGCGCCACCCAGGCGCCCCTCTGTTATTCATTTTAGACACGATGCATGTTATATCTTTAAATTCCTTAACCTTCTTCTGCAGTATCTAGTCTGCCATTAATCTCATCCAGTGTATCGTTCATCTTAGACACTACAGTTTTCATCGCTGGAAATTCAATTTGAGTCTCTGTTATATTTTCTTTGTCTATATTTTATGAGCATGTAGGATACAGCTATAATATTGTCAGTGTTCTTACATTGTGATTCTAACAGATGGGAGTTCTGGGTTGGGTTTCATCGATTACTCTCCTGTTCAAGTCACGTTTTCTTGCTTCTTTACATACATATCTCACCCATATCGATGCAAGACTTTGTGAACTTTACCCTCATAGAGACTAGATCTCCTTGAATTCCTCGAAATATTATTGAGTATAGTTCTGGGCTTCCGTTTACTTGGAAAGAGTTTGATACTTTCATGTTTCCTTTAAAATTCATTATGGGAACCAGAGCAGTTTTTGGTTTAGAGCTAATCGTTTTCCACTAATGAGTCAGGACGCTTCTCCGTACTCTATGGATGCCTTGTAAATATGAGTTTTCTGGTCTCTCTGGTAGGAGGAGGCACTGTTGTCAGCCTTGCAAGAGCTCCTAATCCTGTTCTTTCTAATCATGTTGAGTGATCCTTTCCATGGCTGCAGGGAGTTTCTTCACATACAGATGCTGATCAGACCTGTGCTGATGCTTTACGGGAAGCCTCGGAGTTCTCTCTGCAAACCTCTCCCCTTTGCCCTGTGAATTGTCTCTGCTTTGGTCTCTCCTGACTCTCAGTTCTGTCTGCTCAAACAAGGGAGTGTGCCCAGCTCTGTCTGGGTTTTTCCTCCCAGAGCCGTGGTCTTCTCACTCCTTCAAGGCAGTAAAACAGTACAATTGTAGGGCTCAACTTACCTGTTTCCTGTCCTTCCGTGTGTTCAGTTTCAATTGCTGCCATAACAAATTAGTATAAACTTAGAGACTTAAAGCAAAACTACTTATTTTCCACAGTGCTGCAGATCAGATGTCCAGACTTAGTGTGGCTCAGCTGATTCTCTGCCTACAGTCTCACAAGGCTGCAATAAAGATTCTGGCAACACTGAATTCCCTTCTCGAGGATCCAGAGTACAACCTGTATTTGGCCTAGTCATTTATGGCTGGCAGAGTTCATTTTCGTGTGGGTGTAGGACACGGGCTTTTCTCAGTTTCTAGATAACTGCTCATATATCCCGGCCAGTATCAACTTCAAAGCCCAGTCAAGACCTTCCAGGCTTCTCCTGTCTGTGACCTTGCCTCTGGCCTCATCTCCTGCCTCTTCTCTTCTTTTGCAGCCGTACTCTTATTGACTCTTCTGCCTTCCTCTTCCGTGATTACTTTGGGATCCCCTTGATGGCCCAGGATGACCGTTCTGTCTCCAAGTCAGCTGATTAGTAACCATAATGCAATTCACAGAGTTCCTTCACAGCAGGGCTTGCTTACATCATCTGAATGGATACCCAGAGGGTGGTATTCTCAGAGCGCCCTCCTTAGAATTCTCGCTATTGCACTTAGAATCACTGACGTGTTTTGGTCTGATATCCAGCGCCTTGAAAATCATTGTGTTTTAAAACGGAGCTGGCGTTTTGTTTGTTGCAGATGGGATTGAAAATCTATTTCCTGCTACTCCATTTTGGACAGAAGGTAATAATATCAATGTTCAGGCTTTCAGTGTTTCTCTTACCTCTGCCTCTCCACGAGGCTGTCTATGTGCTACTGTAATAGGTAGAGAAGGGGCTGTTGGCATGACAGAGGGACCTTGTTTTGTTCTTGAACTTCTACTTATTTCTAACACACAGCACCTGGGTGAGTCTGATCCCTGCCATCTTGGTGCCTGTGAATACACAGCTGGGCTTATTGATTGGGCTGCCATCATAACACCTGCCATGAAGTGCACCTGGGTGGCTCAGTCAGATAAACATCTGACTCTTGATTTCAGCTCAAGTCATGATCTTAGAGTTCATGAATTTGAGCCCCACCTTATCGGGCTCTGCACTGATGGTGTGGAGCCTGCTTAGAATTCTCCCTCTGTCCCTGCCCTGCTCTCTCTCTCTCTCTCTCTCTCTCTCTCTTGCTCTCTCTCTCTCCCTCTCTCAAAATAAATAAACATTAAAAAATAACATCTACAGTGGAAATCCATAGGCCTGGCCCTCAACTCTAATGCAGAATTAGCCACACACTCTGTTTTCTATGTCCTAATCCTGGGTTTCTGCCAGAGAGCAGTAACTCAGAATAGACACAAGCCCCATCCCTCTTCTCCCACCACAGAATTCTACAATTCTACCTCTCCACTTGGAAGAAGAAACTTCTGGCTATCCTGAAAGCCACACAATGGCGCTATGGATAATCAAGATGGCTACCTTAGAAAATCTATACTTGAACTTCACTTTCCCAGTGCTGGGCTTAGTTCCTACATTATTTTTCTAGAACATCAGATTGCAGGGTTTCTCTTGGATGCTTGCAACCTGCCCCAGACAACATCTGTAGAAGACGGACACACCCAGATCTTGGGTTTATGGTGTCATGTTCCTAGTCTGTGGGTGCTGCCTTCAGAATTCTTCACCTTTCCCACCAGTCCTAAAATCTTCCCTTGCTCCTAACCTGAACAGAGAAAGAAGACTTTCTGCTTTGTCCTGTGTAGATTTCCTGGAAAAGTCTTTTTTCTCCAGTACTTCTTAATGATAATTTAGGTTTGCTAGGCTTTTCTTCTGATGTGGAAAGAGAAACCAAAATAAAAATATGCTGGTTAACTTATTTTTATTATTATTATTTGTTTATTTTTGAGAGAGACAGGGACAGAGAGTGAGTGGTAGAGGGGCAGAGAGAGAGGGAGACACAGAACCCGAAGCAGGCTCCAAGCTCCGAGTTGTCAACACAGAGCCCAACGTGAGGCTCAAACTCATGAACCATGAAATCATGACCTGAGCGGAAGTCGGACTCTTAACCGACTGAGCCACCCAGGTGACCCAAAAGTATGTTGATTAATTTCAAATGCATTTAATAGAATGTCACAAAATAAAATGTATAAAATTATAAAGTCACATGTCAGCAGATCGATGCCTTTCTGTCCTCTCAAAAAATATCTAAGGCAGTTCTGCAAGTAAATCAAGTCTTGTAAACTAAATACAAACAATGGCTAAAATGTCAGAAAGTTCATGGAAATAAAGGGGCACAGGGGATAAGTTGACCTGTTCCATCCTGAATTACCGATTTGAGACAGCAATAGAAAGGAGAGAAAATAAGGAGCCCCCGGGGGCAGAGGTTTCTGGCAGAGAGTTTTCAGAGGAAAGTGTAGAGATCAGAGAAGTAGGCTCCAAAGCAGCTATTATGGTCATTTAGAAGACAAATGAATGAAAACAATTATTTTTTTAAGTCAAACAAAGTACACTCTCATTGTATCATGGATACAGTTCCCTAAATGTTTCTATACTTTTCAATACTTCTTGGGAATGTAACCTTGTCACAGATGAATTACAACATAGGAGCAGGAACCCAATGTTATTTTGATTATGTATTTATAGCTAGATCTAGTTGATAGTATTAACATAAGGTTAGCTATCTTCCCTCCAAACAGGCTCCACTGGAATGCATGTGAATTTTTAAAATTCCATTTATTCAAAATAATTAATATGAATTTACCAAAATCTAATACATATACATACATACATACATACATACATGCATACACATTAAATAATTTCAGGTCACACATAAAAAGAGAAATCAAAAATAGCAGTAAATTAATGGGGAGAAATTCCTAGCACACAGCAATAGTGTGGTGCTTTATTCTAACTGAATGGAGCCAGGTGAACAATCTAAAGAATGGTGTCATGACCAAATTGATCCACATTGAAGAAAAGAGAAATTTATTAGAGCTCAGGGAGGTCGATGCTAGACTTTATATTCTTCCCTATTTTTAAATTCCAAAGCCAGCAAAGGGGGATTTAGAAGCAGGCATCTTGGAGACTTTTTCCCTCCTATTATCAGTGGAGTATGGTTAATCCCTTAGAACAACACAAACAAGTTTGAAAGAACTACTTGGTTTTCTAACTTTTTCTGTGACAGTAGACATTCTATTGTCTATTGGCAAAAGTCTTTAATAACATTTATCTTTTGACCTTTTATCCATTTGCCCTTTGAGTTTCTTCACACCAGCCCTGTGAATCCATGTGCTATGGAACAATCTAGTAAGTATTTTCTCTGTAAATCAAAGCCACCGCGAAGCAGCTTGCCTCTCTACAAGACTGTACTTTTTCTGCAAGCTTCTACAGACAACAGGCAAGTGTAAAGATGTAAGTGTGCATTGTAGAGTCAGGGTATTTCTTCTTCATTATTTCCCTTTTTAGTCACTTATATTTGAAGAACATCCACATCATCTCAGAACACAGAGCTGTGTATCGAATCACTAGGTATGCAATTTACATTTATGCTCAAGAAGGTGGAAGAAATTTACTCTTTCACTTAACTAACAAGCAAATTTGAAAGAGACTGTATTAAGTGGAATGAGCATAAACTGTTAATATGTTCCTCTTTTTCTTTTTATTATTCTGTCAAAAGGATAGAAAAAACCCAGATGCAGTACTGGCTTATTTCCAAACTCTGTCATCAGATTAGTATTCAACTTAATGTTCAGGGGTTTAGCCATTATAATTAATCATCCCCTAAGTGCAGAAAGATACTTAATACTCTGTCCCTACTCATTATTTAGATTTTTAGTTCTGTAGTGAAGGGCCTCAGAAAAAGATTAATTAAGTCAAACACTTTGGGGTTATTCTTCCATCATTGTGCAGAGGATTTACATACATAACTGGCATTAGTTTTGGTGAATATTCCTCCCATAATTCCCTAGAATATCAATGAAACCAATGACTGCCTAAGTGAGTTTGTCTAGCAACAAAATACATGCCCGAATTACCCTAATGAGTGTTTCTGATATTCTGCTTTTATTATTTACCTTTTTTTTTTTTGTACTGAAGTAATAACCAAACAGTTTTCACAATTAAGGCAGAATTTCATTTTAGGAACACTGAGAACATATTTTAGCTTGGAAAATGACTAACTCTATAACCAACTTACTTCCATATATCACTGAATCTCAATTTGCTCAGCTAAAAAAAAAAAATGATGGGCTAAAATTATAATCTCTAAAATTGTTTGTAATTGAAAAGTACCATATTTTGCTATGTAATGTATTTAGATCTAAAATGAACCTTATATATTAGAAATTCAGAAATCAGGAATTTGTTACTTGGCATGAAACAAACAGATTACCGATTTTAATTTTGCAAGTGCAGATTGCAAAAACATAAAATCTATCCTTCCACGTGAAAAGGCAAATCTTTTGTCAATGTTTCATTTTCCATTTATGAAATGTAGCCTTACATTGAAATAACACAGAGACCGTCTCACCAAGAAGGGAAGGATCTATGCTATGATTTGAGACTTCAAATTTTCAAAACAAACTTGAGAAAGAAGAACAAAGCTGGGAATATCACACTTTCTGATTTCAAATATATTAAAAAGCTGTAGTAATTAAAACAGTATAGCACTGACATAAAAACAGGTACATAGATCAATGGAAGAGAATAGACGGCCCAGTAATAAACTTCACATATAGTGATCATTCACATAATATCAATTATTTTCAACTAAAGTGCCAAGAATACTCAATGGGAAAAAGAGAGTCTCAACAAATGATGTACAGAAAATTGGATATCCACATGCAAAATAATGAAATTAGACCTTTGTCTTACACCATACACAAAAATAAACTGAAAATGGGTCAAAGACCTAAAGATAACTAGAACTTAAGCTGTAAAACTATTAGGAAAAAACATAGGGGGGAAAGCTTCATGACATTGGTCTTAGCAAGGACTTCTTGGATGTGGCATCAAAGGAAAAGCAAAAGTAGACCAAAGGGATCACATCAAACAAACAAAGAAAAACTTGTGCACAGCACAGGAAATAATCAACAAGTTGAAAAAAACAACATAGGATTGGAAAAATATTTGTAAACCATATATCTGCTAAGCAGTTAATTTGCAAAATATATAAGGAATCCTACAGTAGCAAATAAAGAACCCTGTTAAAATGGGTCGAAGACTTGAATAGACATTTCTCTAACACAGATATACACATAGCCGAAGGTATATGAAAAGATGCTCAACATCACTAATCCACAGGGAAATGTTCAATGAGATATCACTTCACAGCCAACAGCTGTGGCAATTTTCCAAAATCCAAAATATGTATATGTATGTTATACATATACATATATGTATAAATCTGTATATGTATATTTATACCTGATATATATATAAATATATATATATAAAATATATATAACGTAAATATATATATAACAAATATATATATTATATATATTATATATATATTTGTTATATATATAACAAATATATATATACATATATATATAACATTGTTATATATATAACTATATATATAAAATATATATACATATATATATATTTTATATATATATATATCAGAAGGAGAATGTTGAAAAATTAGAACACATGTGCATTGTTGGTGGGACTGCAAAATGGTGCAGCCACCATTTAGAATATATATATATATATATATATATATATATAGTTATACAAAAAATAAAAACAGATCTAGAATATGATCCAGAAATCCACTTTTGGGTATATATCCAAAATAATTGAAATCAGTTCCAAAGAGATATCTTCACTACGATGTTTATTACTCCCACGCAAATAATGCTGTAATAAACATGGAAATGCAGATATCTCTTTGACGTTCTGATTTCAATTCTTGTATATGTGTATGTGTGTGTATAAATATGTGTATATTTTATTATGTATAAATATATATTATATATTTATTATAGATACATTTTATTATATATATTATATGTATTTATATGCACACGTATATATGCATATAATCACATTTGTACACATATGCACGCACACACGCTGGAATATTATTTGGCCTTTGAAAAGACAGAAATCCTGTCCTATGCAACAGCAGGGACAAATCTGGAGGACATTATGTGAAGTAAAATAAGCCATTTACAAAATGGTAAGTATTGCATGGTCCCACTTACAAGGGATATCTGAAACAGTCAACCTCATAGAAAGAGAGCAAAATGGCGGTTGTCAGGGGAGGGGGGGTGGGGAGTAGTTCAATGCATGTAAAGTTTCAATTATGTGAGATGAATACATTCTTTTGATCTGCTCCATGACAGTTGCTGTTGTCTTGTGTACTGGGAAATGCGTTCAGAGGGTCGATCTTGTGTTAACTATCCTTACCACAATAAAAAAAAAAATCACAAATAAGAGAGGCACAAACAGCTTAACTAACATTCTACCATTCTAGTTCTGTATTCCTAATGTTTCTCTGTTATCATATTATTTTTTTCAATGTAGTTCTTCGTCCAGAATAGTAATTCTCCTTATACTCTAGGACTTATATCAAGTCACTCAATGAAACAAAATCAGTCTGCAAAACTCATACCATAAGAGAAGCTGACACTCACATATATTTTTCCTTCTATACCTTTATTCACCTCTCTGGACACCATTTATCAAAGCATAAAACATACATGGGATTGAAAATGTTTAGATTTTACAGCTGTGTCTGTATTTTCAACCGGATGCATGCCTTTTTTTAAGCTTCTAAAGGGAATTCCAGCTATGGTTCACTCTTGAGTTGTTAAATCAAAAATCAAAATATAAATCAATATTATGTTAAATATGTTAACTTTTAAACTGTACATAGATGAAATAAAATGTTATTTTTATTTGTCTTCAACTCAAATTTGTATTTTTGAATGTTTATACTGAGAGAGAGAGAGAGAACGGGGAGGGAGTAGAGACAGAGGGAGAGAGAGAATCCGAAGCCGACTTTGTGCTGTCAGTGCAGAGTCCGATGAGGCGCTCGAACTATGAACTGTGAAATCATAACCCGAGCTGAAAGAAATCAAGAGTTCGATGCTTAACTGAATGAGCCACGCAGGCACTCCTCAATTTAATTTTTTAAATGTTAGGTTCTTAATTCACCCTAGTCTGTCTAGAAACATCACTTTTGCCTATATCACTAAAGATCCTGGATAACTCTCTCAAATGGAGTTTTTCCCAAGTAGAAAATCACAGTTAAGGAACTTATTAGACAAATTGCAGGTATGGGTGGTTATGTATTTAGTGTATATTTTTCTTTCCCTTTTTTTTAAATTTATTTTTAACATTTATTTATTTTTGAGAGACAGAGAGAGACAGAGAACAAGCAGGGGAGGGGCAGAGAGAGAGGGAGACACAGAATCCAAAGCAGGCTCCAGGCTCTGAGCTGTCAGCACAGAGCCTTATGTGGGGCTCGAACTCATAAGCCAGGAGATCATGACCTGAGCCAAAGTCGGACATCTAACCAACTGAGCCAGCCAGGGGCCCCAAATGTGCATATTTTTCTACTTACCTCCAGCGTAAGCATTTGGGTGCTGTGACCAAATGTTACATTTCTTAGATCTTCTACTGCAGGAGTTGGCCAACGTTTTTTTAGTACGGGGATCAATAATTAATATTTCCATATCATCTCTGCCGCAATAACTGTTTCTACCATTTTAGAGCAAAAGCACTACAGACCACGTACATTAACAAGTGAATGTGGCCATGTTCCAGTAAAGTTTTGTCTACAAAAGGAAGTCACTTTGGTCTGTGAACAATTGTTTATTGATTCTTTCTTATGAGCATACAGTAATTCATGACAGAAATGGACTTAACCACAAAATCAGCATAAAGTCTTTTATTTAAAAATGTTAAATATTTATTTATATTTCAAGGAGAGAGAAACAGAGCGTGAATGGGAAAGGGCAGAGAGAGAGAGAGAGAGAGAGAGAGAGAGAGAGACACAGAATCCGAAGCGGGCTTCAGGTTCCAAACGGTCAGCAGGACTTGAACTCTCGAGCCGTGAGATCGCGACCTGAGCCGAAGTCAGACACCCAAACGACTGAGACACCCAGGCGCCCTGAAAATCAGCATAAGGTCTTACTTGCGTTTTGACATTTTTTTCTGCAACATTGTTTTTCTACCTTGTTATCGTTGATATTCTAAGCTGTACTATTGGCATTTAAAGCCATGCAGACCCTGTCAACAAAATTTTATATATAAGCTAATGTCTGTCATACAAAAACACAAACCTGTAGGATAAAAACCCAGAACGCCTATGGTAGTAGCAAAATCTTGGAGCGCAATACTTCCATTTTGTTTGTATCCATTTTCCCAAACTACTCTTATCTATATTACGTTTCATTTGATACCAAAAATCCTCATTTTAATAATAAAATAGATGAGATTGTACTACATGGATCAGTTATGCATGAAAGTTAATACAGATATTCATGGGTCGTTACTCGGAAAACAAACCTTAAAAATACGCAAAAGAATAAGAAAAATACCGGTTGTGTTCAAAAGTGATGCACCGTGCAATTATTTTAGCTGATCTCGTTCCAGACTGTGGTATCATATCACAATAATCCTAGGACTTTAATCATTTTTATCAGTTGAAAACTTGTTCCGATTTTCAGCATGCCTGCAACACTATTTGAAGATACTTGTAAGATCCCACAGTAGCCTGTGCTTCTGGGTCCTTAATTCTACAGCTTGAAAGGTATTTTTATTGTTTTTATTGTGCAAAACAGCCTCTATGGAATACTGATTTGGCCTTCATTTATGAATTATTTGGTTAGATCAATTGGAACTCAAAAAGTTACATCAGAAAATATTACTGTAAAATAATATAAACAATAAGCTGAAATACATTTTTAAATGTTTTTCTATACCATTGTAATTTTCAGTGTATTAGAGATATAATTATGTAGTGAGGAGTCTGTGCTTTGAAAAAAATATGTCTACATGTTCTTATTTTTATTTTTGGATGTTTACTCGTATATGTACGCCATCGTTTCAAAATATTTGTACTGGATATTGATTGCTTGCTTGGAATTCAAATTTTTAGGGAGAATGTCATAAGGAAACTTCCTGATTCTAAGAAAAGCATCTCTTTCTTTAATAGGAGGATGGGTCTACGTATCTCTTTTCATTCTCCAAGATTTTTTTTTTTTTCAGGACGCTAGAAAATAAATCCGGGAATTAACATAATTTACTACCTATGGTCATTTCAGCATTTGAGCCTTACGTAAGAATTCAACCTGTGTGGATTTCAATGGCAAAATGAATTATAAGAATATAGCAATACGAATTTGATTAGCATAAAAGGGTTGAAATGTTACTGAGAATCCGGATGCTGCTCTCACTTTACCTCTTGCCTGTGTTTGTTTTTCCTCCTGCATGTGTCTCCAGCCACTGCCTTCTCCTTGTTCACTGGCAATCTGAGATCTCTTCTGTTTGTTGTTTAAATGATAAACGTGGTTACCAAGAGGGACCGTATTTACCTGTCCTGAGTTTCAGCCGCTCAGAAGGATACTGATTCAGAAGCTCAGGTACACATGCAGATGATCTCAGCTTGTGTCACTTCTGTACTCATCAGCTGTAGACTGTGTGGGGACGTGACAAAGGTCACCTGCTTCTCATATACACATGGATCAAGGAAGGTGGCTAGTCACCAGATACGGTGCGTGGCAAAAGAATGGTTTGTGCAAACAGATAAGAACAAAACAGAAGAAATGACAGGTGTTCCCTCATACAGCATGCATTCTTTAAAAAACAACAACAACAACAACAACAACAAAAACAAAGACATTTTAAATCTTTGAAAACTCAAAAACAAAAATATAAGTTAAAAACCATAATTGCCTCCTGGAAGTACATCTCGATAGCTTATGTATTGGGTAAAGAAACAGCCTGTTTCACCATAGAATTTACTGAGGAATTCCATGAGGACCTTTGCAGACTCCTGGAAGATGATGGTATAGCTTTTCTCGTCTGACTTTCTAGTGTTATGGATGATGTTACTGCATTTCTGAGCATGAGAAAACGTCTTTTCATTTCTGTGCGAAATCTTGTTTGTTAATAATACACATTTCCTTTAGTAAACCAAGTAGATATTTTTGGCATTGTTTTACTCACGTTTCTGTAATCGTGTGTGCAAGTCTCAGATCAGTGACAGGCGAGTATTTCCTAAAGGTTTTCACTGGAATATCGGACTCCTTGGGTCCGAGGTCGGTTTTAGTCGTCATCTTATGTAATCGCATTTGTTTCAGATAAACAGCTCCACTCCTGCCCCGCTTTTCTCACTTTGCTTTCGAGGTACCATTTTCACCTGTTTGCCTCTGGCTTTACGGCCCCTTCTACCTCCATCCCCTGGTAACCTAGTTCCATCAGACACGGGATGTGGCTCCTGGGTTCTCCTGTTTCTCTGCACTCGTCTTTGGTAAGACCACCCAGACTTTTGCTTTCGGCTCATTTAGATGTAGAAAATTCCAGAATTTGTGTGTCCCACCTGGTCCTTCCTTATGAACTGCCCACTATATCTAAGACATCTGCTAGTATATAATGACAGTATATATTTTCTCTTTTCTTTAATCTCGCTGAGGAATAGTGATGCTGAGCAATTTTTCAAATACCTGTTGGGCATGTGTATACCTTCGCTGAGAAAATGTCTACTTGTGTGCTTTGCCTATTTAACTGAGTTATTTTCCCCCCTTGAGTTGTAGGAGTTCCTGACGTGATTTGAATATTAACCCCTTATTAGATGTATGCTTTAGAATAGTTTCTCTCATTCCACTGGTTGTCTCTTCGTTAATTGTTTCCTTGGCTGTGCAGATGCTTTTTAGTTTAATGTAATCCTATTTGTCTACTTTTTGCATTTATTGCCTGTATTTTTGGGGTCATGGCCAAAAAAAATCATTGACCTGACCAACGTTAAGACGAATCAACACGTTTTCCCCTGTGTTGTCTTCCAGTGGTTTTTTGGTTTTGATCCGACAGGGATGGCTCACATTTCCATTTCTTGTGTTATTCCATTGATTAAAACTTTCAGACAATGATAAGCAATAATGCCAATGACAGGAATATTGACTTCCTCCTGGTATGTCACAGACAAGGAAACAGAGGGACAGACAGCTGAATTAGTTTTTCATGACCACACTGCCTGTTTGTCACCAGCCAAGAATGAAATCTTGCTTACTGAGCTCCAAACTGCTCTAACTGTAACAAACTCTTTTTTTCCTTCTTTTGTACGATGCGCTTCTTGTAACGGGTTACAGACTATGAAACTCACAAGAATTCCTGTTTCATTTTCAAGAAAGAGTAAAGGAGCTTTTGGTAAAATTATGTGACAGTTTCACATTTTAATATGATCGTGAACTTCCAGGCAAGTATAGAATTCCTCTCACGGTCGACGTGTACATTATCTCTGTTTATTTGGGTTAAGTTCCTATTTTAAAATGAGACAAATAGTACCAAACATGTATCCCTTATGCAAGCAAGTGTTACAATCCTAGCTCCATTCTGCCTTTGAAATGTTATTTCAGATAAAAAAATAGATTATTATTTTGCAGGGAGCAATTACCCCCGTGAATGGCTTCTCTAACCCCGCTGAGCCTGCCTTACACAACATGAGGAGGAAAATGAGAAAACTCACCATTTGAGCCAGTGAAGCTTCTATACAAACATCTTACTTACTGATGGTTAAGTTGTGGTTTTGATCTCATCATTTCTTTCCATGTCAGATAAGACAATAGAACCTATTTTATTTTTGAGGCTTTAACATATCATGAAGACACGGACATCTATTTCATTTATAAGACAATATAATCTAGTTTTCATGATACTTTAAAAGTAAGTAAATTAAGTGGAAGTCAATATGATTAAGCACAAGTCCCAGCATAGTGGCTGACAAATGTTAGACTTCCAATAAATTTTAATTCCTTTATTTCCTTTCTTTGGAAACTTATACAAGATTTTGAAAAGAAGAAAATAATTTTTTTAAATCATTCTGTATCCTGAAAGGTAACAGATATTTAAGATTTCCACTTGGCTGGAAGTTTCTGAAGATGAAGAATTGAACAAACTTATGTTTTCAGTTTGTATCTATAGGTCCAAAGAGCTTGGGAAGATTTACTTTCTAAGTAGTTTTAATCTCTGATTGAGGAATACAAATCACAATGAAGATGCAGAGGATAAACTGCCCTTTACTTCAAATCCCTCAAGCTCTCAGTAAGCACTGTTCTCAGGGGAAAATGTGGAATTATTCACGTGAAAATCGATTTGGTAATGCCTGTGTGAGACTTTTTTTTTTCCAGAAAATAAGAGTCATATTTGAAAATATAAGTTAGGTTTTGAGCTCCAGGAAATTTGTTTATTTGTTTAATTGCTTTTTTATTGAAGTATAGATGACACACAGTTTTATACTCGTTTCCGATTTACAACATAGTGACTTGATAATTCTGTGCATTACACATTGCTCACGGCCACATGAATAGTGACCGTCACCATACAAAGTTATTAGAGTCTTACTGGCTACATTCCCTGTGCTGTGCTTTTCGTGCCCATGGCTTATTTATTTTATAACTAGAAGTTTATACCTCTTAATCCCTTCACCTGTTTTTTTTCCAGCAAAGCAGTCACTATGGAAAACCACATGAAGATTCCTCAAAAAATTAACAATAGAAATACCATATGACCCAGTACTGTCACTGCTAGGTATATACCCAAAGAAAATAGAAGCACTAATTCAAAAATAAATACAAACCTCTAGGTGTATCACAAGATTATTCACAATACCCAAGATATGGAAGCAACCTGAGTGTCCAAAGATGAATGGATAAAGACGTGTGTGTGTGTGTGTGTATGGGTGTGCATGTGAGTCTATAATGGAATTTTACTCAGGAAAAATGTTTTAAACCACTTTATGAAAATATTTAGCTAAAAGCATGTTATATTTATTACTAGAACTCTTGTGTTGAATGCTACATGAATTACTTTACATACACACACACACACACACACACACATACTAAGTATATATATCATATGAGTAAAGAGAAACCGTAAGTGAGTTTGTAAATTGCCATATACTGTGCCAGAAATTATGGAGTGTACAAATTACTGTAGTAAAACCAAAATTACTTTTCATAAAACTGGGCACATTTTGAAATAGATCCTATTAATTAGTTAAACCAAACAAACAATTTAGCTAGATGCACAGAGCTGTGTTTTACATTTTAATCATATATCCTATTTGACTGCATTAACTACTAAATTAAGTTAAAAATGGATAGTTAGGAACACTATGAGGATGATGCAGTCCTCGATAACTTGTTCAGGAGACTATGAGCCTGTATGGCCACGGGCTGTGGGGTGTCCTTGTAAAGGTTCAGAGGAAGGCCTCAGTGAGATAACGCATCTCACTAATGGTCTGGCTTCAGGAGACGTCAAATATAACCAGGTAGAAAATAAGGCATTAGAGCTACATTGACAGTTAAAAATCGTTTCCAGCAGGTAAAGATTTCCTTGGCAGAGTATTTATCATAGTATTTACTGCCACTCAAAGACGATCGTTTACTTTTTAGTTTATCACCAGTTAAGAAATGTAGAAATGGTTTGTAAATATTTGACATCTGGTAACATTCTTAATGAAATCCATGCATAAACTTGAGTGTTCAAGAAAAACATGGGTTTAGTTTTTTTAAATTGCAAAAAAAAAACCATTCCTATCTCATCACTACAGGTGTTTGTTTTCAGTTTGCTAAGATATTTTCTTTTTTCTATTTGTCACTGGGATAGGAGGGGTGACTGGCAATTTTCTGTCTTAAAGAAAAAAAAAAGGGCACCATTCTACAGTAAAATCAAACCAGTGGAACAGCTCTGTGGTTCACTCTGATAATGAGGACAGACACGTCGATCTGATAACAATTATAAAGCGGAAAAGAGAATATATGAGGTAATTTGGTGATAAAGAATATGCTGTGTCATTTAGAATGTTTTGTGGAGATCAAGGTAAGTTTTCAATTATGAGGGGTTAGTGTATGTGTTTGAGTATGTGTACAAACTTTTACAGAAGGATATGAAGATTTAAGTTTCAGAAAATAAGGCATCTAAAATATAGATGCTTATAAGAGACTCTTAAAAACTGAGAACAAACTGAGGGTTGATGGGGGGTGGGAGGGAGGGGAGGGTGGGTGATGGGTATTGAGGAGGGCACCTGGCGGGATGAGCACTGGGTGTTGTATGGAAACCAGTTTGACAATAAACTTCATATATTGAAAAAATAAATAAATAAAATATAGATGCTTATTCTCTTTTGTTAAATTAAGAAATATGTATTTTTAATTTTTTAATGTTTCTTTGTTTTTGAGAGAGACAGACAGAACATGAATAGGGGGAGGGGCAGAGAGAGAGGGAGACACAGAATCTGAATCAGGCTCCAGGCTCTGAGCTGTCAGGACAAAGCCCGACGCGGGGCTCAAACTCACAAGCTGTGAGATCATGACCTGAGCGGAAGTCGGATCCTTAACCGACTGAGCCACCCAGGAGTCCCAAGAAATATGTATTTTTAAAGCACTCAAGTCCAAAATCCAAGCAGTTATACCAGTTAAAGCCTGAAGGCTGAGCTTTGTGCTCTCACCTTGAGGGCAGGTGAAGAGCTATAAAAACAGTGGCTGGAACCATAATAGCAAAACCAACACCCCACGGTGACACTCAAGACACGAAACCAGGAAATGAGAGGAGAGGGTACAAATGCCTGGCAGCACAAGACTTGAATGGTACCAGCATCTCTTCAGGAGGAAAGAGGGACAAGCTGACACGTGATGGATGCGAGAAGTGGAGATGCCCCAACTTGCCACCAGGCATGTGCTGGAACATGGGCAGGACAATTTGAAAAACTCTACTGAAACTATACGTATTTTTTTCGTATGCTAAATTGTGGCTAAATAGCGTGAGTCCATGATTTAAGATGATGTCACGTGAACGATCTGATGTCTATGAAGTCTGCAAAATCCCTCTACGACAGAACCCTACATCAAGGAGAGACTATCTGAAAGAAAACCTAAATTTATTAGAAGAGGAACGACAGGGGCAAAAGCAAGAGTTGGGTGTGTTTAAAATAAACAAAGGAAACTACTAGAAGATTTCAAATGGTAAGGGACCATAACATTAAAGAACTGATGGAAATTATAGGGAAGGCGTTAGAGTCATGAGCCTAGAAAAACTCTTCGACTGCACTCCTTCTTCCTCAAATGCCATGAAATGAATTTAATGTAGAGAAAGAGAAAGTAGCACAACACAAATTATCACAATTAAATACCATGCACTTCCTTTTTTTAAAAAGATATATTGACATAGAATGATGACCGTCTAGGAAATGGAAGCCCTCCAATGGAAGAACAGATGTTCCAAACAAGCTAAAATAAATTAGGAAAATGATAGAAGATAGAAAACAATACCATAAGCCCAAAATAAAAACTCAGAAAGGAGATGGTAACATATGGAAAAATGATATGAAATAAACAAATAACAATATTAACTGGGCACACAGATAATTTCTTTAGATTAAAAAAAAATTAAGCAAAAGGAGATAAGCCTTTTTTTTTTTTAAATTTTTTTTCAATGTTTATTTATTTTTGGGACAGAGAGAGACAGAGCATGAACGGGGGAGGGGCAGAGAGAGATGGAGACACAGAATCGGAAACAGGCTCCAGGCTCTGAGCCATCAGCCCAGAGCCCGACGCGGGGCTCGAACTCAGGACCGCGAGATCGTGACCTGGCTGAAGTCGGACGCCTAACCGACTGCGCCACCCAGGCGCCCCCAGGCCTTTTAAAATCAAAATGAAATAAAGAGCTAAAAGGGATCCGACTGAAAGTGACTGGTATAGAATGGATGTAGGGACTGTCCAATAGACCTATAAAAAATGACCTCAAACAAAAACCAATGCAGAAAAACAAAAGTGATTTCTCAAAAAGTTCTCAAAAGCAATCTCATCGGTCAGCAAAACCCCACTCAGCTGTCATGTAGTTCACCAATAGTCTACCCACATCTAAGACACCCTTACAAAAAGGTGTCACGTAAAATTTAAAAAAAGAATATTAGTTGTTTATTTTTTTATTTTTTTATTTTTAGATATTTCAGGGTATTGTAGTTGAAATACATCACCTTTTCCTCAAGAAGAATCCTGGGGAACCCTTCTCTTTGCTTCTTAAAATCCTTAACTCTTCCATGAAATGGGTTGCCAGCTGCTGGTGATTCTTTCACCATGATTCTGGCATATGTGGTCTTTGATTTTTTTTTTTTTTTTCCCCAAACAAACCTGTCTTCTTCCAGCACATTCTGGGGAATCACTGACTCAGTAAGGACAGCATTGAGTTTCCCTCCGTGTTGGTCACACTGCGGTGAAAAAAAAAAAAAATAGCGTTCCATCCTTTGTGAGTCTCTTGCCTACTGCTGATGTGCTCTCATTTTTAACTCTCTCTGTAAATATTTGTGTCTTTCCAAGCATGATGATTTCCTCAGATGTGTCTGAGATAGCCAGCTACGGGCGGCCAAAGCTACTGCTACTTGGAACACTCCACAGTATGAGAAAGAGCCCAGGTTTTGGTCTCAAAAACACTTGGGCTTAAACCTCATCTCTGGCTCATACTAAACATATAACTTAAGTAAGGAACTTAATCTTTCTAAGCCCCATTTCCTCAGCTATAAGAGGGCTTTAATGATATTTTACTCCATGGTTTATTGTGGGGATTAATGGGGCAGCATATGAAAGTGCTTTGTAAAGTAAGAGTGCCCCACAGGTTTAAGGTTACAGGACCACAGAAAACGTCCACATCAAATTCAGTGCGTCTGGTATGGAATTCATCTAACAGTCATTCAAAAAGCATTTATGAGATGCCTGTGAGCCCCCGGGCCAGTGCTGGTGGCTGCACCGCCTCTGACGACCCCAGTACGTCTCCTCTCCCATCCTCTCCCATCATAATTTTGCCCAGAATGCTTCATGCACCCATCTATGCATTTGCAAAATCTCAGTGTCACTTGGAGTCATTTCTTCTTCCTAATTGTCAATATCCAGTCAATGTCCTTCTGGCTCTCTGATGTTTGCTTCCTAAAGTTTCTGAATCTCTTCCAACATGTCCTTTCTTATACTTAGATCTGTTTAAAGAAACCAAAAATCTGGAACTTGGGCAATGTGCAATTATATTTGAAAATTGCCCCACTGTGTTCAAAATTAAACAAACATACTGTAAGTCTCTATTTTCGCCAAAAAGATGCTAGAGGTTATAGAGTGACTTACTTCAATGTATTTAAGGAAAATAGGCAGTAGAACAAGCTTACAGTGCTTTTAAGGTCAAAAGTCTATGGCACAATGAGCTGGCTAAGAAGCCTATATATATATATATATATATATATAGAGAGAGAGAGAGAGAGAGAGAGAGAGAGAGAGAGAGAGACTGGGAACGTAAATAGCCACATTGCAAGAGGATAAACCAAACATTAATACAGACAATTTTACATGATGAACTAAAAGAGAATCCTTTATTTATTTATTTATTTATTTATTTATTTATTTATTTACATGCAGACGGTGAAAATTGATTCAGGGAAAATAGAAGGAAATAGATACTTCACTTTTTCTTCACTGGTGCTTGACAGATATACCAAAGTTAAATAAGACTTCTCTGTGGCATAGAGCTTTCGTGAGATTCAAAAACTGAGGAAGATGGGTGAGAAGACGTTCTCTTTAAAATCAAGCAGAGTTGTCGGGGCGCCTGGGAGCTCAGTCCAGTAAGTGTCCGACTCTTGATTTTGGCTCAGGTCACGATCTCAAGGTTTGTGGGTTTGAGCCCGGCATTGGACTCTGCGCGGACAGTGCGGAGCCTCCTGGAGATTCTCGCTCCCCTCTCTCTCTTTCCCTCCCCTACACTCTCTCTGAAAATAAATAAATACACTAAAAATAATTGAACTGAGTTGTTAAACATCTCTTATCAGAACTTAGTGGAAAAAGAGAAATTAGTCTGGTCACACACACAAATGCACACATGCATGCTATCTTTTGCACTGGTGGACATAAATCATCCTAGAGATTCGTTGGGGGTGGATATAAAGACCATACTGCCTCCCACCTGCTTTCCCCTGAAGGGAATGCGTCGCAAAAGAACCGTTCAGAGATGGTTGGAATGGTTCCTACGAGAATTGTTCCCAGGGCATCTTCATTCTTTGTGTAGATCATATTCTGGAGTTAATAGGAGTGACAGGATTAATAACAATAACAATAACAATAATAACAATAACAATAATAATAATAACAATAACAATAATGATAATATTAAAACAGCAGCATCAGGAATAATCTACAGTTTTCCATTTAACGCAACAAAGTTGTTGAGTTCCCTCTGACTGCAAAGTGGAAGTTTGCTTGATTCAAGCCACCTTGAAAAGGTCACAGTCTGGGAAAATATACATTAACCAGACTGACCTCTGGGAGTAATAGAGAAAGTCATCAAGAACTATAGCCAGCTAAGTAGCAGGCCTAGATAATTTCACAGCTTATTCTACCAATTATTTAAGAAATATAATAAAATGTAATTCATTTACTATGGTGAGTGAAGTATCTAGGAGTAAACATACCAAGAGATGTGATATATTTAAATAAAAATGCCTTAAAATCTCGCTCTTCCTGCCATGAAGAACTGAAACAGAAAAAAAAAAAAAAGAAAAAAAGAAAAAATAAAAAAGGAACTTCGTTGTTTAAAAAATGAAATTAAGATTACATTGCCATCACAAATAGCTCAAAAACTTACTGAATAGATTGATACCCTTTTCTGAAGCCAGACCTTCCCAATCTCCAAGTGATGGCAGGTCACCTTGCTCTTCATGTGGGAAATGTCATTGTAGAAGGCAATGGAAACAATCTCTTCCTTGGGTCAGTGACTTCAAAGATATCAACAAGGAAAAAAAAAACAAAAACCAGCAGGATGGAGAGAGAACCATCGCTTCGAGCTCCAAAACAACAGGGCCTTTGGAGAAGTCAACAATATACACATCTACAAAGCCCTCAGACCACTCGCTCTGTGTCAAGGAAGTTAAAGATGCTAGAATCTTCTGGGGAGGCAACCAATGGATCTATAAGTGTGGCTAAGTTCAGCAAGGAACCTTCTGACATTCGTGCTACATCTGAACTATAGCCAAAGAAAATTTCCTTTTAGGGGATGATTTTAACTCCGTTGACTTGGAAGAAGTTTCTTCTCCAGCTGATAGTGGAATGGACAAAAGAGACATCTCAACAGAGTGCCTTTCTCTTGACCCAGAAGAGCTAAGGAAGGCTACGTCATAAACAATACTCCTGCTACAGAAATGTAGGTGGAGCCAGCCCTGAGCTTTTCAGGAACAGACAATAATGCTGAACTGAAGGGAGCCCTAGCTTTCGAAACCTGTGAAAAGCAAGATATAGTGCCAGACATGGACAAGTAGTTGGGTTCCCCAGAAATCCAAGTAGAAAACATTGAATGGACATGAATGTACCTGGAAATCTAGATAAAGTTAAATTCATTGAATATTACCTTCATAAGAAGAAAGAAGGGTCACAGTTATAAAGTTGCAGAAGCCAGAATTAATGGTGACAAAACTATTGAGCTAGTGGGGGCAGACATCACCCTTAGTAATTCTGTTTCCCAGGTAGGTGATTCATCAGCTGAAAGCAATAAAGAGCCAGATAAAAGCTGGGTGAAAGAGTGTCCCTCCCACAGCAAATGGCCTTCTTCTGCCTACAGAAGCAAATAGGAATAGTGTCCAGGCACCTCTTTAGAATCTCTTCTGGATCACAACTGCCAAGGTGCACAAATGGATAGTAAGTCTGAAATTCAGTTTTGGCTACCAGAAAGAATTCAGGTACTTACTGAAGATACACTTCTTTCAAAAGAAGAGACAAGCAAGACTCCACCCACCTTTCTGTGCATTAAAGTAGGAAAGCCAATGGGAAAATTCCTTGTCACGCACACTGCAGCCATAGTCCAGCAGTATGGCAAACGAAGAAAGTAGCCAGAGTATTGGTTTGCTGTTTCTCTGGAGAGCCTGTGTTAACAGCTGTCTGAAATATAAGAAGGTATCCTGTGCCCTGCTCCAGGAAGAGATACGTATAGTCTTGGGCTGCCCTGCTCTAATCAGTGGAACAAGGAGTCAGAGAATCAAGTGGTGACGAATGAGAATTCCTAGAAATAGTGTGCCCTGGACTGAGATTCTTTATCCATTTGAAACATACGTTCTTAATTTGAAAAATGAGTCATTGTGGGTACTAATTGATGAGATTCCAAATGAACAAACATTTAATGAACGCATACATCCTGGCATGTGCTGGGCCAGTTCTAGGTAAATAAGACTGGGACTCTGCCTGGAGAAGCTTATGAAATCTGATGAAACAGTTTCTACCACTTTCTTGAGACTTAATAGGATTGTATTTCATAGATTTGGATAATGTTCTATGTAAAAAGAGCAGTCATCTTATTGTTCTTAATACGAAGAGATTATTTCCTAATTTAGAAAAAAACAATAATTGCTGTTCATATGAAAATTTTTCTCTTTTTTATAATTAAAAAATAGCTCAAAAACATAGCACAAATAAATCACAGATGAATCATTCTTTTCAGTATCAATGAAAAATATCTCAAATAAAATATTAGGAAACTGCATCCAACTTCAACATGGTATTGCTACATCATGACCCATTAGTATTTAAGGTATAATGTCAAGATGATTTGGTGTTAGAATATTTTACTCATTTTATTAGGAAATGAAAGTAAAACAAAAAAAAACCTTATGATCTTCTCGTATATTCAATAGGCAGTTTAAAATGCATAATATATTCTTTATAAAAATTCTTAATTAAACAAGAATAGATAATTACTTTCATAACAGATAAAATGAATTCCTATTTCCTTAATGGATAAAATAAAAGTTCCTATATTAACAGTCTCTTAATGTTCTGAAAGCATATGAACCTTTAGAGGAAGCATTATCTTTAAAGAATAATAACAAGAGTACTTTCTTCCTTTCTTCTCCTCTCCTTCCCCTTCTTCATCTTCTTTTCCTTCCCCTTCTTCTCCTCCTTCTTCTCTTCTTCTTCTTCCCTTCTTCTTCTTCTTCTTCTTCTTCTTCTTCTTCTTCTTCTTCTTCTTCAACATTGTTCTGATATACAGTTTACTCCAGCTAGATAAGAATAAAAATGAAAGATAAAAATCTTAATGGAGACTTTTGCTTTCATAAAGGTGGAGTAAATGTACTCTTCCTAACTCCTTCTTTTAAATAAAACAACAACAACAAAAAACGTGGACATTACACGTAATGTGTAATTACACAGGAGCAAAATGTGGGTGAGGAGCTCAGAGTTCCACCTTTGCAAGGCTGTCATAAGGTGCCTCAATAACCTGACCACAGGGTATTAGAGCAGGTCAAATAGGGAGATGGAATTTTTGTTATCACCAGCCAGTGAAGATCTTATAGGCAACACTTCTCTCCCCTATGGAGTCCCTGGAGGCTACATGGAGAGCCTAGACTTCCACCCCCATCCCTTCCTTGCTAGATGGTGTTAAGACAGGCTTAGTGGAGAATCTGGACAGCCACCGTCACCCCTTGTTGATGTAGTGACACAGTGACAAAGCCACTTCCACAGTAGTATCAGTCAAGACAACCTGGGAAGCTAGAACATCCTCTTGCTCAGCAGTAATACGTCTCCCTCCTGCTTTGGGGTGTCAGCAGAGGCCACGTGGAGCTAGACTTTACCTCTATCTGCCAAAGACAAGAAAGTGTCCCTCCTCCACTGTCATTGTGGTATCAGAGAAAGCCACCTAAAACTAAAGGCTTAAATAAGATCCACAGTCTCATAACACAACATAGAAATGTTAGGTCTTCAGAAAGAAAAATCACTACATACCAAGGACCAACACAGTCTCAAGATCAATGTTAAAAAAAAAAATCTCAATTTCCACACTGAGATGACAAAGATATTAGAATTACCTGACAAGTATTTTAAAAGTAGTTACGATATAAAAGCTTCAGTGAGCAATTATGAACACACTTGAAACAAATGAAGAAATAAAAAGCCTCAACAAAGAAGTAGAAGACATAAAGAAGAGCCACATGGAATTTTAGGACTGAAAAATACAATAACCAAAATAAAATTTTAGTGTCTTCAGTTCAGCATCACAATGGAGAAAATACAGAAGAATCAGTGAAGTAGAGACAGAACAGTAAAAACCAACAGTAAAAACAGTAAAAGAGAGAGGGAGTTGACTGAAAAAAAATTTAACAGAGTCTCAGAGACCTGTAGGACTACTGAGAAAGACTTAATATACATGTTTTAGAGTCCCAGAGGAAAAGAAAAAACGTAGTACTGAAAAAGTACTCAAGGAAATAATGGGTATAAACTTCTCAAATTTGTAAAAAACAAAAAAACCCATAAACTTACAGATTTAAGGAACTGAGCAAGCCTCAAATAGAATAAACCCAAAGAAATCCAAGCCAATGGGCATCACTATTAATTTATTCTAAAATTTATATAGAGAAGAAAAGGACTTCGAATACTTACAACAGTCTTGATGTGCAAGAACAAAATGGGAGAAATCACTCTATTTAATGTTAAGGTTTACTATACAACTGCAGGGCTCAGGTCATGTGGTACTGGCCGGTGGATAGACACATAGATCCAGAACCAAAATAGCAAAACTATTAATAGACACATTCTTGTTGCATCTGATTTTTTTTTACAAAGTTGTAAAACCAATTCAATGGGGGTAAACTTACCAACATATAGTGCTTGAAGGATTGGACATTTGTAGCCCCCCCCAAAAAAAATGAACCTTAACCCTACACAAAATTAATACCTTATACAAAAATTAACTCAAACTGGATCATGGAATTAAATACAAAACTAAAACTTGTATGCAAAAATAGGAGGAAGTCTCTGCAACATGGGGCTAGGCAAAGAAAGACTCCTTAGACTTGGTGGCAGGATGAAAGAAAATACAACCTATAGAGTATGGGAAATATTTGTAAATTGCTTCCCTGACAAAGAACGAGGCATGTAGAATATAAAAAAGAACTCTCAAAACTCCACTGTAAAAAGGCAAATAATCCAATTAGAACAAGTCAAAAGTCATGAAGAGACATTTCACTGAAGAAGATTCTTGGGCTGGAAATGAGCACATGAGAAGAGTTCAATGTCATTTACTGTTAGGGAAAGGTGAATTAGAAACACAATGAGATATCACTGCACACCTATTCGAATGGCTAATGTAAAAATAAAATTGTGATATCACCAAAAGCTGAGGAGGATGGAGAAGAACTGAATCACTCCTACATTACCAGCAAAAATGGAAAATGATCCAGCCAGTCTGGAAAATAGTATATCTGCTACTTAAAATGCTCAATATACAACCTTGCAATTACACTTCCAGGCTGTTATTCCAAGGCAATGAAGACAAAGAGCTGTACACAAATGTTCACAGAAGCTCTACCCATAATAATCATAAACCAGAATCAACCCAGATGTCTTGCGATGGGGGATACAAACTGGTATATCGACACTGTGGAATCCTGCTCCACGTTCTAAAGGAATAGACAGTTGGTACACCCAACAATTGGGATGAATCTCCAGAGAATTATGCTGAGTGAAAAAGCCAGTGACAAAAGGCTTTTTACACTGATTCTATTTATATAATATTCCTAAAATGACAAAAGTACAGAAATGGACAAAAGATTAGCGTCTCAGTGGAGTTAGGGAGAAAGTAGAGGTAAGAGGAAAAGTGGGCGTGTCTATAAAAGGGTACCCTGGGGGATTCTGGTGTGATGGAAATCTTGTGTAGTTTGACTGTGCCAATGTCAATATCCTGGTTGTGATACTGTGTTATATTTGTGTTGGGTTTTTCATGATGTCACCATTTGGAGAAACTACAGGGTACACAGGATCTCTCTGTCTCTCTGTATTATTTTTTCCAGCTGCATGGGAATCTACCATTATTTCCCCCCAGAAAGTTTTCAAAAGTCTGTTAAAAAACAGTTTATGATTATTTTAAGCTATTGTACTTTGCCTGGAAAACTATGATAAGCACGAAAAGATAAAAATGAATCTCAGCTCAAAATACAATTCCTATGGATAAAAGTTTATCTACGCATGTAGAAAAACAACAGGAAAATAGAAGATGAAATTCATATAATTAAATAATAGACACCACATCAAGAAACTTTTAAAAACACTCCCGAGGGACACAAAAGAGTACTAAGTAAAAAGTATATAGTTGAAAATGAGGTGTCAGTAGATCTTAAAAAACTATTGCTTAAACCCACCTCTATGTTTTATGTAATTCCAATGAAACTGACATTGGAAATATTTCTGAAAATGCTAATATGATTTTGGCATCCTTGGAGACAATACATAAGGATACTTCTCAAAATGAAGAAAACGAAGAAAATAGATATAACACATACTAAAGTGATGAATAAAGAGTTGCTAATGACATTTGTTTATTTTTACATTTGTGTTTATTTTTTGCAATCCCAGTATAGTTAGCATACAGTGTTATATTGGTTGCACGTGTACATCATAGTGATTTACATTACTCAGTGCTCATCACAATAAGTGTATTCTTAATCGCCTTCACCTATTTTGCCCATTTCCCTGCCCAGCTCCCCTCTGTCAACAACAAGTTTGTTATAGATAATTGAGTCTGTTTATTTTGTTGTTTTTCTCTTTTCTTATTTCTTTTTAAAACTTTTTTAAATGTTTAGTTTATTTTTGAGAGACAGAGAGAAACAGAGTGTGAGCAGGGGAAGGGCAGAGAGAAAGGGAGACACAGAATGCAAAGCAGGCTTCAGCTTCAAGCTGTCAGCCCGAGATCATGACCCGAAGTTGGACGCTTAACCAACTAAGCCACCCAGCTACCCTTGTTTTGTTTCTTAAATTCCACATATGAGTGAAGTCATAAGGTATTTGTCTTTCCCTGACTGACTTATTTCACTTAGCATCATAGCCTCTGGATCCATCCATGTTGTTGCAAATAGCAAGATTTCACTCTTTTGCCATTTACCTGTGGGTGCACACTTAGGTTCCTTCCATATCTTACCTACTGTAAATAATGCTGCAATAAACATAAGGGTGCATATATCCTTTTGAATTAGTGTTTTCATCTTTGCGGGGGGAGGAGGGAAATACCTAGTACTGGAATTACTGGATCCTATGGTAATTCTATTTTTAATTTCTTGAGGAACTGCCATAGTGTTTTCCACAGTGGCTGTACCAGTTTGCATTCCCATCAACAGGGCATGAGGGCTCCTTTTTCTCCATATCCTTGCTAACACTTGTTATTTCTTGGGGTTTTGATTTCAGCCATTCTGACAGGTGTGAGGTGTTTCACTTTGATTTTCATTTGCATTTCTCTGATGATGACTGACGTTGAGCATCTTTTCTTGTGTCTGTTGGCCTTCAGTATGTCTTCTTGGAGAAATGTCTGTTCATATCTTCTGCCATTTTTTAATGGAATTATTTGTTTGTTTGTTTTGCTTTTATTTTTGTTTTTTTGGTGTTGAGTTGTGTAAGTTCTTTATATACTTTGGATATTAACCCCTTCATGGGTATATCATTTGCAAATGTATTCTCTTAATCAGTGGGTTCTTTTGGTTTTGTTGACATCTCCCTTGCTGTGCAAAAGCTTTATATTCTGGTGTAGTCCTAATAGTTTAATTTTGCTTTTGTTTCCCTTGCCAAAGGAGATAATATCTAGGAAAATGTTTCTATGGCTGATGTCAAAGAGATTATTGCCTATGTTTTTAGGTCTTATCTTTAGGTCTTTAATTCATTTTGAATTTATTTTTGTGTATGGTTTAAGAACATGGTCTAGTTTCATTCCTTTGCATGTAGCTGTCCAGTTTTCCAAACACCATTTGTTGGAAAAACTGTCTTTCTCTCATTGTATCGTCTTGCCTCTTTTGTGGAGGATTGATTGACCACGTGTTTCTTTCTGAGCTCCCTATTCTGTTCCACTGATCTTTGTGTCTGTTTTTGTGCCAGTACCATACTGTTTTGACTGCTACAGATTTGTATTACATCTTGAAATCTGGGATTGTGGTAGCCCCAGTTTTGTTCTTCTTTTTCAAGCTCTCTTTGACTATCCAAGGTCTTTGTGGTTCCATACAAAGTTTAAGATTATTTGCTCTAGTTCTGTGAAAAACTGCTGTTGATATTTTGATAGGGATTGTATTAAATATGTGGGTTGCTTTGCATTATGTATGCAATATGGGAATTTTAATATTAGCTCTTCCAATCCATGAACATGGACTATCGTTCCATCTGTTTGTATCATCTTCCATTTCTTTCATTAATATTTTATACTCTTTCACTTTCTTGGTTGTTTATTCCTAATACATTTTATTATTTTTGACACAATCATAAAGGGAATTGTTTTCTTAATTCCTTTTTCTGCTACTTCATTATTAGTTCATAAAAATGCAAAAACGTTATGGACACTGATTTTGTATGCTGTGACTTCACTGAATTCATTTATCCATTCTAGTAGGTTTTTGGTGGAATCCTTAGGGTTTTCTATAGATAGTATCATGTCATCTGCAAATAGAGCAAGTTTTACTTCTTCCTTGCCAATTTGAATGCCTTTGATTTCTTTTCCTTGTATGATTGCTGTGGGTAGGACTTCCAGTATTTTGTTGAATAAAAGTGCTGAGAGTGGTCATCTTTGTCTTGTTTCTGAACTTTGAGGAAAAGCTCTCTACTTTTCTCCCATTGAGTACGCTAGCTGTTGGTTTTCATATATGGCCTTTAAGGGTGTTTATGTCCATTTAAATGGATATAGAGAGAGAATGTCAAGAAACTTCAGAAATAAACCATAATTCATTGTGAAATTCAATACATTTAATGGCGACATCTCAAGTTGGTCAATAAAACATAGATTACTAAATAAATTGTAGTTTTTGACATTATTTGAGTTGAAAAATGTATTTTAATGTCTAATCTAAAATACACATTAAATAAGTCCTAAAGCTACTATATAATTAAAGGGAAAGAAAACTAACATTAAAAAGCAATGAAATAGGGGCTCCTGGGTGGCTCAGTCGGTTAAGCGTCTGACTTCGGCCCAGGTCATGATCTCGCATGAGTTCGTGTGTGAGTTCGAGCCCCACATCAGGCTCTGTGCTGACAGCTTGGAGCCTGGAGCCTGCTTCGGATTCTGTATCTCCCTCTCTCTCTCTCTCTGCCCCTCCCCAGCTGATGCTCGCACTCTGTCTCTGTCAAAAATAAATAAACAAAAAAAATTAAAAAAAAAAAGCAATGAAATAAACGTAGAATATCTTATTTTAATTTGTGTTTTCAGCACGTAGGCCTTTCTCAACAGCATATAAATCCTGTAAGTATACATGAAAATGATTAATAAATTCAAGCTATAAAAATAAAAATTTGAATTAAAAAAAATCATGACAGTGAGAGACAACTGATCATTTAATGTTTGTGTCAGTTATTGCTATATAACAAACTATCCCCAGATCTCAGAGGCTCACCACAGTAAGAGTTTCTGTTTATGCACATGAGCCCCAGGGTCCATCTGGATAAACAAATTTTGACTGGGATGCCGGGGTGCTCTGCTTTGTCCTGTGTCACCAGCTGTGCTTGAATGTTGGACATGGTTGAGCTCAGGTCTTTGCATGTGTCCACTGTGGTGACCAAGTTAAAAAGGACAATAGTAAATGGGAAGAACCTTCTCTAATTGTGGATCACAAAATGCCAGGATTTAAGACCAATCTTGTAAGCAAATTTAAATTCTCCACTCCTGCCACAGCTATGAACTCATCCTTGGCCAAAACAAGTCACACTGACAAGAACAAAGTCAAGGGGTGGAGAAGTACACTGTCTTATAATGCATCAAGGGCCAGGATTTTAATGTATAATACTATCAAAGAGAAGTGAAAAGTTAGGACTAATAATTCAATTTTTGACAGTGAGGTTGATATTTGCAATTCATATTACATACAAAGGGAAATTTTCTTGTACATAAAGAGCTTCTACAGATCCATTAGAATTAAGTTGAAATGCAAAAGAAAAATTAACAACGGATGGGAATAGAGAATTTTCAGAAAATAAAGAGATACGCTTTGGTTTGGGGAAAGATAGTCTACCTCATTCATTATAAAATAAATATAAATTAAATTTGGCAAAGATTGGCAAAAGTTAAAACAAAATCACGTTGTGTTAGTGAGGCATTCTTATACATTACTTATGGTCGTGAAAGGGCAGATCTACAGGGTGGGGGTTGCTATTTACGTATATATTTAAATGCCTATATTTTAGCTATATATTTTACACATATATGCTTAAAATGCACACCATCTTTGGGGCACCTGGGTGGCTCAGCCTGTTAAACATCCGATTTCAGTTCAGGTCATGATCTTGTGGCTGGTGAGTTCGAGCCCCGCGTTGAGCTCTGTGCTGACAGCTCAGAGCCTTGAGCCTGCTTCCCATTCTGTGTCTCCCTCTCTGTCTGCCCCTCCCCCACTTGCGCTCTGTGTCTTTCTGTCTTAAAAATAAATAAACATGAAAAATAAATAAAATAAAATCTTTGGTCTAACAATTCCATTTCTTTATATATATTTGTCCTATAGGTAAGTAATGGTGCCCGAGGTCATTCATGGCAACACTTTAAACATTAGAAGCTTGGAAACATCTAACGGCTGGCAGTGTTGGACTAGTGACATAAATGATGTTACATCTATACAACCCTACTCAGCCTTTAGAAGGAATGGCCAGCTTTATGTGTACTGATGTGAATGATATCATCCACGGCACCTTAAGAGTGAAAAAAGCAAGAGGGAGGAGAGGCTATGATAGGCTCACATTCCTGTGGGAAAACAAAAATACAAAAGGGATTCCATGTGGGGGAAAGTTGACGAATATTCAGAATGGTCTGAAGAATAGATAAGAAGTAAGAGTCGGCTCAGGAAAGGGAAACTTGGATGCAATTAGCAGCTGTCATTGAGACGAAAGGTGAAAAGCCCAGGATGGCATCGGTACCTATCCAGAGAGCAGAGACGGTGTTCGGAAACATTCGGGAGAAATGCTTTGGTGTGCTCACTGCTCAAGATTGAATTCTGGAACATGCGGTAGCTTCCTGTTTCCTGCTTAAGCATGATCCTGCTTAAGTATGATCGCGCGGGGCGGGGCGGGGCGGGGGGGGGGGGGGGGTTTCATACATTTCCTAACATATGGATTCACTAATGAGAATATCAGTTTTTAGGATGAAGATTTCTGCAGGACAATCATCCTCTTTCATTTTCTTTGAAATTACCCGGAACTATTTCACTGATGTTTTCGATAATGATGACAATCCAGATTATAATAATTTCCTTGTTATCTTTCAGCTTCAGAAAATTATCTGCTCAAAAATTGTATAATACTCTAATTCCTTCATTATAAATGTTATCTTCTAAGATGTCAAATAGAGCAATAGAAAGGAAGCCTTCAGAAGGATAATGTTTTTCTTGGAGAATTTCCCCTCTTCAGAGGTACTGACCAATTCTGGAAGAGGAGGGATGTGATAAACTAAATTATCTGGTATTTTAAAACTATAGTTTTTCATTGGTGTGCTGAAATATAAAATACATTTCACCCAACCACTGGCTTTCTCTGAAGAAGTCATGGTTTTGAACACAATTTTGTCCTTATAATCTGACGTGGGCTCCTTTGGGGGTGGGGGTTGGGGGGTGTCTTTTACTTTGCGAAATCTGAAGCAAGTTAAAGCAATTTGGTCTGGTTACTTCTGTAACGGTCTTACAGAAAAGCTTAAGGAACACTCAGTTAATGTAGAAATAATGACAAGTGGATGGTCTCAATTGTCCTGTGCATTCTGTGATAAGTCAACTTTTTGACCTTGAGAGATTTATGTATTAAAGCTTCTTACGTCTTAGTTTCCTCGTCTACAGGATGTGAATCGCCATCATTTCGTTGTAGGCCTGTTGGGGGGGGGGGGCGCAAAATGAAAATCCTTGCCGCAGTGCCTGAGGAGAAAATAATCTTTAGATATTTTTAGTTACTTTTACTAAAATCCCTATTGAATATTACCAGGGAACTATTACGCTGTCACGTCGTCCTTATCTCGAGAGAAAGGTTTGTAAATTTCGACATACTGAGTTTTGTAAGTGGTGCTGGTCGTAACAAGTGACTAATGGACTCTGCTTTTGTAACATTCACACACTCTCAGTTTGGATGGATGGATCCATGGATGCGAAGACAGATACTACCTATTAAATAGGTAAGCTAGTACCCACTGTAATGTTTCTATTGTATCTCCCCAGCTATCATTTCCAATATTTCCTCTTCTGCTAATACGCTGATCCATTATCTGAATTAAACCCCTACTGGAAGTGAACACGGGTAAGAACGGGATTTCCACCTTACAGCTTTCCACCCAAGAAATAAAAACGGTTTATCTTCTTTCGCTTTCTTCGAAAATGACGATTTATTTGAATTTCAGTCCACTCGTGACTTTGAGCAACAAACGGTCTTACAAGCAATTTCGTCAAATGACCGAATGCGCTTAATGGAGAATTCTGGCTTTAAAAAGAGGCAAGAGGGGCGCCTGGGTGGCTCAGTCGGTTAAGCGTCCGACGTCGGCTCAGGTCATGATCTCCAGGTTTGTGAGTTCGAGCCCCGCCTCGGGCTCTGTGCTGACAGCTCAGAGCCTGGAGCATGCTTCAGATTCCGCCTCTCCTCCTCTCTGTGCCCCTCCCGTGCTCATGCTCTATGTCTGTCTCTCAATAATAAAG
Organism: Herpailurus yagouaroundi; assembly: GCF_014898765.1. Taxonomy (NCBI): domain Eukaryota; kingdom Metazoa; phylum Chordata; class Mammalia; order Carnivora; family Felidae; genus Herpailurus; species Herpailurus yagouaroundi. Next base: position 8,016,955 of record NW_024412405.1, on the reverse strand, counting down.
AAACGTTAAAAAAATTAAAAAAAAAAAAAAAAAGGAGGCAAGACGTTTTAGAAAGAGCACTGACATGAAGGGATATATATAATAAGAAAGTTAACACTGCACTAGCTGCAATTATCAGCCAGTAGAAAGGGAGACATTTCTGTTCAGGTAATTCCATAATCCATCTAAATATAAGAATGCATCCAAAGCAGAACAATGTGTTTCAGCGTTGTGGTGTACATTCCTTTTTATGCCTGTTATTATATCTAAAACTTATTAAAAAAAATTAGTGGCCATTATTATGCACTGAATGGAAAACTGAATTTGGTGAAATTTCAGGGTTAAAAGTTTGCTCAGTGTCCTGAAAGGAAGTTACAACTGAACAGAATATGGAGATTTTTATTTGCATCTGAATAATTAAATGATGAAAATTAGGTGGGTATTAATTAATTAATTAATTGGAGGAAAATTGTTTTAGTTTATTTTTTTAAACTTTTTTTAACGTTTATTTATTTTTGAGAAAGACAGACAGAATGCGAGTGGGTTAGGGGCAGAGAGAGAGGGAGATAAAGAATCCGAAGCAGGCTCCAGGATCTGAGCTGTCAGCACAGAGCCTGACACGGGGCTTGAACTCACAAGCTGTGAGATCATGACCTGAGCCAAAGTCGGACGCTCAACCGACTGAGCCACCCAGGCGCCCCAATAGTTTTAGTTTAAACCATATTCAAAACCACCTTGAAAAATGATCATAATATATAAGAACTTTAATCATAATCTGAACTCCAGAAGCACCAAGAGGAAAAGCATTTTATTTGCTCCAGAGTTTACTAGTAAATGCAAAAAGTTATTATAATGTCATTTAAATCTTTTTTCCTATATGATTCAGAACAGATGACATTACATTTATACGACCTTCTTTTTTTAAAAAATGTGCATTTACTCATGCCAGTCAGAGTGGCTAAAATGAACAAATCAGGAGACTATAGACGCTGGAGACGATGTGGAGACACGGGAACCTGTCTCATGCACTGTTGGTGGGAAAGCAAACTGGTGCAGCCACTCTGGAAAACAGTGTGGAGGTTCCTCAAAAAATGAAAAATAGATCTACCCTATGACCCAGCGATAGCACTGCTGGGAATTTACCCAAGGGATACAGGAGTACTGATGCATAGGGGCACTTGTACCCCAATGTTTATAGCAGCACTTTCAACAATAGCCAAATTGTGGAAAGAGCCTAACTGTCCATCAACTGACGAATGGATACAGAAATTGTGATTTATATACACAATGAGTACTACGTGGCAATGAGAAAGAATGAAATATGACCTTTTGTAGCAAAGGGGATGGAACTGGAGAGTGTGATGCTAAGTGAAATAAGTCATACAGAGAACAGACAGATACCATGTTTTCACTCTTATGTGGATCCTGAGAAACTTACCAGAAGACCATGGGGGAGGGGAAGGAAAAAAAAAGGTTAGAGAGGGAGGGAGGCAAACCATAAAAGACTCTTAAAAACTGAGAACAAACTGAGGGTTGATGGGGGGTGGGAGGGAGGGAAGGAGGGTGGGCGATGGGTATTAAGGAGGGCACCTGTTGGGATGAGCACTGGGTGTTCATGGAAACCAATTTGACAATAAATTTCATATTGAAAATAAATAAATAAATAAATAAAGTGCATTTATTTATTTTTTGGGAGGAAGGGGCAGAGAGAGAGGGAGAGAATCCCAACTAGGCTCTGCTCCGTCACTGCAGAGCCTGACAGGGGGCTCAATATTATGAAGCTGAGATCATAACCTGAGCCAAAATCAAGAGTCTGGCTGGGGCACCTGGGTGGCTTAGTGGATTAAGCGTCTGACTTCAGTTCAGGTCATGATCTCACAGTTCATGGGTCTGAGCCCTGTGTTGGGCTCTGTGCTGACAACTCAGAGCCTGGAGCCTGCTTTGGATTCTGTGTCTCTCTCTCTCTCTGCACCTCCCCTATTCATTCTCTCTCTCTCTCTCTCTCTCTCTCTCTCTCTCTCTCCCTCAAAAATAAATAAATTAAAAAAAAAGAAGAGTCAGGCTTAACTGACTGAACCACCCAGAAGCCTCTCTCTAATATGATCTTAACATATAATTGATAATGAAGATAAATGAGTATACGTTAATGTATAAACATTCATTAACAAGATTTTATATGTATATATTTATATTTTTATATTTTTCATATATATTTATATTTATAAACATCTTACATAAAGAGAATAATTTTGTCTCTCAGTTGAAATATTACTTTGCTTCTCAGTAAAAGAAAATTATCTTTAGTATTTTTTAAAAGCTCCCTTCTTTTTCCCCTCAGGAATACCATCGCATTAGGAGCTCATTGTCACTAAGCACCCAGATAGAAAGTTAATTTCTCTTTCAAAACACAGGGTGGCCTCCACAGGATCACTTGAAATGAGAGGAATCAGAATCTTTGGATCACTGCAGATGCCCCACAGGAAGGCCAGCCTCTCTGCATCATGAAGAATTCAGAATTGACAGTTCATAGTCTACAGATCAGAATAAATATTATTACAAAGTTGGAATCAAGCACCAAAGGCTAACACTACTGGCCTTGAAACTCAGTGTCAAGAAATACAACAGCAAAGTTCAAACAAAGCTTGTTAGGAATTTGGTTAAGCAGTTTCAAATTAAATAAAGGAAACCGAAGTGGAGAAAATGGTCCTATTTACAAGAAAGTTGATTAGAAACTAAATATAGAACACAGATTGAAGTACTCACTAACATATTTAGCGCTGGATTCTAAATACAGGCTCATGTTCTCAGGGGGAAACCAAAAAGCTATTAAATTAAGGCAAGTTTTATAGTGTCAATTATTGAGTTTCTACAACATTCCCATCCTGGTTTATTTCATAATTTCTCGTCCAATAATGCAAGAGCAATTGCCTAAAAACAATAGTTGTGATAGTAAAAAAAAAAAATCATTTTATTAAGGAACAAATCTTTAAAATAAAGCAGTTTACATGCTTAACCGGAAGCTGATATATTTCCCAGAGTCTCCACCACCATTTACCATCAACCAGCCAGTCCACGCCGTGCCTCCCAGCTCTGGAGGGCTCCTCTAGACCCAGAGCGGTACTAATTAGATGACACTCTGGGTCCATGACTTGGGATAACTGGGTTGTCACAGTGGCTGTGAATTAATGTTTCTGGTCTCTTTCTTGAAGCAAACATCAGGACATTGACCAAAGGAGTCATGGGCTTTGCCTTAAGAAATCTAACATCCTCTCTATTTGTTCTCATCTTAAAACACGACCTTGTTCCTTTAAGAAGTATCACTTTCTAAAAAAAATGCTTTCCCTGAGATTGAAAGGGTGTCTTTACCTTTTTTCTTAGAGTCCCATTTTATCCGCTCATCTTATCTTCTAAAGAAGACAATGACCTTCCATTTGATGATGAACATGTTTCCTTTGTTCCCCTTAAAATTACCAATGCAGGGGAAAATGGTGCAATATGGGATCTTTGACTAGCATACTAAAATTCACTTACTCGTTTCTTTGAAATGAGCTCTTACTGGTGCTCAGCACTTGGGAGAATGAAAATGTAGCAAACCAGGTGTAGATTCTTATAGGGTTCTATGGAGGCATCATTTTGCGTGCTTCCAGGAAGCTGGGGAAACTCCCATGGCCGTTGAACCTTCAAGCACAGACCCAGAGACTTTAGAACCTGGATGGTGTCCCTTGATGTCCCCTGGTGCTTTAGCATTTCATTAGCTTTGGTCACAAGAAGAAATTAGCAGGCAACCTTTGTCCCTTTCTTTTTTCCAAAACCAAGTTCCCTATTTCAAATGGCACAGGACCCTTGAAGCAATTGTTGATGAAACCACGTTAGCATCTGACATGTAGATGAACATGATTCAATGTGATAACAGTTTGGGACTTGGAGTCTGATTCCTGTTAACAAACCGAGATGGAGGAAGTATCAGAAAGTGTCCCCACTTTTAGTTATAATGTCCCACAACTTTTCTTTTAGTGTCTGATTTGCAAACTGTTCCAGAGAAAGGAGAATTTCACATAAAATATATTTATTATCAAATCCGATAGCTTTTGGAAATGTAGCTATGCGAGTCACATTTGTGAGTTTGTGGAAGAGAGAGAGAGGGAGAGAGAAAGAGAAAGAGAGGAGAAAGAGACCTCAAGTTTTGAAAATTAAAGGTCGGGAACAAATGTCCATATCCCTTTCCAATTCAGTACTGGGAACATTTGTTAATACTTAGTTCTAATCACACCATTCAAATAATCAACAAATATTTTTCCCTTGGAGATCATTTTACTTAAAATCCCATTTTAACATATTACATTTAATTTTCCTGTTTTTTTGGCTTAAGTAAGACAGAGCAGAGAAGTTTTTATTAAGGACTTTAGACTCTGACTATTTAATTTGGAGATAAAGATGTTAACGCTTATTTTCTTGTTTAGGCAACAGTGAATATAAAGAAAGAAGCATCACATTTATATCAGACACATATGCTGAGTGCTTCTGTAGAGTCTCTGAATAATTCCTTTTTCCATTTTTTTCCTCCACTATTTTAGAACTTCGGAGTTGTTTGTATTCCATTTTGTGGTTGGTGAGGTCAGGAACATATTTTAAATTAAATTATTAAATGCAACTTGAAGAGAATCGTCTTTAAGAACCAGAAATAGATTCCATTTATAGGAACACAGTGAATTAAATACACTGATGTATCTGTTTATCTGGGTGCAGTTTTACTTGTACCTAAAAAACAAAACTTTAATTTGATATTTTTCTCTATTTATATATAGGGCTAATGTGGCACATTCAATTGACCATATGTAGTCTGATATATATATATATGTAGACGCAGTAAAAAAAAAAAATGTGCCAAATTACACTTCCCTTTGTGGGGGAAAAGAATTGTGCTTTGAAAAAAATTACCTATCATACCACTGCAGTGATGGGAACTGGGGACTTTTGAAGTTAATAATACAGAATTAGAGTTATTTATTTAATTGGTTCCAGTCTACTGCAGTGTTTAACAAGCTCAGATAAATGGACTAATCTTTCACAATTAGTCTATTAAAGTCTGGTTATTTTTAAAACTTATATCAGTTGCAATCAGAGGGTTTCCTAAGGCATAAATTGTCTAGCACCTTTGTACTTTGAGGACATTTAACTTGCTGCTGGCCCATTTGCTCTATGCGCTTTGTTTGTTTTAGCATAAGGAATTCCAGAATCATAACAGACATCTGAAAAGCCCCAGATGGCTTCAGTTAATAAAATGCATTAATCAGTTATTAGTGACTAAAAGGGATCCCCAATTCCTATTTAATAAGTGTTTCCTATTTTTGAACGTGTAAGTGGAAGCAGTGTAAAACGTAGTGCAATGATCACTTGGGTAATCGACACTGATACGCAACGTATCTCTTCTTGCATGGGGGTCCTACATCATACTAGATTTATTCTAAATATGGGAGTTGCATTTATTTAATCTCAAGTGGAAACTTTTATAACTGTTTAGAACTACTTGAATGAATAAAGGGCATTTATTACACTCCGTAGCTGAAAATCTTAACATTTTCTTGTGATATCGTCAGTCACAAAGAATTTTATAAAATGAACGGATGGGAATAATTGGCACCCGGTAACCTCAAGGTCAGAAGTAATAACCAAATATGTTTTTCAGTAAAGATGAAAAAGTCAAAGCCTCGATTTAATGACCTGTGATCTCCTAATTGATCCCTAGCCCTTCCCTTTCCCTACAAAGGTTCTTTGACCCCTGACCAGCACACTTCTTGCCCAGTTCAGTGTTCGACCATCTTTAGGTGGCCTCTGAAGTTATGCCCCCTTGTTTGAGTTTCTTCTGCCCATGTGTGAACACTTTTTAACATGTGTGCTTGTAACACTGTTGAGTAGGTTTTGATGAAGTTTCAAAGTAAACCTCTCCTTATTCCGATCACCTAGTAAACATTGGATAATTAAATCAATTGGTTTTATAATTTGATCACATTAACCCTATTGGTTAAAAACTCTACTGATGCTCCTTCATGAGAGTCTCTTAAAAACTCAAATGTGTTCACATATAAAAGAAATATTCAAAACCTCTGCTAATTCTGTGCTTGAGTTTAATGATGACAATTTTAAAGTAAGAAGCGTATTGTCTTCTAACCCTCCATGAGAGCAAGAATAATTCAGAGTTTGCGTGCATTTACATTTATTTAAAGAATAGTCATAAAGGAAATTCTAAGGATAATAATAGAAGTGCAGATTAAAAGAGAACAAGATATATTATTTTTATGAAATATTTAAAAATTTAAATGTTTGACATTTAAATTTAAATTGACATTCAAATGGAAGATTTCTGATGCACCATGATGAGCTGTATTAATTTAAATGAAAAGAAATGACATTCATATTAGCTGTAATGATAAAATTTCATAATAAAAAAGAATCACATAAAATTTAAACAAAATGAAAATAACTTCTGTGGACAAAGCGTATGGTGCCATATCTAGTGTCCTTTTCCCCACCATGCGTGGTCGGTCTAGAACTTAATTCCCAGTGTACCTGCAGGGCCTCAACCAAGTCACGGCCTCCATGAGGTGGGGAATAGGAAACCAAGTACCTGGGAAAAAAATGATTAAAGAGACACGTTTCTACAAAGACAGTGAAGAGGGTTCCTCAAGACCAGTCTTTCATACTGTTGTTTAATCCCCAAAATTGCCTGAATAAAATTCCCTGAGGGAAGTTGCAAATATTATTAAACACACAAGGAAGGCCAAGAGCTGGAAACATGAGAAGAAATTTCAACACACAGAAGATAAAGTGCTCAGAATTACCCGGTAACGGACATTGTACTTGTGGGGAAAAGAACAAATACATGGCCGTTGAAGAGGAAAAGTATTTGGAACAGGGATAATGGTCAAAGGAGGTAGGAACTCTATATGTAGTGTTCTAATATCAATATTGGAGAACAGAAGTACACATGTAAAATGTGACTGGAAGCCAATGTATCAAAATGCTACTAGTAATTGATAGATGGTGGGTGCCATCTTTGTTTTTAATTAGTCTCAGTAAATACATAGTTAATGAGGAAATAGAGACTGAAATGTTAGTGACCTCCTGTTATATTTAGAGAACAAAATAAGTCGTGAAAACTTTTTTATTTATGCTAACAGATTGGAATAAGCACCAGGACCATTTTATAACATGCCAACACATATTAAAAATATAATATTTCACACTCTACTTCCCTTTGAAGGAAATGAGTAGTGGATGTTTATTTTTGGCATTGCTTTACCAACAGAGAGAGAGAGATTTCTATATTTTTTTAAGCTAAGCACCATGAAGACAGCACAGTTCATATTTGCACATGGAGCAGGGACATGTTATAATAACTTCTGAAAAAAACAGAATCAGTGGCCGTAATGTCAATTACAATTGCAATTTGCAATTTGCAATTAACCACTTATAAATTCTAATGGCATAACTTTTTAAAGTTATTTTACTTTTAAAGTAAAAGTAATTGCTTTCCTCTGTGATAAATTGTTGACTTCTTCAGCTTTAAAGTAGGGATAACATCACTGCTACAACTATAAAGTTTATTCTTTTAAAAAAATTTTTTTTCAACGTTTTATTTATTTTTGGGACAGAGAGAGACAGAGCATGAACGGGGGAGGGGCAGAGAGAGAGGGAGACACAGAATCGGAAACAGGCTCCAGGCTCTGAGCCATCAGCCCAGAGCCCGATGCGGGGCTCGAACTCACGGACCGCGAGATCGTGACCTGGCTGAAGTCGGACGCTTAACCAACTGCGCCACCCAGGCGCCCCTAAAGTTTATTCTTTTATTTATCTGGTAAAAGAGATTTGGAAAAAAAGTTGCAAAGGTTCACATTAACTTCCCAGCTACCTCTCCTCACTCAAGAAAGAGAATCTTAGGAACCAGAACTTTTGCTTTACTGGGGACTAATTCTTTCAACATCTATTTTTTTTTTTTCCTTTTTAAAGAAAAACTGTATTAGAAATACAGAGTCTCTACAGAGTTTTCAATGTGATTTTTATCCTTATGTTAAAGTACCATTATTACAACAGGAAAATTACAGGGCTTTCAAATTAGCAACCAGATGCAATTTATATAGAATTTCATTATCGTTCGTTTACAAAGCTGACCTGTGCAAGACAGATGGACTCTTTGCTGTTTACTCCATTGCTGTGGTTTGGTAAACCAATGACTAGACAGTTTAAATGTGTTTGTTCACAAGGCTGAGCATTCTTAAGTACCAGAACTGTAACTGGATTCTTCTAATGTGCAACCCAGGGGGTAAGCTATACCACATTCACTTACTTACCTCTCAGAGCCAAAAGAACACAGACCTCCAAGGGTATTCCTTAGAACGCTACCTGGAGGAGATTATAATACATATACTTGGTGCATGTAAAAATAACAAACATTTACAGTAGAAATGTTTAGGACTAAATAAGTTTTAAATATAAATACATTTTAAACAGTCTTCGGAATGTTCCCCTGTTATCTAACACACACACACACACTCACAGACATGCACACACACACACACACACA
>NW_024412405.1:7854686-8008385 GCF_014898765.1 Herpailurus yagouaroundi | reverse complement strand
CACACACACACACACACACACACACAGTGGGGCAGATGGATACATTGAATCATTCAGGTAGCATAATCAATAGATGGGGTCATTCCCATCGCCTAACTCATTCATTTAGCCAATATTTGTAACATAGCCACTTGGGCTGAAGAACAGTTATATTTTCCATCAAAGGTTAGTATTTTCTTCAAGTTTTTTTTTCCCCAAAAGGTTTCTTCGTGGAAATACAATACATACGTATTTCGTTTTCTACCCTGCCCTTTAATATATAAGAATTTTCCGAAGTCAATACGTCTCTGCCATATTTCATTACTACGGTGGATCAACATTGCTACACTCTGAAGGCTGGACACATTTGCAATATTTGCAAATTTGGCTATGATTAACCGGATAAAAGGAAGGCTTCCCAAATCTTCCCTCCCCCACCACTCCTTCAGATATTTCAGTGCTTTTCTATGCCTCCAGAGTCAGGACCGAACTCTTCCTATGACCCCAAACTTCACATGCGACCGGACCCTGCCTGTTCTCGCCATGCTCCTTGGCTTTCATTCAAATCATCAAAAACACTAAACTTTCACTCCTCAGAGTCTTTTTTTTTTTAATTTTTTTTTCTTAACGTTTATTTATTTTTGAGACAGAGAGAGACAGAGCATGAACATGAGCATGGGAGGGGCAGAGAGAGGAGGAGACACAGAATCTGAAGCAGGCTCCAGGCTCTGAGCTGTCAGCACAGAGCCTGACGCGGGGCTCGAACTCACAAACCGCAAGATCATGACCTGAGCCGAAGTCGGACGCTCAACCAACTGAGCCACCCAGGCACCCCATGATCTTCAGTTTAAATGTACTGAAACACAGAGGACATATAGGGTGGGAAAGTGGGTAAGCATTTGATGAGCTGATCCCATGCTAAACTCACCGGCTCCAGGTGCCCCCTTTCCCAAAATCCCACTCTTCCTACTGAACCCTGAACACTTGAAATGTAGGGCTCGGTTTTTCTTTCTGTCTCTCATATAATAAATTATGGGAGGCATACAACACAGATTTCAGAGAGGAACGAGTATTTGGATGAATGGGTGAATGAAGGAGTGAATCCTAAAGTAGCTGTAGAGAAAAATTGTTTTTATACAGGCTTCAAATATATGATACAAACTTGGGGCACCTGGGTGGCTCAGTCAGTTAAACGTCTGGCTTCAGCTCAGGTCATGATCTCATGGACTGTGAGTTCGAGCCCCATGTCGGGCTCTGTGCTGACAGCTCAGAGCCTGGAGCCTGTTTCGGATTCTGTGTCTCCCTCTCTCTCTGCCCCCCACCACCAGCTTGCTCTCTCTCTCTCTCTCTCTCTCTTTCTCTCAAAAATAAATAAACATTAAAAAACAAAACAAAAACATATATATGACAAAAAGTCAACCTAGTCAAGGCAAAGAGCAACCAGATAGCACTGTAAACCCTAAAGTAAGAAATGATGGTAAACTTTTTCGGGAACAAAGCCTTTTAGTGGTATGTTTTCTTAAATACGTGGATTTTTAAAATATTTTTATGAACAACATTCAACAATGTTATAGTGTTAAAATATGTATTCCTTAGAATCACTTAACGATCAGAATATTTTTAAAATTTTTTTGAGAGTGGGAGAGAGCAAGCATGAGGGAGGGGCAGAGAGAGAATCTATTTTTTTTTCCTTATTATGTTTCTTTATTTTTGAGAAGCAGAGACAGACAGAGCATGAGTTGGGAGGGGCAGAGAGAGAGAGGGAGACACAGAATCCAAAGCAGGCTCCAGGCTCTGAGCTGTCAGCCCAGAGCCCAACACGGGGCTTGAACCCACGAACCGTGAGATCATGACCTGAGCGGAAGTCGGACACTCAACTGACTGAGCCACCCAGGCACCCCAAGAGGGAGAGAATCTTAAGCAGGTTCCATACTCAGTGCGGAGCCCAAAGGGGGTACAATCTCACAACCATGAGATCATGACCTGAGCTAAAATCAAGAGTTGGATGTTTCACTGGGTGAACCACCCAGGCGCCCTGAACAGAATAGTTTTAATAGAAGGAAATACAATTAAGAGAATTACAGAAATAATTAAGAAAGCTCCTTGGTTAAGGGACAGTGTGCTAAACAAAATTTAGTCTTTATTGATCTTTTGGTTCCATCACATTTCTTTAGATCTTTCTGAAGGAAATCAATAAGATATCAAGTGCACAGAGATACTTGATTATTTAATTCCAGAAGAATCATGAATCAATAATTTTAATGGTTAGCATCTTTAAAAAGTTCAATAAAAATAACAGGGTGTATATAATGTCTTCTTAAAGTATTATCAGTGGCATCACAGTGTTGGAACAATCACAGTGTTTTTGTTCATGATATAGAAATATCTCTGGCTTTGTCCAAATCTCTGGCTTTGTCCATTTGTGTGTGTGTGTGTGTGTGTGTGTGTGTGTGTGTGTGCGTGTGCAAGCAGAATGATAGCTGAGAGAAATCGAATTTATAAATTGCTCTAGGGTATGATTTGGACCTAACTTGATTTTTAAAATAAACTGAGTTCAGTTTTCTGTATTTGAAAACACTATTCTTTTGTTTGTTTGTTTCTTTAATTTTATTTAAATCAAATAGTATTTCTTTTATAATCTAGTTTTTGTAGGAATAAAAGGTATGAGAATAGGCCAAAACAAGATTGTCATTAATATATGAGTGAAAAGTATATACTCAAATACCTGTTATTCTCCACTCAAACAAAAAAAAAAAAAAAAAAAAAAAAAAAAAAAAACCAGAAAAACTAAAAGACAAAAAAAAAATAAAAAAAAAAACAAAACTACACCGCATGTTTGTAATTAAACGTTTTAAAAATTATGTCTTCGAGAATGTACTAAGGTTTCCTCCTCCTAAGCTTTCTGGAAAACATCCATGGACATAGAGAAGAAATTAGAACACACCAGAGAAGAATAATGTCTACACATGACAGATAATGTGATGCCAGAATCTAAGTGCAAATTTCCCAAACTACAACGCAGTGGGATCTAAGATTAGCAGGACTACACATGCTTTGCTTTACAATTAGATGCTTTTTCATGAAATAAAATAAAAAGTAAAAGTAGGACAGAAGGCAGGGAGGGAGGGAGAGACCTAGGAAGGGATATAGAGAGGGACAGAAATGGAAATTGTTTTTCTTCTCCTCCTTTGGAAAGGAATCAGGAGGCACCAGCCACTTTAGGGAGAGGACGTTTCTGTTTGTCTGTTTTTTATTTCATGTTTCAATTTGTTTGTTTGCTTTTCGAATGAAGAATGGACCCTTAGGAGAACAGATGGGATCTGTGATAGTTTGTGACAAGGTTTATCTTTGGGTGAGGTTGACTGTCTCCTAGACTCTAGTGACAAGATTCAATCTTCCTGGTCAAGAAACTCCTTATGGGGGCTGGTGAAAATCAAGATCCTATCAGAGGGTCTAGCATTTTGGTTTGCATGGTCATTGCCAAACTGCATTCCACGGGGCCGTAATGTGGGCACAAGTTTGCTTCACAAGATTGTGTTATTAAACTCTTAGATTTGGGTTAATCTAATGGGGAACATTGCACGCCAGTGCAGTTTTAATCTGTGTTGTTCTTAGGAGTAAGTTGGATCATCTTTTTGATACTTCAGAGTGATTTGTATGATTTTCATGTTTGCGAACTTGTGGCATTTACTACTGATTCTATCGGGTCGCTGATCTATTTTATGCATTAATGGTAACTGTACATGTTTTAGGGAGCTTGGCCTTCTGATGTGGATATCAGATGAAAATAGATTTTCCCCATTTGTCACTAGTCTTTTTGACTTGCCTTTGGGTGAGTTTTTTGTCCCTCCATGTAAAGAATTTTAAAATGTATGGGGTGCCTTGGTGGCTGAGTTAAGCGTCTGACCTGAACTCAGGTTATGATCTCATGACTCATGAGTTTGTGCCCCACATCAGGCTCTGTTCTGATATCTCACAGCCTGAAGCCTCCTTTGGATTCTGTGTCTGCATCTCTCTCTGCCTCTCCCCTGCTCATGCTCTGTCTCTTTCTCACCATCTCAAAAATAAATAAAGATTAAAAACAAAATTCTAAACTTGGAAGGAGGTTGTATTTTTCATTCTTTTCATTCCATGACTTCTCAGTTGAATCACAGGAGAAAATTCTTTTCTCCCACATCTTTCGCACTTTGATGAATTTTTTTAAGGATTTTTAATGTTTATTTATTTTTTGAGAGAGAGAGAGAGAGAGAGAGAGTGAGAGAGCGAGCCTGAGCAAGGGAGGGGCAGAGAGAGAGGGAAACACAAAATCCGAAACAGGCTCCAGGCTCTGAGCTGTCAGCACAGAGCCCAATGTGGGCCTCAAACCCACGAACCAGGAGATCATGAGCTGAACCAAAGTTGGACACTTAACCAGCTGAGCCACCCAGGGGTCCCAACGATTTTTTTAGCGTTTCCATTTTGACCGATTAACAAGTATCTAAACCATTTGTGTAAAGCAGGAAGTACAGATCAAAGTTTACTTTCTGTTTCCACTGGAAGGCTATACATACAAGGCTCTACACGTGTACTACGTATGGAACTGTCCTGCTCCCCTGTTGCAACACACTCATTTAACACGACAACTAACAGCAAACACCTGTATTCATTGATCTCTGGATGACTGGTATGTCCCATTGTTCTCGTTTCCTGTATCTATACCACAATCATGAGATTGTATGTTTTTACGTCGATACAATATGTTTCCATTTCTGCTGGTTGTAGTGACTCTGTGCTATTATTTGTTTTTCTGGAGTTTCATGTGGGGTTTTTATTCGTTCAGTGTCTTCCATATACGCTTTAAAATCAGTCTGGCAAAAGAGAGTTCCCGTTAATAGTTGCACCAAGATGTTACCAAATTCATAAGTTAATTAAGGGAGAAATGATTTCATGACGTTGAGAGCCTTCCTATTCAGCATCACAATGAATCACTTCTCTTGAGTGTGTCTTTTGCATTAAAAAAATAAAATAAAATAAAATTTTATTTCATCTCCCTCTTGAACATTTCTTTTTTTTTTTTTAATTTTTTTTTCAACGTTTATTTATTTTTGGGACAGAGAGAGACAGAGCATGAACGGGGGAGGGGCAGAGAGAGAGGGAGACACAGAATCGGAAACAGGCTCCAGGCTCCAAGCCATCAGCCCAGAGCCCGACGCGGGGCTCGAACTCCCCGACCGCGAGATCGTGACCTGGCTGAAGTTGGACGCTTAACCGACTGCACCACCCAGGCGCCCCTGAACATTTCTTAATTACATTCCTATTTTATATCAATATACGTTTATATCAATATACGTATATTTTATATCAATATATGTATATCAATATACTTTTGTGTGTATATACATACATTTTTGTGTGTATATGTATACATAACTACAATATATACACTTAGATATTTCAGTGTAAGATACAACATAACATTTAAGAGTATACAAAATATGTTTTTAAGTTTATTTATGTATTTTGGGAGAGAGAGAATGACCAGTGGAGGGGCAGAGAGAGAGAGAGGGAGAGAAAGAATCCCAAGCAGGCTCTGTGCTGTCAGCGTGGAGTCCGATGCAGGGTTGGAAGCCACAAGTCATGAGATCATGATCTGAGCTGAAATCAAGAGTCAAATGCTTAACCGACTGAGCCTCCCAGGCCCCCCAAGATTATATGAAATATTAATGGACAGTTAAATGCATTGTTAAATAATGAATGCCTAGATGATCCCCATACAATGCATTTGATGAATGGACCACAATTTTAAGGATGACCGTTCAAAGAGTTTCCAATATTTGGCTATTATGAACGGGGTTTCTAACGGTGTTTCTAAAAATTTTTTTAATGTTTATTTATTTCTGAGACAGAGAGAGACACAGCATGAGCAGGGAAGGGGCAGAAAGAGAAGGAGACACAGAATGTGAGGCAGGTTCCAGGCTCTGAGCTGTCAGCACAGAGCCCGACACGGGGCTCGAACTCACGAACTGTGAGATCATGACCTGAGCCAAAGTCGGATGCTTAACCAACTGAGCCACCCAGGTGCCCCTCTAACAGTGTTTCTATACAACACTCCAGTATACACGTGCACACACTTTTCCAATGTAGATACCTGGATATGCAATTACTACATTGTGGGTAGTAATTTACCCACAGCTTCTAATTTACTGGATAAGTCTAGACCATTGTCCAACATTTCTATCACCATGTAAGATCTCAAATTTGAACTATGGAGGCTTATTTGCAGTACTCTAGAGTTCAAAACACTTCAACCCTGATAAATCCCCCACTGACTCATTCCCTTTTTTGCTCAAATGTGAACCTTCATTGCTTCCTCTCTCGGTGATCAGGGCCACTGGCCTTAGAAGGAAGACCAACTCTGCCTTCCATCTCACTGCCTTTATCAGCACTCTGTTGATGGCCCCTCTCTACATCCCTCCAATGTGTTCATTTCTTTCCACATCTGCAACCAAGCCCCTGATTTAACCTTCTGCCATCAATCGACTAACACCATCATATAAGACCTCTGGTGGTCTCAGAAGAGTTCCTACTGTATCCCTCCTTGCCAGCCCTCCTCTCTTCTTCACGAGCGATTAAAAACCCGAGTTCACCTGTATCATACTTCACATAAAAGATCATTGCTCAGAGGAAAAGTACACATCTTTAGCATGGCTTTCAAGGACAGTGATCTAGTCTCTGGCAAGCCCTCCATCATTGCCTCACAAACACGCTTCCTCAGCCTCGGCTGTCAAGTCTGCTTAGTTTAATTGCAATAGTTCAGACTTGTAATCCTTCTTGGCCCTCAAGACATCTCATATTCTGTTCCTTTTTCTCAGAAGACTCTTCTATTTGGAACCTTCCAATGGATTCCTTAAATCCATTTATATCTATCCACCCTTCCTCATCTCAACAGTCATTTCCTCAACTAAGGTTTCCCTGATTCCTCCCCCAAGACTAGATCTGGGTCCACTTACATCTATAATTTGTACTCACCTTTATACATGTACTCAGTGTGTATTTATATCTGTAACTGTTTGAGATTATATTACAAATCACATACTGACAGGTTTCTAAATACGTATTTGTCCTTACACAAAGGATAGTTATTTTATACTTAATGAAGGATTCTATTAGAATTTATTTATTTATTTTAAATTTTTTTCTTTTTTTTTTTTTTTTTTTTTTTGAGAGCAAGCGAGACAGAGCATGAGTGGGGGAAGGGCAGAGAGAGAGGGAGACACAGAATCCGAAGCAGGCTCCAGGCTCTGGGCTGTCGGCTCAGAGCCCGATGTGGGGCTCGAACTCACAGACCTCAAGATCATGACCTGAGCCAAAGTTGGCCACGTAACTGACTGAGCCACCCAGGTGCCCCAGGACTCTATTAGCATTTAGATATAGGTTTCATCATATCAATCCTGTGCATACAAAAAAAAAAAAAAGACATTAACGTGAAATAACTTTGATGTTAACTTCACCTTTGGAGTCCAAGTCTTCAGGGTCAATTTCCAACTCTGAAGTATTAATATCATATTTTTTGACACGGCGCTGTTCCATGTGCCTTCAAGAGCATTGGTGATGCAGCATTTCTTAAGAGTGATCCATTACTGTCTTTTGTTCAACATCAGCAGGAAATTCCTGACAAATTGTTGTTTGACACCTTAACAATAGTCCCGTTTGACACATAAATCTGTCACACCAGATCCATGTTACTTTGAGTTTTTGTTTCATCTATTCCTAGTTATTTGGCAATTTATCCTGACATCAAATCCACTGCATCTTGTACTACATTCAATCCTAACTCAAGCAAAATGCAGTAGAGCTTCAAACTTCTGGATATCTTACTTCCCGAGGTCTCATAAAGCACATTCTTGTTACTCTGCAGGAAAATATGAAATTGTAAACGTCCCACCAATGACAAATGTGCTGTCCACTGATACTGAATTTACTTTCTGCTGTTTTGAGGTCTACTCTGTTCTGTGATCGGAATATCTTTTGGTTTTATTGCTGATTCATGATACGATCTTTTCAAATACATTTTAATTGACAATTAAATCCCCACATATGGAACCAAAAAAATAACACCACTAAATTAAAAGTGAGGCAACTCTGACAAATTGTCACCCACCTATATCCATGCGAAAACTAACTTCTCTGTGGCTTGGTGGATGACAATTGTAAGTCACGTTCGGAGTCAAGGTGTATTCAGTGTGAAAATGTATGCATCTCACATTTGATAAAATATGATATTTTTGAGTCTGTAAAATTTGCAGGCTCACATCAGCACTAAAAAATAAATCCAAGGGATTAAGGAATGAGTAGGTAAAGATAAAGCAAGTAAAGCAAAAGATTAAGATAAAAAACGAACTGATTCAGCTTGGTTTTAATTCCCTTCACATTTATGTGGCTTATAAACAAATCTCTTTTAAATGAACACTTTCTGATTTATAATCCAGATATAAGTGTTCTCAAGTAGTTGTAAGTAAATTTCAAAATTCCCAGGTCACTGCTAAGAGTATGGGGTACCTTCCGTCATCCACTAATGAAAGACTGGGCTCCATGTTAGTTCCATCACCCGCAGGTGGTCTCCTCTGGTGAACAGTGGCTGGAGTAGGTGAAGTCCCTCCTTTCAGATCCCCAGGGCTCTTGCTTTCTCTCCTGAGATCCTTTGTCTTGCCACGACTGCCAAAAAAAAAAAAAAAAAAAAGAAAGAAAGAAAAAGAAAGTTAAGCAGGTCACACAAAACACCTCAGTGCTCATTCCCAATTCCAAAAAATCTTTCCCTTTCGTTATAACGTCGAAAATTCTAAACTGAAGAAATCACCCTCACTATGGCCTCTCACTTGGTACACAACTATGTAAATAGCAGTCATTCAGCAGCAGTGGAAAGACAAGGACAGCCCCCCGTTGAGCCTCAGTCTGGGACCATGAGATGGTTGAAGACATGAGAGAAATGGCGGAATCATCTGAAGATGCTCCCAGTGACGCTAAAAGAAGAAAAGTGCACGGGTGAGCAGCTGCTGGGTGTCCCCTGGTTTCAGCTGCTGGGTGTCCCCTGAAAATCTTAAGTGAACAGTCTTGCTGTGGCTCAGAAAGAAACACCTAGCAGTAAAGGAAAAACAATTGTGTCTTCAGCACATGATTTATCCTGTTTTGTAACTAATGCAAATTTATTTAGATAAACTTCCAGCTACTTTCATAATTGTCTTTGAAAAGATGTATTTTATTTTCTGTACTTTATACCTTAAAAAAAAAAGCTGTAATTTCAAAGCGTACCATTCAGTGGTTTTCAGCATAATCACCGGGTTTTACAACCATCACTAACTGCAGTATTTTCATCTGTTAGCAGACACTCTCCATTAATCCTCCCCTATACCCTGGAAATCATTAATTTGCTTCCTGTCTTCATACAGTTGTCTATTTTGAACATTTTACTTAAATGGAATCATATAAAGTGTGGCTTTTTATGTCTCCCTTCTTTCACTTAGCATAAAATCTGCAAGATGATCCACATTGCAATGTTGAAAAGTAAGTCATTCCTTTCCATGGCTGAATACCATTCCATTATATGTATATATCCCTTGAATTCTTCAATCAGTTGTTTCCGTTTTCGCCTATTATGAGTGTTGCTGCTGTAAACATTCATGTACAAGTTTCTGTGTAGACACCTCCTTTGAACTTTCTTGGGTATATACTTATGGGTAGAATGGCTAGGTCATATGGTAACTCTTTGATTTGTTTAAAAAAAAAAAACCTGCCAAACTGTTCGACGAGAGAGGTTCAGCACCATTTTACATTCTTACAAGGGATGCAGTGAATGATAATGTTTCCATATCCTCACTATTGTTTATAATTTTTGTCTTTTTTTGCTACTGCCATCCTGGTGGGAGCAAAGTGACATATCATGGGAGTTTTGATTTGCACTTCCCTACTGACTAATCTTATTAAGCATCTTTTTAGATGATTATTAGCTATTCGTATATCTTCTGAGGCGAAATACCTATGTGAATCATTTCCCCATTTTTATTTATTATTTATTTTGAGGGAGAGAGAGAGAGAGACCATGTGTGAGAGAGAGAGTGGGGGAGGGACAGAGAGAGAGAGGGAGAGAGAGAATCCCAAGCAGGCTCCTTGCTGTCAGCACAGCCTCATGTGGGGCTCAGATTCACAAACCATGACATCACGACCCGAGCCGAGATCAAGAGTCAGATGTTTAACTGACTGAGCCACCCAGGCACCCCCATTTGTCCAGTTGTAAATGAGCTGCTTACTTTTTAAAATTTTTGAGTAGTAAGAGTTCTTTATATATTTTTACATTAGTCCTTCATTAGATATATGATGTTCCAATATATTTTCCCATTCTGTGGGTCATTTTTCACTTTCTTGAGCATGCCCTTTGAAACACTAAGTTTTACATTTCAATCTTGGTTTAAAGGAGAGAAAACACTTGCAACTGCATAGATCTTTGGTAGAAAGTGGTCACTCACAAAACAATAGTTACCACATGAATTACTTTTCCGTAACAAAAATACATAAGTGTTTGTAAGGATAAAAAATGATTCACAAGTGTTACCTGAGATGACCACAATGGATGGAGAAAAAGAGTTCTCATGTTTTGCCTCTTTATATTTTCTAAATATATTTACTTTATATTTACTGTCATGCTGATGTAGTTGTTCCTGTAATAATAAATGTTGATATAAGTAACATGAAAAACAAAAAAAAGATCAATATACATTATATATATACACATATATATATATAATGCATATACATAGTTTGAGAGAGAGAGAGAGAGAGAGAGAGAGAGAGAGAGAGAGAATCTTAAGCAGGCTCCACATTCAGTGCTGACCTCGATGCAGGGTTCAATCCCAGGACCAAGAGATCATGACCTGAGCCTAAATCATGTTGCAAGAATTTCACCATATATTAGTAGAGAAAGAATCATAAGAATAGAGCCACATTCTAATTAGCGAATTTGAAAACTGAGAAATGGAGAAACAACCATAGAAAAAAATAACACTTATTACATAAAAGCAAAAAGCAAACATTTGATGGAATGAAATGTGAAAAAAAAATTAGTCATAGAAAGAATAAATTTTGGCATTTACCATCAAGTTTAATATATTCCTGCACATTAAAATATGTGTTGGTAGAAAAACACAAAGAAAGATGAAAATATGGAGTCTAGATGTAGACTCGGGAACACCATTGCAATTTAGATGACAGAATAAAAAGAAAACAAAACAAAACACTGGTTATGGTGGCCCAAAGAAAGGGGATTAGTGTTGGTTAATAATGATTTTTCCAGAAATGATGGTCTTTATTTGAGCCTATTGTTCAAAAGATCCAAGTGAGGAATGCTAAAAGGCACTTTCTAAGTTTTCAAAATTTAAAAAAAGGCTCTGCACAGATTGTAGTTATGTCATTGTGCTATGAAAAAATAGGAATTTTATGTAATTTTATGTATAAAATATGTAAAAAAAAAATGTATGTTCCACAAATGCCCGTGAAGTCCAAAGCTGCTTAAAAGAATAGATAAATGGACCACATAAGGTCTGGAAATTTGTTCTACTATTATAAACACTCTGCTTTTTCCAAGATATTGGCACATTATACTGTACAGAAGTTGGAAACACTTTTTATACAAGGTCAGATAAATATTTTCTACTTTGGGACCATAAGATCCCATTCACAATTACTCAACTGTGCTGTTATAACATGAAAACAGCCAGTGAATGCCTACATGAATAGTCATAGCTGTTCCAATAACTCTTTATTTACAAAAGTAGGTGACGGGCCAGATTTCGCTTACGAGAAGTAATTTGCTGAACCTTGCTCTAAGATCTTCTGTCATTCCTACTGTGTATTACTAAGGATTAATTTTCCCCATCACTATGTCAGTATTTCCAATACAACATGGAGAACGTAGCATTTATCCTGGTTGGAGAGCAGGAATAAATTTAGGAGAAACATACACACACACACATACACGTGCACACACACACATACACGCACACCCCTAAAATAGTCTAATAAATCACTACATCTTAATTTAAAAATAAAACTGCAGACTTAAAGCTCAAAATCTTAAATGAAAGAAAATTTTGCTCAAAATTCTTCTTTTGGAATAATTAAACCACTACCAAATGTGTTATGACCTATTTAGACATTTTTATTTGGTATTGCTCTCCACTAAAGTTGCTTTGCTTTGTTGACCTATATCTAAACGCTTAAAAATAATATCTGTTTTATCATTTTACATAGCCGATTTTTAAAATAATTCAAAACACAGTTTTACAAATAGAATAATGATTCTGTTTATCATTAGAAATTAGAAAAATGATTAATGGTGATTGAGGCAATAGTTAAGATCATAAAAACCCAGTTCACTAATGATGAATTGCAGTTATATTAAATTAGTTTTATTACAAATATGTGTATCCTACATTTATAATTCCTACTTATCTCTCTTTACACAACATTTTCTATGAGTTTTATGTAAGACTCCGAGATGCAGCAAACACTGAGATTAATCCAGCGACCACAGCTAAGTAATGCAAGGAAAACATTATCTTAGAGGCAAGCGTTGATGCCATGGGGCAATAAATCATTTTTACTTATGCTTCGTTGAGATATATGTTATAAAAAAATGAAATATATGCTATAGGCCACATTTCTGTGCAGGTTTCTCAGTACTGTAAAAGATTTGGATGGAAAAGTTAAATATAAAATGAAAATAAAGCTTGGCATATCTTGTAAATATCTTTTTATATTATCTATATTATTGCTTTTTCCATGGGAATTATCTAATGGGCTATATTGAAAAAGTATTAGTATCATGAATATATATATTCATGATATATATACTAATATATATACTAATATAATATACTAATATAATATACTAATATATATACTAATAATATATATATTCATGATACTAATACTTTTTCATATTAGTATATATATAGTATATATATACATATATATTAGTATATTATATTAGTATATAGTATTAGTATATAGTGTATATTAGTATATATAGTATATATATAGTATATAGTATATATTAGTATATATATTAGTATATAGTATATTAGTATATATATATTAGTATATATATATAGTATATATATACACACATATATATATATATTCCCCCATTTATGTTGTTTTACATGGATTTTGTTATTTTTTTTCCATTTAAAATCTCATGTTGATCAAATCTTTCATAGCTACCACACATTGAATACCTCCATATGCCAGATATTGTGCCACTAACTTTCCATCTATAGCGCTTTTGTATAGTCCCTCAAGAAATCCAAGAGATAATTATTATTATTTGACTTAAGAAATCCAGTTTTAGAAAAAATGAATAACATCATCAGGTTCACTGTGACAAAGCCGAGATTCAAATGAGAAGATGTCTCAGGGCTGTAATTCTTTTTGGCACATCTTGTCCCTTCATAAGCATCCTATCATATTTAGCATTTGCATTTGTTATTCTATGACTTTGCTTTAAATTATAGTATATTCTTTACAGGTGAACCAAAATTGAAACTTTCTATTTACCTGGGAGTAAAAATCAAATCCACCACAGTTCTTCTACTTATTATTTCAAATAAAAAAGTCTTTATTTAAAAATATGACTTAAACCGAAGGCTTCAAAACACGTCCGTCCAATGAAAATGAAACAAAGGGCTGAATTCAATATGTTTCCTACAACCCTTAATTATATAAACCAAGTATGTCCATCTTGGTTTAATGTAAGATTATTAATGTAATATTCTGAGTGTGTTCAATCATGGATACTAGCAATTTCAGGATGAAGCTAGTTTCTGACATTTGCTTATATCTCAGTGAATTCTCTCTATTGCTTTATGCACGATTAAAGATAGTATTGGAATAAATCTCTTTATTTCTTGACACGTTTGAGAGCAATGGTTCTTTGCCTTGAAGAACAATGAGTGGATATAGAAATCTCCCCAAAGTCATCACTCATAGGATGCCACAATGCTGCATTTTCCTGATTAGTATTTCCGGTGACCTCGAAACTCAGTGAATGCAACAGCTAAACTCCATCAGCATCACCATCATCATCGTCGTCAATGTCATCATAGGTTTTAAATAAACAGTAGAAGATGCTAATATATTTGCCGAATAAGATATTTTGAGAAAAGCCGATAGCAAGATTTTCAGGGGCCATAATCAATAACCTAGGGGCCAGGGCTCAGGTTGAGTTGGAAAGAGAGTAAAAGAGAAAGGGAGAGCAAGAAACAGAGGCTCATCAGGTCACAGAGATATGATTCCTGTTTATGTCAGCCTTCTCCAGTTGAATTGTTGTTACGATTATTATCATTAGTATGTTTGTGATTTGGCTCGCATGTGCACCAAATTGGATTACTCATAATCTTTGGTTTAAAACTATCATTACTAATGGTCCATTATGTTTTAATAAATCTTCACTGTACAATGGTATTTGAGAGTTATGGATTTTTTTGACAGAAGCTAGAAAACAAAACAGGGTCTCAGGGATAGGATTTGGGAGGCCGGAAACTTCAAAGACTACAAACCACAATTACTACTTTAATTACAAGTGAGGTTTGATTCTCCCCTAGCACCCACCAGTTATTGAGGGTTCACAGAAATAGAACTAACCCAACTTTAATTAATGGGCAACAGAGAGATATTCACTAAAGGGGTGGCATCCTAATAAAGTCAGACCCACTTGTCAGCATTCAGTAGGCATTGTTTATCACCTGTTAGTGTTCTTTGGCTTGCCATCCGCTTCTAAAGAAGTCTGGAGGTGCTTTTCCCTAACCTATAGGCGTCTTACTCTATTGAAGAGTGTTTCTTTATTTCCTCTTGTAAAGAGTTTCACCAGTAACGTAACAATGACTGACTTTTTCTGATATATTCCCTCAGTAATTTAGTTAGTGCTCTGTCTCTGAGAATCACAACCAAGTAATTAATCTTTTACCTAGGAGACAGCACTGGTGATGTTAATAAAACACAGGAACAAGAATACATTTATATCAGAGAAAGGACGGGAAAGATCTGTTTTAGGGTATTATTAAAAGAGGATGTTTTGGCAGGCATGAAGAGAAATAGAAGGCTGATATCAGTGTATGGAATATCTCATTACTGGTTAATAGTAGCATACAGAAGTCACACGGCGAGCAGTGTTTGGCTCAGGGGAGATACACTGGAATAAGATTGGAAAAGCGTGTATTAGTTTGTGCACGCCATGTATTGCCTTCATTCAAATGGTTTTTCTAGAGGTTGGAGGCATATTCCATGGACAGGACAGCAGCTCTTTTTCTGATTAGGATGAAATGCCATTGGCATGCTTGTTTTGATCAGAATGACCGGTTCGATGGGGAAAAGATTTCAGCAACCTCTGGTGTTTCAGCAGTCTGAAGTAGGGGGACCTTTGTGGAAGTAGTTGATTTGGTTAGCCTGATACGACAAAAAGCAAATAAACTTTGGCACAATTCAGAGGCAACTTGGGCATATTTTAAAATTTTTTCTGTATTTTTGAGCTGACGATTTTTGGTGCACGTAAACCATTGTCATGAGAGAAACAGAGGCAGCGGCATATCACATAGTTCCCCTAAAAGCTTCTTTCCTTCTAGAAATCAATGCCAACACCGTCTCGGGAGTGGAATGAAAATACAGAGTTTATAAAATCGATCACAGGAACACATATTTTGCTAACATATAGAAGTGATGCCAGAACATGCCAAAAGAGGAGGGCAAGGAGACAAAAATTTTATTTAGCTATCAAGATACTTGCCAAACCCAATTTTGTTCATTCATGTATCATGAAGCTTCCCAAGAAATGACTGAAAACAGTCGTCTTATCTATTTTTCTCCTTTCCAAATATATCTTAAATAAGGAACACTGATATATTTCCTCCTAAAAATGTGCTGTCTTGTTTCCTCACCCCATTAAAATTTGCTGATTTTTCTGGTATCCTTTCAACCTTATATGGAAGCTCCTCACTGAGCTTTGCATAGGGCTGTTCCATAATTATTTTTGCTTACAAAACGTCCTTGATCTTGATCTTGAACCTATCAGTAATGAATTGGGATTGTACTTGTAACCCTCTTGATGCCTTGCACTGGGTGAGGTCAGCGGAGTAGGACCAGAGGCAGCTGTGTTATGACCTAATGATGTTACCTACCCTCTGGGTCTGAGTTTCTTTATCCTTACAAAGGCAGGAGGGAGCGAGGTGATGTCTAAGGTACTTGTTAGACCTAAAATTATAATATTCAATACGTCTAATTTGAAATGTAAAACAAAATCTATCCAGTATAATGTTTTCCCACACATCACTTTTATGTTTAATGTCTTGAGGTTCAGAGAAGAAATATAAACTTGAAATATTACTTTTTAAATGTAATGGTCAAAATCTCAATAGTTTATTTTTAAAATCATGTCTATATAGCTAATGTTTGTAAGGAGCGCCTAGGTGGCTCAGTCAGTTAGTTGAGAGTCTGACTTCAGCTCCGGTCATGATCTTGCAGTTCGTGGGTTGGAGCCCCGCATCGGGCTCTGGGCTGACAGCTCAGAGCCTGGAGCCTGCTTCGGATTCTGTGTCTCCCCCCTCTCTCTGCCTCTCCCCTGCTCTCTCTCTCTCTCTCTCTCTCTCACACACACTCTCTCTCTCTCTCTCTCTCTCTGTCTCTCTCTGTCTCTATCACTCTCTCTCCCTCTCTCAAAAATAAACAAACATTAAAAATTACAAAAAGGAAAGCAAATGTTTTTTCACTGATCTTGCAATGAAACAAATCTACATTAAAAATAATTATTTCAGGGTGCTTGGGTGGCTCAGTCGGTTAAGCGCCGGACTTCGGCTCAGGTCAGGATCTCACGGTTCGTGGGTTTGAGCCCCATGTTAGGTTCTGTGCTGACAGTTCAGAACCTGGATCCTGTTTCAGATTCTGTGTCTCCCTCTATCTGTCTCTGCCCCTTCTCGGCTCACACTGTCTCTCTTTCTCTCAAAAATAAATAAATTAAAAATTTTTTTAAATAATCATTATTTCATAATAACCAAAAAATATGTCAGATACAAGATAGGCTGTGTATTTGTACAAGCTGATTTCAAAGAAATAAGATCAGCTGAAATGATGAATTTCGTAAGCAGATTGTTACTTGATAAAAGCATGTCAATAACTGTCTTCTTACTGGTTGCCCTAGTGAATGAGTTGTTTTCAAAGCATCTAATGACTTAGTTAAGTTCTCCTTTGTGATCTTTAAAGTCGGTGTTGTTTTTTGAGAGAGAGAGAGAGAGAGAGCAGGGTAAAGGCAGAGAGAGAGGAAGAGAGAGAATCCCAAGCAGGCTACATGCTATCAAAGCAGAGCTATTTGGGGCTTGAACTCATGACCGTGAGATCAGGACCCGAGCCAAACTCACGAATCAGATGACTAACTGACTGAGCCACCCAGGCAGCCTTGCTTTGTGATGCTTTAAAAATAAAACCTGATCTTGTAAATAAACCCAGAATCAATGATTTCAACTTAAAAATGTAAACACTTATGATCAATTTTCTTCATTTCTTGCAGAGATGAATCTACTAAATCACACAGATGAGATATTTGCATCCCTTGTCAGAGACTTGGCAAAATGTTACCTTTGTTGTAATAGGAAATGTTGGGGAACGAGTTGCCAAGAGAAACCCTGGGAGATATTGTGACAAGGGATATGGTTTCTTGAGGCTGCCAAAATCTTTATTTAGGTCCAAATGCACTGACACTAATCTTAATTGTAGTCCCTGCTGCTGTTTCTGTGCAAGAAACGTGTCTCGTTGACGGGAAGAGGGCGGCATAATCTGAAGGTATTCAGACACCTCGTTTTCATCACAATTTTCCAAACTAGCTTGTTCTTTTTCTAGTTAATTGTCCATATGCAAAGTTCACCAATTCTCCCAGCTACAATTCTTAGCCATTCTCTGTCGATTAGACCCAGATGGTAAAATTAAAGGCCCTTCCCATCATGGCACAACAGTAATTTTAGTTCATCAAAGATCCTTACCCCATGCCGGTTTTTCACAATTAATATTTAAGTTCCCGTTGGGCAAGTGCTTCATGAACAATGACATGTACTCTGTAGCGAGAGGACCCATCTTCTTGTCAAAGCTGATGGAGAAAAGAAAAGTAGTCTGTGGACATAATAATTACATGGTGCCTGAAAAGGTGGAAGGTGAGACACTACAGATGAGGGAGAAGATGAAAGCAACCCTCATTGCCAGAGAATTCTGAGAACAACGGAGAATGCCAAGTCCTAACTAGAATGCCCGCCCTGTGTTGAAGAAAGGAAGAAAGAACAGTGGGGTTTGGTTAGATTTTTAAATAAAATTAATAGCAAATACACGCACACATTTTAGAAAATGGAAGCCACGAAGGAGCCAGAAATTCTTGAAAACTCCGTGTCTTTCTCTTCATACACATGCACACACACACACACACACACACACACACGCATGCGCACGCACACACACACACACACACACACACACACACACACCCCATATACCAGTTTAGATTTTAGGAAGCAGTAGCTTGGGGCATAGACATTTTACATAATCATTCTGAACCAATTATTGTTTCTGGAGTGGAGGAAAAGAAAATTTGCAATTGCTAGAAGATATATTCTCTCATTAAATTGACCAGGAGGCATTTTTCATTAGTTTAAATTATAACAACGTTTATGTGAATTCTTAATATTAAGTTGGATTTGTAGATGGGAGAGCACTCAGCAAAACATTTCATCTCGGTTCCTTCTTGCAGCAAAAACAAATGGTTGGTTTTATCATCTGAATGTCAATCCAGGAAAAGGAGCTCCAAAGAAATTCAATGATTGGTTAAAGATCCCACAATGTGTAAGAGACAGATTTGGGGTTTAAATATGTCTTCGGGCCTCAGGTTCAATGTGTTTTCTCCTAAATCAAAACTACCTTCCAAATCCTTAAGGAAAGACCTTAGTCTGTGTGCTTGCATTTAAGATTCAGTATCAGGGCTGTTAAAAAGAAGGGATAGGGGTTTCTGCAACGTAAGGCAAATGAAATATTATTTTATTCTATATTCTTCCCTGATTTTAATCCAGCAGATGGTGCGGCTTCAAACACAACTTACAAAAAACGTTGATAATCTTTGTCCAAGGTAGTTATTCCATAGGATTAATGTAGCAAACTCCAAAATGGATTTTTTACTTACAAAATAAAAGACAAATGGCCATTTTTCACCATTTGAAGAAGAGCCAGAAAGAAAAGAAAACAAGGAAACACACATGCTTTAAATGAAATGGTCACGTGAAAATAAAATGTATTTGAAAATAATTAACACGTAAAGCAACAGATTCCTTTCCTCTTTCAGGACTGATTTCTTTAGGAAGTAAGAGATCAAGTTGACTTCACTGCATTTCAGAATTAAATTTTTCTTGCTCAGTGCAATAATATTAGCATAATAGCTTCTTTCTTTATGGATTATCATGAAAATAGTGAGAGCAGCGGTGGTGATGGTGATGATGATAATGATGGTAATAAAGCTAATAATAGTAATTGATGGCTTAACATAGGCCAAGAATTGTGCATAGAAATTCATAAAAACCAGGAGCCGTCACTATTATTATCCCCATTTTAATGAGCAGGCACATGGGTCAGAGGTTGTCACTTAATTAGAGACGTTAGGATTATGATTCACCCCCAGAAAGCCTCAGAGTTGCTTTCAGACCTTTCAGTCTGACTCCAGAGCCCCCGCTCTTCCTGTGAATCAAGAGCTGCGCGTAAAACCACAAGCGAAAAACAAAAACAGACAGAAGCATCATTTTACCCAAGAAGAGTAATTGAACTAAGATAATTAGAAAGAAAAAAAAAAGAAGTTTGACTTAGCAAGAGCTTGAATCCTGGCGGTTTTTCATGGAGGTTTTTGCATTTAAATAGCACGTGTCTATCTTAACTTGCAGAAAGCAGAAAGCAGTCAAATATCTAAGGAAACGATACCACCTATAATATACAAACAGTCATCTGTTGCAATTCGGATTTTTACATTTTAATTATACATGGATGTGAGCTTTGGGATACTTTTAATATGGGAGTCCTACTGGCTCCAAACTGAGTCAGGGTGAAGTGGTGAATGAACTAAATTAAAAAAAAATACTATATATTGAAAACGTGTCTAAAATTCATGTGCAACTTTAAAGTCCCAATAACAAGTTAATAGTACCAGGATGTTTTTGATAGGAGTAAGCAGCTAAGAAATAGAAAGACTATTTGAATTATTTGCCTTAAGTCTTCTGTTTCTGGTGTTTTGGTGACTTCTGATTCTCATGCTACTTAGAAAGATACAATTTCCATAAACGTTAGCATTTTCTCATTTCAACCAAAGAACAAGTAGCTGAGTGATTAGGTGTGACATACTCCTCAAAAAGCTTTTTGGTACTCTTTGTAGCTTTTTATTTACTCGTGAAAAACTTGTGGAAAATCCTAACATGTTTGGCAGTGATTAGACCTTGGCTGCAGTGGGGTTTCTCATTTCAGTTGGATCGATGACGTGTCCATAGGATGTGATTTCGAGACCCAGTGTACTCAGCAGGCTGATCATGAAACTCAAAGTTTAAAGTTCGAGGGTAATAGATCAATCACTGTGAAAAAATGCGTAGTAAATGGTTTATGCCTGTTCTTAGGTCAATGTAAGATTATCTGACGGCAAAAGGGTGAAAAAGTCCAATCATTGTAACATCCTCAGACTGATTAAAATCTAAACAAAGCCCCCATATTTTAATGCAATAAGTACAAAAGAAAACCAAAATCTCACACTAAAAAAAAAAAATCTGTTAAATATTTAACAAAATAGAAAAACCACATGTGATGGTTACTCTAAATTTACTCGATTTAATTCGTAGCAAGAACCTTAAAATAAAGGGGAAATCTTCATCTACATTTAGATCTTAAGGGTCTTCCAAGAGATTAGGGAAAGCATGGCTGGCAAACGAGTTTTCCCTGCAGACTAGGATAATCTAGACAGACATTTCATAAATTGTGATTCCTCTGGCAAAGCGAATAAAGAACTTCAGGTAAAGTGCATTCCAGAAATGCTAAACTGGACTGAAAATACCCACATTGGGGTCTGCAAATGGGGCAGCATCCCTTTAGTTTATTCCAGCTGTGCCAAGATATTAAAGGCCAGTGTGCATCTAAAGACCACACGTGGTCTTTTATCTTGACCCACCGGGAGAGATGACGCCGCCTGCAGTAAAATTATTAAAAACACTAAGGAAGAAAGAAGAGGACTTGAAAAGTCACTCCTAGATTTTATTATAGTGTTTTAATGCGTATGCTTTAAATTTGGATATTCTGACAAAACGCAGCAATGTTATATGCAGCCACATTATATACTCCTGGCTACGTTCATTACTGTCTAGAAGGCTATTTTATCCCCTACTGTATTTTCAGAGCCCAGTGCACTTTCTGCACATAGAGGTATCCATAGTTACATGCATGTCTATATCTAAACATAAATGTGAGATATAAATGTATTATATATGAAACATTAAATATAATGTTAAATATGAATAAATTTGAATATAATAGAGCTATACCTACATAATAATATACATGGAGTAGTCGACAAATGTATAGACTATGTAAACATACAGATATATATCTAAATATACACACACAGATACAGTAAAACCTTGGTTTGAGAGCACAATTCATTCCAGAAACATGCTTCTAATCCAACACACTTGTATATCAAAGAGAATTTCAAGAACCATTGGCTCAGTTGTGATCATGTGACATTTGGTATCACGTACTACTCGAATTTGCAAGACACCGCTCGTTTATCAAGTTAAAATTTCCTAGAAGTGTTTGCTCATCTTGAGGAACACTCGCGGAACAAGTTACTCACAGTCCAAGGTTTTACCGTGTATCGATAAGCACAAAAATAGAAATGAAGTCACATGGGTAAGAGTGTATGCGATTTTAAGAAAACATTCATTAGTAAATGTAAAGAAACATAAATTAATCAACCATTCTGTAGTTGAGAGTCTCCCAACTTAGCGAAAATGGAACAGTAGCAAGTAAACGAAAGTGGCTTTCCTGGTCCCTGGTAAACCGTTTCGGAAACAGCTTGGCAACAGTCATACACAATGTTTAAATGGGCATGTACCCTTCTGTTCACTCATTGTTCTACCAGGTAACTATTCTAAGAAAATACAATAAGAAGAGAAGCTTTATGTGCAGATATGTCTGTCAGATCATTGTTTATATTGCCAACATGTGGAAACAATCTGTATAGCTAATTATGTTATGAAGTGTTTGGTAAATTCCAGCATAGAAACCCAATGAATTAGTACATGGCCATTAAAAGAATGAGGATTAAAGTTGTTAGTGATGCGGGAACATTGTAAATAAAATGTTAAATGAATTATAGTCAGAAAAATGTATAAGTCCTATGATATATAACTGTCAATGGCAAAACAGTGGGGAAAATATAAACAAAATATGATCATTTCTGGATAAAGATCAAAGGGTAGTTTTACTTCTTTTTTTTTTTTTTTTTACCTTTGCAATCTACTCCAATTGCCCATATTTTCTATAACAGTATGCATTACTTATTTTTTTTCCTTGTGACTTATTTTTTTTAATATAATTTATTGTCAAATTGGCTTCCAGACAACACCCAGTGCTCATCCCAACAGGTGCCCTCCTCGATGCCCATCACCCACGTTCCCCTTTCCCGTACCCCCCATCCACCCTCAGTTTATTCTCTGTATTTAAGAGTCTCTTATGGTCTGTCTCCCTCCCTCTGTTTGTAAGTTGTTTGTTTGTTTGTCTGTTTTCCTTTTCCCCTCCCCCATGGTCTTCTGTTAAGTTTCTCAAGATCCACATATGAGTGAAAACATACGCTATCTGTCTTTCTCTGACTGCCGCATTACTTTACAGTAGCATCATGTAATTTAAATTGTATTGTTGTTAAAAGAAGGTATATTTCTCTCACAAATATTTATTAAGTACTGTGTGCTAGGCAAGGTGAAGAAAAACTCGGTATGGGTTCTTGCCGTTCTCTATTTTATAAAGTTGTGTAGAATTCAAAGGTTAATCCGATACTCACGCTAGCAAGGGAATGGCATTCCCGAAACTTCCATTAATGTCAGGAATGGAGAGAGCTGTGTGGATGGTGCTCAAGTGTGAGCAGAGAACAAGGGGAAAAGAGGGAACTGGGGGTCAGGGTTCTGTGGAGTTGGGAATGGGGAAAGCAGGTCAACGGGTGACTGGTAGGTTTCTGATAAGAGCTTTGTCTTTAACCTAGGAAACAGAGGAGACATGGAGAAGCTCTAAACAGAGGAATGATGGAGAATATTTTTAAAGGAATGAATTCCAGTGAGCCTTCTGTTTGCTAAATAGGTGGTGGCGGTGGAAACGTAGAGAAGTGTGTACACACAAACAATTTTTAGGAGACAAAGTCAAACTGGCAATAAGTAAACTATGGGCGGTGAGAAGAACAAAATGGTTAGAAGTATTTACAGGGGCGCCTGGGTGGCTCGGTCGGTTAAGCATCCGACTTTGGCTCAGGCTCACTCCGTGAGTTCAAGCCCCACGTTGGGCTCTGTGCTGACAGCTCAGAGCCTGGAGCCTGTTTCAGATTCTGTGTCTCCCTCACTCTCTGCCCCTCCCCTGTTCATACTCTGTCTCGCCCTGTCTCAAAAATAAATAAATGTTAAAAAAAAAAAGAATTAAAAAAAAGAATATTTACAGCTAGTACAGCTAAAAAGATTATGGGGACATTCCTTGAAAAACGATGCACAGGATGAGAATCAGTTGGGGCAAGGTCAAGGTCACGACGTTGATTTTTGAATTGGCTGTGCTGATGGCACCTCTATGACATCCGTGTGCGGACCGGGGTTACAGTGACACGTCCAGGCATGGCAGGGGTTCCTTCTGGCATTAAGTTGTAAATCAGAGGGCTATCAGGCAGGGCATGTGATCCGGGGTAGGGTAGATCACCTAGGGAGAGACCCAAGGAAGAAGGGGAAATGCATTAGGACCAGGCAAGGTAAAGTACAAGGCCATAAGCAGCGACCTCGGTGACATTGTTAACTGGCTTGATAGCAATCTAGCCGGTTTATTAAGACAAAACACAGTAAGAGTGGGGTGAACAGAAGCTGGGGAAGAAAAAAACAGAGATACCCCATCATTTACTTTTTGGGGAAATTTATCTGTGAAGGGACGGAAAGACGGGATGAGGACAGAAGGAAAATGCGGGTCACGGAGCAGAGGTCCTCACGTGAGTAGCCCAAATCCTGGGAGCTACAGGTTGTTTCTGAATTCAGGGATGTTCGCTTTTATTTATTTATTTTTTTAAGGTTTATTTATTTTTGAGAGACAGAGGGACAGAGTGCAAGCCGGGAAAGGGGAGAGAGAGAGGGAGACCCAGAATCCGAGGCAGGCTCCGGGTTCTGAGCTGTCAGCACGGAGCCTGATGCAGGGCTCGAACCCACCAACCGTCAGATCACGACCTGAGCCGAAGTCAGATGCTCAACTGACTGAGCCACCCAGGCGCCCCAGGGATGTTTGCTTTTAGAAAAGCAATACAGAGCGTCTACCACATCCGGGCTTGGCTGGTCCCCGTGGGTGTCCCCGAAAGGTAGGTAGAGCTCCACCTCCGCCGGACTCTCAGTCATCCCCGGCCCATAGTAATTCAATGTGCTCTCTCTTGCTTCACCTCCGAAATCTCTAATTAAAGTGCCACATCTGGAAGGAGGCGTGTATCATCACGCTGCGGGCCTGTTACCCCGGCCTTGCTGCTGACTGTCCACTGCCCCCTGCAGCTCACATCTATTATTCCTTACAGCTTTACCTTCTAGTGGGACCGCTTCTTTGTGCAGCCCTCTCCTTGGAACTAAGCTGTTACCTTGCGAGGACTCCCACCTACAGGCACCTGTCGTTCTTTTTTTTTTTTTTTTATTATTTTTTTTTAATATTAATGTTGAGTCAGGGAATGAAACAAATAAGTATGACCTACTAAGTTACTCTTTACAGTAGAAAAATACAATTCTACCCTTAGGGAAGGTACAGACTGGGGCTCCTGAGTAACTCGGTTGAGCTTCTGATTTCAGCTTAGGTCATAGTCTCCCCGATGGTGACTTCAAGCCCCACAACGGGCTTCCTGCCGTCAGCGCTGAGCCCACTAGGGATCCTCTGCCCGCCTCTCTCTCTGCCCCTCCCCCCCTTGTGCTGTCCCCAGAATAAATAAATACTTAAAAAAAATTATTTTAAATAAAGGTACAGGCTTTTTTTTTTAATGTCAATCCTATTATATAAATCAGAAAGGAATAACATATCAGAAAAAATTAGACCAAGAACCCTTAAAAGTGAAATTAGGAATGTGCACGGAGCCCTTTAACAGCCTTTGCTTGGGAGCCTGTTCAAAATGAGACATGGCCGAGGGGAGGGGAAGGAAAAAAAAAAAAAAAAGAGGTTAGAGTGAGAGAGAGCCAAAGCATAAGAGACTGTTAAAAACTGAGAACAAACTGAGGGTTGATGGGGGGTGGGAGGGAGGAGAGGGTGGGTGATGGGTATTGAGGAGGGCACCTTTTGGGATGAGCACTGGGTATTGTATGGAAACCAATTTGACAATAAATTTCATATATAAAAAAAGAAAAGAAAAGAAAAGAAAAGAAAGAAAAGAAAAGAAAAGAAAAGAAAAGAAAGGAAAGACATATATTAAAAAAAATAAATAAAAAATAAAAAATGAGACATGGCCGAGGGAGGCATGTGGGTGGCTCAATCACTTAAGCTTTCGACTCTTCATTTTGGCTCCCGGCAAGATCTCACGGTTTGTGACTTCAAGTCCCGCAAGGGGCTCTGCGCTGACAATGCAGACATAGCCTGCTGGGGATTCTCTGTCTTCCTCTCTCTCTGCCCCTCCCCTGCTTGCATTCTCTCTCTCTCTCTCCTCTCTGTCTCTCTCTCTCTCTCTCTCAAAATAAACAAATAAAAAAAAATGACAGATGGCAAACGAGCTGGCCACTGGGTGTGTGCTGAGATGTCAGTCTGTGAGGTCTGAGATTCAGAGGCCAGACTGGAATCAAGTTGTAGAGAATCATCACCCAACACTGTGGTGTCTGGGCTAACGTGACACCGTAAAGCGGACTCAATTGGTGTGTGTGGCTCCTATGGGCAGAGGCTCCGCTCAGAAGCCATCCAGGCTACCCACGTTAGCAAGTGAGAACATCGAGAATGGCAGAAACTAGTCCTTGCTGGGAGGTTGGCTTCATGAGTCGCGCGTGTTTGTGTTTGCACTTATTTATTTATTACGGAACCTGACCTTACTCACTAATTAGCACCTAGTGGCAGTTTCAATTGGGACTATACACAGATCGTTCGAGGAAGTAATTTTAAAGGTATTAATTACGCTCTAGAGAGAGATCCTCAAAAAATGCAAATGAATGAATTTTTTTTTAATTTCTCTGTATGCACTTGGCCACCTGCCTTCTTGTTTCTGCCGCCGATTTTCACAGCCCTGACATATAGCAGTGAATACATTAACATAAAACGCACGTCTGTAACTCTGACATAGTGTATATTTTTTCTCCTGTAAAGCATTTTTTTTTTCTTTTCGGTTCAGATGATTACATCTCTCTCTCTCTCTCTCTCTCTCTCTCTTTTCGAATTCAGCGTTTCTTTTAAAGTGTAAGGTTTATTTTCACACTTCTGATTGCCAGAGGAAGAGGAAAGAGCCTATCACACCTCAGGCATTCAAATCCAGACATTATGCAATCACAGTGACAAGGATTAATAAAGATTAATTCGGTTCCCCCTTAAAACGTCCTGGCACTTCAGCACTACCATTGCTGGACCTGGGAGCAAAAGAATAATTCTCATCTGCTTTTGAAAAGTGCTTTTTCTTGTTGTTGTAGAGCACATTGCTGTCCGTGTTGGCAGCTTGTTTTTTATCAAAGCATTCTCAAGCCATGATCTTCCAGGGAGCTACAGTTAGGTAATAGGATTTATGAACAAAGTTTTACATGTGTCAGCGGGAAAATATCATCATCCTTCAAATAGCCCCTTTGCTGGCTTTCCTCTAATTATTCCCCTTTTGGTATGAATACTTGTATTTTGAAATGAAACATACGACTTATTTTCAAGAAGCCTTCCTACTGTTTTTCAGGCTTTGTTTTTATGGAGAATCTTATCAAATAAGTTGAGTCTTCAGAGGATTACACTCTCAGTTTTGTTTTTTTTTTTCAACCCTCACCTGGAAGAACCATCGAGTCTGACAACTTGTGCCTTACTCCCAAAGTGGCCATTTGAATCAACTGTCCAACTATTTGTTTTGGTTGGGTAAACACAAGGCGGGTTCTTTGGAAAGCTCTAGTGTAAAGTGTTAAGCAAACAAGGAAACGAAAACATACCAACAGATACAAACATTTCTTTGGGCTTCTCTTGCTCAATTCGGGATATAATGGCTGAGGTTCTATGACACTCATTTGCTTGAGTAAAATAATGATCGTTGAGCATTTCAAGATGGGAAGGAAGGGATTATCAGTATGTCCCGGATGATACACGTAGTAGCTTCTTAGAGTACCACAAACTGGGCGCTTAAATAAGAGAAACGTATGGCTCGAGGTTCTGGATCCTGGAAGTGCAGAATCAAGATGTCAGACGGTTGGCTTCTTCTGAGGGTTGTGGCGGAAAATGCCTTCCGTGCCGCCCCCTGACTTCCGACGGCCTCAGATGCTTCTTGGCTTGTAGATGTTATTCCCCCTGTGTTTTCAGATCTCCCCTCTGCACGTGCTTGTCTTTGTGTCCAAATTTCCCCCATCAATAATGACATCAGTCACATTGCATTGGAGCCTACCCCAATGGCCGGCTTCATTACCTGTATAAAGACCCTGATTCTTACTAATGTTCCCTTCTGAGGTACTGGGGTTAGAATTTCAAAATGTATTTTGGGGACAGCAAAATTTAACCCATAACAATATGTTGCCTTTGACATCGTGAGGCGGGTTTATGGATTATGGTCCCCAAATGAACACCATCTTTTTTCTTCTTTTCCTCCGTGTCTAGACTCTATTAATTTTCGGCAATTATTTAACCTCCATGTGGAATATTGGCAGAGGCGTAGAACTTTCTTTTATTTAAAAAAAAAAAAGAGTTTCCAGGGGCACCTGGGTGGCCCAGTCAGTTGGGCGTCCGACTTCAGCTCAGGTCATGATTTTGCAGTTCACGAGTTCGAGCCCCGCGTCGGGCTCTGTGCTGACAGCTCGGAGCCTGGAGCCTGCTTCGGATTCTGTGTCTCCCTCTCTCTCTGCCCCTCCCCTGCTTGTTCTCGGTCATGAAGCAGTACAATCAGCATACTCTGGGGGGGGGGGGTTCATTCTGGTGGTGCTGCTGTATTAATGGATTCACTATACCTGTTTACTAACCTGAATGTTCCTCACGGAACACAAGTCTCAATGGTTTTGAAAGAATGCACTCCTTTAAGTAAAAGTACACACCTGGTATTTTTTGTGCCTCTTACCAGAAAATTAGAATGTAATGTTTTTCTGTTATCTAAACATCAGCTAGACAGAAAATAGTCTTCGTCCCCTCTAAGATTTGTTGAGTAACACTAAAGTTGCGTAGATACTATAAATGATGTTCTGCCTAATGATGTTCTATTTAGTCCTGGTACGGACTACTGTCATAGTCTGAGGAGGCTTTTTTAAGGAAATGTTTATTGCTGTGACCTTTTCGTCTTAGAGGAACAGGGAAGAGTATGTCTGTAGTCAGTCAACAAATGTTAATTGAATACTTACTCATTTTCATTCTATAACCTGGTGTACGGGATCTCACAGGGAGCAAGACAGACATGACTGCTTTCCTCTTGGTTCTTATATTCTGGATGAGCCTGCGATGTAGAGGCAGAATGATGCCTTTGTTATACTGGTTGTAGAGGTAGGTATGTATTTGTCGGAGCAGACACCTGTGGTAGAGTTTTCTTTATGGGAAAAAAAAAATCTGATTTAATCAAGTGTGCCAGTGGTCCTGGTCACCATATCTGCCCATTTCTATCACAGTGTGATCCTGCCTCTGTTTTCATCACAAATATTAGCTCCTTCTCCTATATCTTATTTGGTTTGAATGTCCTTTAGTTTTTTTTTTTTTTTCCTCAGTACCTTTAAAGATGAATGTCTTGGGCGCCTGGGTGGCGCAGTCGGTTAAGCGTCCGACTTCAGCCAGGTCACGATCTCGCGGTCCGTGAGTTCGAGCCCCGCGTCGGGCTCTGGGCTGATGGCTCAGAGCCTGGAGCCTGTTTCCGATTCTGTGTCTCCCTCTCTCTCTGCCCCTCCCCCGTTCATGCTCTGTCTCTCTCTGTCCCAAAAATAAATAAACGTTGAAAAAAAAAAAAAGATGAATGTCTTAAAAAACGCTCATAAAATAAATTCATGTAATATTCAGTTATTCCCTCTGAAGGCAATTGCATTAAATAGTAAAAATGACTGTGGGAGCTAACCTACATACGTGCATAAGACTGAGAAGTCCGTGTATAGCTGGGTCTGCCCTTGGGATTTCCTATCGCATCAGACTTTTCCTGACTCTGTGACTGATGGCGATTGTTTGGATTCAAGTTGTTGTATAGATAGATATCAACTGATAAACCGAAAGGAACACTGTGTCTGGAAGAATTTTTTGCTCAATAAATAGATTCAGGCAAAACCTGATTTTATGAATTTCCAACTTCCTTTCTGATATTAGCAGTGACTGGATGATTAGTTCTCCCAAGAAGATTTGAATTGGCCATATTTCTAGCTATTTTTTTTCCTGTGAAAATAAAAGCTACTTAATGAATTGTTACACATTGTACTTCACAGGACCCATACTTGCACCCTTCACAGGCTTCCTAAGACTTAACAATGCTTTCAGAGTGAAGATCAGTGCTAATTGACATGGCTAGCATAAAAAAGCATTATAATTATCCAGGATGTGAGAAGCTCTTTGGATATAGTGCTTTTATTGTCATTTTGTTAACAGATTGACAAAGAATGATTCAGATTTTTCTAAACCTTTGAAATTAACACTCTCCACCGTCCGTGAATTCCATGGTTGTTGATAAACCATCTTCAAAGCTAGGCTCCAAAGATGTGCCCAGACCAACTTTATATCAGGCCGTTCCCCAGAAAGCTTCTTTTCACCTAGGCTCTACTATGTTTACTGGAGTATGTGATTTTTTTTTTCTCCTCCTAGAGTTAGGAGGTTGAATATTTGGAGGATGGTTTGCTATGAGACTCTAGATTGTGAAATTTGAACAATCATTCCTTTTATTTTGTATAGTCAAAAGGATATGTGCAGTCATTTTAAGGACACGTTTTAAGTAAATGGTTTCCATGAACCATTTCCGAATGGTCTAAAACCCTAATGATAACCAAGAATCTGGTTTGTGATGTCAGGACACCCGATGGGGAAAATGGACTCTTCAAATTTACGAGATTGGTGTCCTTAGAGAAGTGGCATAACCGTTCTGTGCCTCAGCTGTTTATTTATCCTTTGTAACTATTTATGGTACTAAAAGAACTCATCCCATAAACAAGTTAAATATGTTAATTCCTAAGTATACCTGGTGATGCAAAAATGTACTATTGCCTCTATGATATTATTACTGCTGTTATTCTCGAACCACAGATACATTCACAATAACCCATGTAAGCGCTCTCGATTGAATGTTTGTGCCCCCCTACAATTTATACGTGCAAATCCTACCCCCCAAGCTGATGATGGTATTAGGAGGTGGGGAGCTTGGGAGTCAATAACCTCATGAGGGTGGAACCCTCATGAATGGGATTAGTGTCCTTGTGAAACTGTCTTGAGAGAGCTCCCTGTCCTCTTTCACCAGGTGAGGTCACAGAGAAAAGTCAGCCTTCAGTGAGGAAGCAGGGTCTCACCAGATAGGAAATCTGTTAGTGCCTTGACCTTGGACTTTCCAGCCTCCAGAACTGTAAGACATAAGTGTTTGCTAATGGTAAGTCACTTGGTTTGTGGATCTGGTTATGACAGCCTGGATAGATTATGAGAATAGGATTATTTGAAATTCTCACTTTGCTAGAATTAGTTCTTTTTTTTTTAAATTTTTAATGTTTATTTATTTTTGACAGAGAGAGAGAGAGAGAGAGAGAGAGAGAGAGCATGAGCAGGGGAGGGACAGAGAGAGAGGGAGACACAGAATCTGAAGCAGGCTCCAGGCTCCGAGCTGTCAGCACAGAGCCCAGCACGGGGCTTGAACTCACAGACCACGAGATCGTGACCTGAGCCAAAGTCGGATGCTTAACCGACTGAGCCACCCAAGTACCCCTGCTAGTATTAGTTCTTAACAACTAACTCTAATGCGATGGAGGAAGCATCCTTCTCATGGACTATTCTATTGACCTAGAGAGAGTATCTCTTGCACCCACCCAGGACAAGTGTCTTGTTATATAATACTTTCCTCTGCAACTGCAGACTTTGGCCAAGGGCCCCAGCTGCTGGACTCTGAACTGCTCCCGTGAATGCCCCCTGAGGCCACAACTCTGGTGACCACCCCAACCAAAGAGGAAGTACTGGAAAGACACTAGAGCAGACACACTTCTGGGAGACAGGAACAACTCCAGCAGCCAAACGTGGCTCCCAGTTCGTGCTTTTTCCTGCCTCGGGACTGGCACTTGCTTAGCCCCTTTCTGGGATGTCGTTTCCTCTTTAGACCCCTGCTTTTTCCCATCTGTTTTTGGTTTCCGCTCAAGTGGTTCTTTATCAAATGGGTTTCCCAGACCACCAGATCTGAAATGGTAGGTCCTGTGAGGCACGATTGTCCTTACTCTGATTTCTTTTTCTTCTCTTGTTTCTCTTCCTGACAATTGTCCCTATTACACTCTAAGGCTCATGAAGTGGTAGGTTTTCTATTTTATTCCTTGCTTTACCGCCAGTGCCTAGAATAGGTCTTACACTTATTACTGTTCATCAAATGATCAATTGAGTGAAAAATATATAGCAATTCTGAATCTATCGCATGACAATATTAGATGTATCAGATGGTGGAATCAGGTAATGATACGATATGATTTTTAGAATAAAACGAATCCCATAAGTGGAATTTAAGAAATCAAGTGACCTGGATCCCAGTAAGTAGATAAAATGAGTAAGATTACGTTTAACTCTGATTATTCTGATTAGAAAGGTAGCCTCACGAGAAAGATTTATGGTGTTGAAATTTTTATCTTTTAGTTGGTAGTACTTTTACGGCAAAATAACTTTTTTACCAGTCTCAACATTTTTGTTGTTGTTGTTGTTGCTTATTTAGTTTGTAAGTCACAAACACTGAACCATAAGAGCTACCAATTTCCCTTCATGGCAATTTTAATTTCTAATTGCAATTGCAATTTATTTTTACTCATACTTATGGCATAGTAGTTAGACCGACTGCTTATATGAGATTTTGCAAGTCTTATATCAAATCTATACAAGTGACGGCCATGTACATGATGCGAGTCAGGCTGAATAAGTTCTCAGTGACTTCACGACAGTTGGGTGACCGTAATGAACAGTGATAATAATGAACAGCGGTGACTCCATACTTGGAGTAGACTCCGTTCTTTCTCCACGAGGATGTATTTCAGAAACCCCTTTGCTTTGGGGCAGGGGGGTAGCTGGTTCAACTCTTCTTCAAATTCTTTAATTCCCTAACCTTGGCTCCAGGCTTTCATGTAGTTAGAACTCAAGGATGATAGGAAACAACAGGGGAATAGTAAATTCTTTCTTGGTGGTTTTGTGTGTGGACTTCATGGGCTCTGGACCTAGTAGGTGGTAAGCTGGCTCCTTCTCTCATAGTTCTCTCTTTGTGGATTCTCCGGAGATTCTCATTGTCATGGGTTTCTCACACAGCTACCTTGAATTAGAGTTCACTGCCACTGGAGACTTGCCACCTTCCTTTGTCCCTCTACATTCATCATCAACCTGTGCCTTCTTCCCATTGGGACTCCTCCCCACTCCAGGTGGCTCTATTAACAGATCTCAAGATGACCCCATGCCAGTTCTGGGTTTTTTTGTTGTTGTTGTTTTTGGTGGGGTGGGGGGACACAATGTATCCTTCTGACAAGTTCTAAGAGCTCAGCCTAATTTCAGCATAACAGTAAGTCTTGGTTCTGCCACCAAAGCCGTTATTCAGCTGTCTTTCACCTTTTCTGCTTTGGGGGGGCATTCAATCCTTTTCCAGCGAGCTACTTTCATCATGTTTAATCTCCCCAAGTTGCCATATTAAATGCTTTCCTCTCAATAGGGGTTGGGACTCACAGCAAAGAATCTCATAAACATTGTGTCTCTTTAAAATATTCTTGGGGTGCCTGGGTGGCTCAGTCAGTTAAGTATTGGACCTCGGCTCAGGTCATGATCTCACATTTTGTGAGTTGGAACCCCACATTAGGCTCTGTGCAGACAGATCAGAGCCTGGAGCCTGCTTCAGATTCTGTCTCTCTCTCTCTGCCCCTCCCTTACTCGCACTCTGTCTCAAAAATAAATAAAAGTTAACACAAATTTTACATATTCTCCATTTTCCATACTGTGACCCATTTGTATATCCTTTCTCAGGCTGAGCAAACAGTTTAAGTGCTGCGGACTGTTTTACAGATAATTCCTTAGTGAATTCTGCATTTTGGTCCATCATTGTTTTGTATTTTATAGCATTCATTACTAATACTTTGCCTTTATGGAAATTTCCTTTTTAAAAATTATTTTAAGGTCGATATTGGTTTATTATCAATAATAACTACTTTCTGGAAGGGTGGACTTTTTTGCCTTAAATACAAGCAGACATAGTTTTAAATCTTGTATTTCAATATTCACTGAGTGGCAACTCTGTGCTTAGCTACTTAATGTCTTAAGTAGGAATTTGAAATGAATAATATGTTACAATTATTAAAATATTACATTAATTCAATATCCTATAAATTATATGCTATATCTGTATTGAATTGTACATAAAATAATCATATAAATTATTTTTAATGTGTCTACTCTCCTTCTACATCTATTTTGTATTCTACCAAGCAATTTCATATTTAGTAAATATTCAAGATAAAAGCCATTTGGTGCAGCTATGAAAAAATGTCAAAGCACTCACATAATTATTTTCCTCTCGAAATGCAATTTTAATTTCGTAGTCTAGAGATTGTTGGCTGTGATGCTTTTCCTGTCGTTTTCTTCTATTTATTGGGTTTACCTCAATGCAACAAGAATGATCAATATTTGTAGATATTTTATACCTTGATGCAAGCTTCCGAACTATCTTAGTCTTCCCAGCATATACATTTACCTTCAATGGAGCTCCCTTGTCTCCATTCTTTAAGATTTAGGGACCGACTGGATGAAATGTTATTTAGCCCTAACTATTAGGTTATCAGAAGCTACCCACTATTCTCTCTATTCTCAAAATTATGTTCCTGTATCCTGATTTATATTTCACTAAGCACCACTCTCAAAGCTAAGTAACTTTCAAGAGCTTATAACTTTCTTCTCAGTCTCCCATTCCCAACAGTCTCAAGGTACTTTAGATGATTTTTGTGAACATCTAACTGGAATCCTTATGTCCATCTCTCTTTGTTCCAATACATCCTTAATCCCGCATCCACAGTATTATTTCTAGCACTTTAAATGTCAGTCCAAATCCCATCAGACACACATCAACACATCCTAGCCCGTCAATGGCCTTTTCAGTCTTTATAGGTGGAGATGTTTAAACTGTCCCTCCTGAGTTCTGAGAGAAGAAGGGAACTGGAAAGTCTTGGGAATCATCACTTCACTACTGTTTTCAGAAAGTCGCTTTGGTTTTATTTGCTTCATACACTGGGCTTCCAGATATACTTTTAGATAAATTTCTCAACACCCAATCCATCTAGGAAAAAGCAGAAGACTAGATAATACTGATATCTGCAATGAAATCAAGTGGCACATGGGTGGCTCAGTCAGTTAAATGCTGGGCTTTGGCTCAGGTCACGATCTCATGGTTCGGGGGGTTCGAGCCCCCTGTCGGGCTCTGTGCTGACAGCTCAGAGCCTGGAGCCTGTTTCAGATTCTGTGTCTCCCAATCTCTCTGCCCCTCCCCCTGCTCACACTCTGTTGCTCTCAAAAACAAATAAACATTAAAAAAATTAAAAATAAAATTAAATTAAATCAAAACACATAGTTCACTATTTAATGGTGTCTGCACTCCGCTCTCCTCTGAAACTGTTTTTGTCCAAAACAAACACACATTCCTGAGGCTGTATATGTAACTCCATCACCCAAACCCCAGTGACATAGCCACAGTCCTCTTTATTTGTTTAGCTCTTATAGAAATAACATTATTTAAATTTTATCTTCTTTCATGACCATTCAACTCCTTTTCAAGGAAATTCAATTCAATTCAATTCAATTCAAGGAATTTCTAAATGGAATCCTTACAGCTCCTTGTTATGGTTTTTCTTCTTCATTTAACATCATTGCTATTATATATGGTATTGCTATTTATCATTTGATATTCCATTAAGCATATGAAGGTGATTTCTAAGTCTCACTGGAGTGATATTACCTTTTGTACCCCATTACTTCTCCCCTTACCTTTTTGCGGGGGGGGGGGGTGTGGCAAGAATGGATAGATGTGTCCGTTCATGATGAGGATTTTAGGCTAACGGGATGAAGGTGGGGGAAAACCTTTAGTGAATAGATTTATAACTAGAATTCACTTCAGAAACAAAATTTAGTCAAAATGGAAGACCCAAACAAGAATTAACCTAATAATTTAGTAACAAGCAACACAGCGAACATAAGTATATTTTAAAATTATTTGTTCATATTACCTTCTCCGGGAAGATTCTCCAGAGCTCTATTGACTGGGATAAGTTCCCCGGCACTGATTCATAAATGCATCCATTTATTCATGTGTATAAATCCATCAAAAATGTATCACTTAGTATTCCAATTAACTTGTTTACTAGACCTTGCTCTTTGAGAAAGAAATCTGAGTTTTTTACCCAGTCGGCCTCAGTATCTACTCAGTGCTGGTAAAGGGCATGCTGAATAAATATTTGCTAAATGAATGAATAACTATGCATTAAACTGGAGTTTTAAACTAGTAGTTTTTTAAATTAATTTTTTTTATTTTTTTTAACGCTTATTTATTTTTGAGACAGAGAGAGACAGAGCATGAACGGGGGAGGGTCAGAGAGAGAGGGAGACACAGAATCTGAAACAGGCTCCAGGCTCTGAGCTGTCAGCACAGAGCTCGACTCCTGGCTCAAACTCACGGACCGTGAGATCATGACCTGAGCTGAAGTCAGATGCTTAACCGACTGAGCCACCCAGGTGCCCCTGGTAGTTTTTATATCAACATTATACAAATTATAAAGCATCTTCACCC
Source organism: Herpailurus yagouaroundi (assembly GCF_014898765.1). Classification (NCBI taxonomy): domain Eukaryota; kingdom Metazoa; phylum Chordata; class Mammalia; order Carnivora; family Felidae; genus Herpailurus; species Herpailurus yagouaroundi. The sequence continues at coordinate 7,971,982 of NW_024412405.1, read as the reverse complement.
TAGGGAAACAAAAATCCCTAAATAAATCACTAGCACTCAACCTTTCTAGTTTTTGTTTATATTACACAACTCTTATGTTTTCCCTACTATATCATGTTATATAATCATTGTGCTATTGCATGAGGGATTTTAACAAACTATGATTTTAAAAATCACATGCGCTCATTTGGAACACAATAATCTGATAGTTTCACTTCCATTCTTGTATTTCCTAGTATAACAAGATGTTAATATTTAGAATATTGTAGTCAGATCTAATTGGTCTGATTTTCTCTCCACTGGATTTCTAATAATACTTTTTACCATTTGCCAACATTCAACATTTATGTCTATCATGACACAATGAACATCTCTATATTTGGTATGCCTCATGTCATCTTGTAGATTATTTAGGATATTTAGCAAAAGACTAAAAACATTTTATACTCATTGGAATAGTTGCTTATCACAGGATTAAAATTTTTCTAGTATCAATGATAAAGAAATACATATATGTTTTAGTCAAAATGGGATAGATGAATTTTTCCTTATCGTTTATTTCTAGTTAATAGACATTTTCAAAACCCTTCTTCAAACAATTCTATTAAGAGTGAGCTGCTTGATGGTAAAGATAGTTACCAGTTCTCTTGTAATCATTTGCTTCTGAAAAACAAGGGTCCACAAATATTTAAAGAACTAACATGAACTGAATTAGCCAGCCCATGTCACTTTGGAAGGCAACTTGAGAAAGCGCTGTGTATCTTTGGAACCACATGCTTTGGGACTTTTTCGTGTCTCATATTCAGTGTTCAGCTTTCTCTTGGCATGAGAATATTTGTAATCAATATTGTTGACATTTTTCTCCTAGGAGTAGATAGAGGTAATGTGTTCTTGATGTCAAAACTGAAACTGTCAACAATTTGTGGCAATATATGATCAAGTGGAGGCTTTGAAATGATGTTCCCAGGAGAAAAAAGGTTTTCCTTCTTTTATTTTTTATGAGAAGCTTGGTTTATTCTACGCTATTATCTCAGCAAGTTGGTACCAGTATGCATTGGTCTGGAAGCTTGCCCAACAGTGGACACCATGATTGTCCTTAGGAATGAAATATCCGTTCTTTTCTCGGGTAGATTACCAAGGACAGTAAATATGACTATCTGTGAACCAAATGTGGAATGAATCAGACTAATTTGCTGAAACTCGAATTTGAATAGTACATCAAATAAACCACAGAACTCGGAACCAAACCAAAATTTTAAGAAATAAAAGTATGACAAACAAATAAATCTTGTAAATTAAATCAAATATCAAATCAATATATATTCTGAAATGTAACTATCTGCAATTAGAATGTTAGAATCACAGAACTACCATCTTTCCAAAGGATGATTATCTTATATATATATGGACGATCGGTTTTGAGTTAAAGAATTAAAGAATTCTGTTTTGTTATGGTGTTGATTACATGTGTTACTTTTAAAAAATAAAATTAATTTATTTATTTTGAGAGAGAGAGAGAGAGAGAGAGAGAGAGAGACAGCATGTGTGCACGCACTGGGGAGGGGGTGGGGCGGGGAGAGAATCCCAAGTAGGCTCTGCTCTGTCAATGCTGAGCTCGAACTCACGAACCTGATCATGACTCCAGCCAAAAGCAAGAGCTGGACTCTAAACTGACTGAGGCACTCAAGCGCCTCTGATCATGTATTTTAAATTTGACTTAAAAAAACACTTTGCTCTTTCCACCATTTGACTATTATTGAAATAAGTAACATTTTCCTCTACACACATTCCAATGTTGTTTGTTTGTTTGTTTGTTTGTTTGTTTGTTTGTTTCTGAAAAAAAAAGCAGTAACGGTCTGGGAACCTAAGGGAAAGGAGACGAGGAGTGGCTTGGAAGATGATCCTTTCAAGAATATTTTTTTCTTCTATAACTTTCTTTTCAAATTCAAAGTCCTCTGTAACCGAACTATTACAAAAATAAATTGCATATGTGTATTAAGTAACAAAAGTCAATGCAACAATTAGTCCAATCTATACACGTGTCCACTGTTCCAATAGACTCTTCATTACACAGATTAAAGTTATTTTTTCCTCTCTGCTGGAGACATGAGGAGAGGGACCTCTTCTGAAATTTGTGTTTGGAGATAGAGAAATGAAAAACTCTGTATGTTTAAGCCACTTTTGATGGTCTTCTTGTTTTGTTGGACTGTACTGTACTTGCTCTCTGTATGTGATGAGGAAGCAGGAACTCAGACGCCTAGAAAGAGAACGTCATCAGTTAGTCTGTTCCCGCTGGCTACTGTAACACAGCACCACCAACTGGGTGCTGAGACAACAGAAACGAATTATCTCACAGTTCTGGAAGCCAGGAGTCAAGGTACTGGCAGGGCTGGCTCCTTTTAATTTTTGTTTTCAACGTTTTTTATTTATTTTTGGGACAGAGAGAGACAGAGCATGAACGGGGGAGGGGCAGAGAGAGAGGGAGACACAGAATCGGAAACAGGCTCCAGGCTCTGAGCCATCAGCCCAGAGCCGGACACGGGGCTCGAACTCACGGACCGCGAGATCGTGACCTGGCTGAAGTCGGACGCTTAACCGACTGCGCCACCCAGGCGCCCCTGGGCTGGCTCCTTCTGAGAGCTGCAAGAGGGAATGTGTTCCACACCCCTCTCTGTTTCAGGCAGTTAGTCTGCAATCTGCCAGGTTCTTTGTTTTCAGCTGCATAGCCCTATCTCCACCTGCACCTCTACACGCCGTTCTCTGTGTGAGCATGACTGTCCAAAATTTCTCCTTTTGTAAGGACACCGGACACACTGCCTTCATAGGTGCAGCTTATTCTGGTGTGACCTCATGTTAATTAATCACATCTTCAAGGCCCTATTTCCCGATAAGGTTACACTCTGAGATAATAGGAGTCCGGATACCAACATATAAATCTGGGAGGGGGATGACACAGTTCCACCCACAATGGGGACAATTTCCTTGACTCAGGTTAGGGAAGCAAAGCTAGAATCGTTATTACATTAGAACTCATGGCATTTACTCTGTTCAAGAGAGCAGGTGACGTCCACCATTTAAAAAATGGGCCCAACGGTCATCTGCATTTTTGCTGAAAGCAGCTTGGGGGCTGAATGAGGAAACCAAATCGAAATGTAATTGCCAAGTTTGGAAGTACAGATTCGTAGGTAATGTTGGGATTGTTTTCTTCAATATTATCCCACTAGGGAATGCATTACCATGGTACGTCATTAATGCAAATGCAGTCTGAAATATACGATGCTTACTTCGTAATATTCATCGCAACCAGCATAGCACAGCCATCTTTCCTGGTTCCTGTCTCCTTGCTTCCTGGTTTTTCTCATTTATTTATTTTTCTTTCTTTTGAGAGACACCGCTCACAAATACCTTCTTTAACTGTAATCCTTCTTCAAACTGCTTTTATTCCTTAGCTTCTGAACATTATGTCCAAAATACTTAGGACAAAAGATGGTAGACATGCAATGAGAGAGAGAATTACACTCGATGTCAAAATAATGGTCTGAGATTTATGCTTTTGTGCAGTCATTAGGTTTGAATTCTTATCCACCCACTCTTATCTTTCGAAAATCATTTTAAGTCAATTACATGTATCAATTATTTTGAGTGACTACCACAGGAAAACAGTAAAATATTTGTAAAGCAAGCTTGGATTTGTTCCTAGTATTGCTGAATTACTCAATGCTACAGCGTGGGCTTCCACTTGGAGTAATATACACGGTATTAATAATTTATATTTTCAAAAATAACCTTGCCTAATAGCCTCTGCATAATGCTAGCTCACCAGACAAAAAGGGATGATCCGTGTTTAATGAACTTTGAGAGGCACTCTTTTAACTAAAACTTAGCTGTAAGCTTCCCCAGGAAATAATATATAGGTAAAGTGGATTAATTATGCTGGTATAGATGAAGTCCATTAATTATTAATTATATCTGAAACATTTAGAATTGTTTTTCAAAAAATCTGCATGATTGAAACCACTGATGCTTCAAGCAAATTTAAAGGTGTGGTGATATGTACTTGAGATTTAAAAGACATACATGGACACTGAATTTATTTTAGAGAGAAAAAAATTAGCAGCCAATAATTACTGCCGCAATTGGATAATTGGGCAGGCAAATCGAGCAATTTCAGTTTCAATTGGACACTTGCCACTTAACTCTGAGTTGTAATTAACCAATTTTAGGTATAATTATTTGTACCTGGGCTTTTAGGCTCCTAAAATGATTCTACTTCATGCTTCAAAAACATGTTGCCTTGTTTATCGTTTCTTCTTTGGTCTACCACTGATTTTTCTGAATATAAAGCAATACCATCAGAGAGAGCCCCATTAATGCTAGTTACTTTAGACTGGACATGTAATCCCTCAGCGGACCAAAGCTGTTAGCACACACACAAAATTGCTTTAAAAGCATTGGCTAAATTGAAAAATTAACTTCATCAAACAACAAGCCGTTTCAGTCCAAATAAATTCTTGACAGAATTGACTTCTTGGCCAATTATTTAGCTGAATTGATAGTTTGTTTTACTTAATTTGCCTGTCCATTTGGTGAACACTCTTCGAGAGTCTGAGTAAGTTGTTGCCAAAATCATGCTTGTAGGTCTGTAAAATAAATTATAAATATATAGTAAAACATATGCCCTGTAAAATAGCATAAATGATACAACTTTTAAATATTGTGAAATATCCAAACTTGATATTTTGACCAATGTCAGTTTTCATAACACACGGTTTTATAGATGTTTACTTGACTTTCTATGTCCAATGCTCTCATCACCATTACCATTATCATTTGATTATATTTATGTGCGTATGGCATGGGTCAGTTTTCTAGACAATAGTCCATCATTTTTTCTCAAACATCCCAAGTGTCTCATTTACTTCCCAGCACATATTAGGCGCTTAGCAAATATTGATTGATCATCACTCTACCCAACAGGGACAAATAACTCTTATTTGTCCTCCCCTCAACCATATACTTTTTGTCATTTCACTTGTTTGTTTTTAACCAGAACTATGGGTTTAAAAGTAGAGCAGATCTGCAGATCATTAACAGAAGGACATCAAATATTATCAGATACCGGACACAGTAGTGTTAGTAAATCTTCAGAGCTTACGTTCTCACGGAGGACTAATTGACATGTTCGAGCAGAGAACGTTTAGATGGTTTGAGAATGGGTTAACAGCCGGGGCTGGAGAGGTAACCGGAGACAGAGAGAGGACAAAGTACCCCTGCTGGCTTTTCATTGTCCTAACGCCACTGTACAGGGCTTCTTCCCTTTGGCTGAACCCGAGCTCGGAGCCAGATGACAGGAAAGCCTAACGAAGGAATCCTACAAGGGCCAGAGCACTACAACGTATGACGATGGGGCAGGGCAAAAGCTTGAAATCAATGTGAGATTTAAATAGAAAACAAACAGCAGAGTTACCATTATAACTTTATGTAATGGAGATTTTTCTCCAGGACTTATTAACTTTAGACACCCCTTCAGCACTGTGAAAGATGAGGTCATTAGCTAATGCACTGCCTTGTTTTCCCAACAACCCTTCACATTTTGTTGATTCTTTTATGAGTGTTTTTTCTCCCTTCTAGAGTTGCTTTTAATACCTCGAATTTTATATGTGTGCCTCTGCATCTTGATTTAATAGTTTTAGATAGAACAATTTACTTTGGACCATGAAAAACAGAGAAATAATAACAGTTACCTTAATAGACCCTTTCTTCTGCCCTACCAAAATTAAATATCTTGTATTTTGTGACAATACCATTTGACATGTGAAATGAAAGAAAAATACTTTCTATTAGGTAATAACTTTAATTATGTTTAATTATCTGTTCTATGTTTTGTGTGTTCATGATCTAATAAAGTGAAAACCAAACGCACAGCATTTATATGCTTTTGATAATTTATAATTTTTTATAGGCCAGTTAATGTAGCCATATGGAGAGAAATGTAATCCCCAAACACTTAAACACCCCTATTTAAATATCTTTCTAAACATCCCAAGTTGCTGGGATCTTTTGTTTGTTTGTTTTACCTTAGTTTTATTTCTTCTGGATTGTATGGTACCGAGGTGAGCTGAATAATGGTTCCCCAAACATGTGGGCGTTGTTACCCTAGAACCTGTGAGTGTTACCTTCTATGGCAAAAGGCACTTCTCACATGCGATTAAGTTAAGGATCTTGAGCTGGAGAGGTTGCTTTGGATAAGCCGGTGTCTTCGCAGGGGTTCCCCTAAGAGACAGGAAATCTGGTGATGGCATCCGGGGCAGGCTGCCCCTGAACGTGCCACTTGCGGATGTCAACCCTTTCAGGCTGAAGATAATCAAGGCCCCGCAGACTCAGGAAGGGCTTTCTACCCTGCCTAAAAGAATTCAAATAGAGGACCTGTGCCAGGATAGAGCTAACACCAAAGATAACCCTTTATATCAAAGAGACTCATCTGCACTGTGTGGAAAACATTCATTTACCAAACACCTGCTCCTTTCATCTTCCTGGACTTCGTCTTCCTTTTCCTTGAGGCCCCAGGACCCTAGCCTCCTGCCTTAGCTCAGGCTGTTGTGTGAGCCTCAGTTACCTGACGGCTCAGGAGCCTCTCATTGCTTTGGGGGGCACCTGTGCATGGGAAATTCAATGTGTTTTTCTTCCGTCAATCTTTCTTGTGCCAATTTAAATATTGAGCCAACCAAAGATCCTAGAAGGGAAGAAGAGACACATTTTTCTCCCCAACAGAGGTCAAAGACAGAAAGAGAAGGTGCCATAAGGATAGAAGCAGAGACTGTGGGTGAGCAGTCAGGAACAACAGTCTCCAGAAGCTAACAGAAAAACGCATACATCAAATTTAAGAAATATCCATATGCAGTACAGTTCAAAAAGAACAATAAGCTTGAATGCTTTATCAATTTTAAATTTTAATAAATAAGACAGTAAGGCAATAATGTAAGTTGCCAATGAATCCAAGCCTGACAGATGGCTTAAGTTATGGAAGATCCTGAATTCAAAACGATTCCTCAGAGAGGGAGGCAAATCACAAGAGACTCTTAAATACAGAGAGCACACTGAGGGTTGCTAGAGGGGAGGTAGGTGGGGGTGGGCTAAAAGGATGATGGGCATTAAGGAGGGCACTTGCTGGAATGAGCACTGGGTGCTATACGGAAGTGATGAATCACTGGGTTCTACTTTGGAAACCAACACTACGCTGTATGGTAGCTAACTTGAATTTAAATAAAAAGAATCTGGATATGGCTACAAATCAAAAGATGAGTTAGAGTCTTGAAGAGAGTGTCACCACCTGTTTCATACCAGTCTCCCCTTGACGCTAATATGAAAACAGATTAGAGAAGAAGGGGGTGGGGGTGTCGGTGAGTAGAATAAGAAGGAGAAGCTCTAACAAAGACTTACCCAGGATATTAGTTATTTGTACATAGTGTCCTTCTCATATTCTAATTTCTCTGACCTTTTCGTTTATTTTTAACCGCAAGAGCACATTTTCTAATGGGTTGACTTTAGTTTTGTCTGTATCCTTTAAACAAAAACCTGATTAAAAAGTGTCTGATGTCTGTCCACAAAGAATTTGGATAGCACCAGTGAAGGCTGCCATTGACTGCATTAGTAAAGTCAGACACTGCTCAACTTGACCTTGGATACAAAGCCAAGGGACTGGATTTGGAACCAACCATTTTGCTGGTCTAAGGCAGGACGGCCTGGGAAAAATGTGGTTTGCTATGTGAACACCGCTTTTCCTCTCATTACTTCCTTTGACGAAAGAATAGATTTACATATAATAAACATGCTGAAAAATATTTTCAAAATGGTTTTCTATAGGAAATAAATGCATATTACATTTGTTTCTATAAATCTATATGGGGAACAAAAACTTCAGCCTGCAGATACTTCAAAATGCTAAAAGCTGTTAGATACCACAGCTTATGACTTATTTTCCTAAAATATAACCTTATATCGTGTTAAATCAATTATTGTGACACAATTTTCTACCACATTTTCTTCAACTCTAAATCTTATAAGATAAACACTTGACATTTAATGAAGATGTGTTATTCTGTTCCTATAGAAGTATAAGAATAAAAATATACTTTGTGTTGATGTACAGCTAGCTCGAAGATAGATCTCTTGCTGACAAGGATAAGGTCACTTGTCATAAAATTGTATTTGCTGTCTGAAAATTGATATGTAACCAGTGAAAAAGTAAAACCATTTAAAACTTTAGATGTGTGATAGAGATACTGACCTTTTCTTCTACCAGATTATGTATACACCAGTTACCTTCTATTTTCTCAAATTATGAATATATTTGAAAAGACAAGCTCTGTCACAATTGGTATATTTTTTTTATTATCTGGCTATAAATGCATTGTAATTTTCAATTCTAATATTTAAGATATTTAAGAAGTAAACTTTCTTAAAGCAAAGAAACTTTCACCTGTAAGAGACTTCGGAAAAGAAATGTATTTTCCGTTATGAATGCAAAATAAGTTTAGGGATCTTTGCTTCTTTTGAAATCGTGCAAAGCAAAATTTCTAGAAAGTAAAACTAGAATTTCTAGTTTTACAAGTAAAGCTTGTAAAAATGGGTAATTAAAATAGAGATTAGAAGGCAGACTGAAGAGCGGTATGTATGGAATCATACTATTTTTAAAACAAATCATTAAAATATTTCCTTTTTATATTTATTTACATATATCTAAACCTTCCAAGTAACATATAGGAATATGAAATTGGAAACAAATGATGCTTACAATTATCCAAGTTGTGATGCTGTTTATTATTTATTTTTTAATGTATTTTAGTAGGTGTTGTAAGTTTCCAGTAGTAAGCAAGCGTTAGGTTTAAAATTACGAAACAGTATGCCAAAACAAAGTTTAAACCAGCCTGTTTTAAGATTACAAATTGTTGTTTTGAATTTTAATAATTTTTCAGGACTTATACTTTAAACATCCTTCATTTCTCTCTCTCTCCTTGAGTTCTGTATTGGGTAAGGTTAAAACAATTGAGATGGGAATTTAGAAATTCCCAATTGGTGTCTTAAATCAGTGATATTTTGGGTGACCTTAGATGTTTCTTAATTATAGACGTAGGGTTAACGTCAAAAAGATCTTTTTCCAAATTTTCGTTGCTTCTGCATTTGTTTAGTACATTTTTAGAACCATTTTTAATAAATAATAAAGGTTTATGGCGATTTTGTTTAAATATGAAGAAAACAATCCTACTACTTATAGATAACTATTGGAAATAATCCTTTGAATGTCCTTTCTTAATATATATATATAGAGAGAGAGAGAGAGAGAGAGAGAGAGAGAGAGAGAGATAGAGATTGCAAGGCTTTTGTTGTTGTTGTTGTTGTTGTTTTATTTCCAGACTATCTCCAGCACCTAGAATGGCATCTGATCCATACTGAGAGTCACTGCCATTTGTTGAATTAATTAAATGAAATTTTGCATATTCCTTTTTCCCTCAAATTATATTCTAAATGATTTCCCCATATCTTTAACTACTGTTAACAACCTTAATATTTTTAAATTTTTCTTTATTTATTTTTGACAGAGAGAGAGAGAGAGAGAGAGAGAGAGAGAGACAGAGAGAGACAGAGATCACAAGCAGGGGAGGGGCAGAGAGAGAGGGAAACATAGAATCCCAACCAGGCTCCAGGCTCTGCCTTATCAGTGCAGAGTCCAACATGGGGTCCAACCCATGAACCACGGGATCATGACCTGAGCCAAAGTCTGACGCTTAACTGACTGAGCCACTCAGATGCCCCCCACAACCCTTAGTTTTAAATGAACATTTTCTTCTCCACTTTGTAAATTCTGCCTTCCAGAGGAAACCATTATCCATAGTTGAGTGTGGGGGCGCCTGGGTGGCTCAGCTGGTTAAGCTTCCCACTTTGTCTCTCATGACCTCACAGTTCACTGGTTTGAGCCCTGTGTTGGGCTCTGTGCTGACAGTTCAGAGCCTGGAGCCTGCCTGGGATTCTGCATCTCCCTCTCTCTCTGCCCCTCTGCCACTCCCACTCTCTCTGTCTCTCTCAAAAATAAATAAACATTAAAAAATTAGTTTAGTGTGTTTCTCTATCACCATGTTTTCAGATGCAAACACCAGACCCCCGGTAATATGTCTAAAGCAATAAAACTCAGGTGTGTGAAATCACAGGTGCCATGGCCAGTTGAGGGCATGCCCTTGTCAGGACTTGCTTGTCCTCAGCATGACTCTCCCATCTACACCCTTCCTCATGTGTTGACCTCAGGCTGACCTTTCCCAATAGCAAAATCACAGAACATTGACAAGGCCTCACCACCCGATGGCTTCCAAAGCAAGAGAGAGCTCTTCCAACCCATCAAGATGACTTTAATCTCCAGTTTGAGAAGGGAGAGACCCTGCCTTCACTATCAGGATGTACAAAGGCACCTTCCTAGTTTTCCTAGACAAGTGTTTCACTCTTTGCTCCGGGAACTTCTTGCCCAAGAAGCCAACCCTGTAAACAAGTCAATAATGCCTTGTTTGCTGACAAATTACTCAACCTGTTCCCTTTTGAAGACTATATTTTGTTCACTGGGGCAAATGGCCTTTTTCTCAGGATAACAGATCATTTGGCTGAGCAAACCGTGCAACTCACCAAAACACAGTTGATTACTCAAGATTCTCTCAAGGTCTTCACTTCACTTTATGCATCAGTCTTAAACTAATATTTAATACACTTTGCCCCGTGCTACTGAGACCACTGTCATGAAAGGCCTGATTTAAGCCCTCAGACCCAGAGTGTAAAACCCAATTCTGATTTTCCTATTCTGAGATGATACTAAGACTCAGTAAAGGTGGTCCTCTCCGCGTTATTGCGGACATGAACTCAGCGTCCATGACCCACAGATATTCTAGTAGCCTTCTTGAAAATCAGCACCTGGCAATTTTGGTGGAACCATGGCCAGGATTCAATGCAGAGATTTTTCTACATTTCTGTCCAGACCTAAATTTTTCCCTTTCTCAAAGAACATGACACCAGTCTCAACAACCACAACATACATACATGCATCCCTTCAAACATCTCTCTCTCTCTCTCTCTAAATTTTTAATCACATACCAGCTATTCATCTAATCGTCCTCAGCGAAATCCACGTGAAGATTAAAAAGAAATCATCTGTGTGCTAGAACAAATCTAGCTGAACATTTCTAGAAATCGTAAAACAAAATAAAACAAAACAAAGATGCCAAACTTAAGCGTTTTAGTGAAATGCTTTTGTAATTCATTTAAAAAAATATTTCAGTGTTTAAATCAAACACTGTATTGGTTGATTGATTTATACTCACTCACCAAAATAGTGTCTTGAAAAACTTTTTCCCATAGTCATTTCTTCAAACCAGGAACTCATGTATTTGCCAAAAAATAAATTGCATTCTATCCTTGAAAGCATTGAATCCATTTGACACATAAAATGCATTAGGTTTGAGTAGAGGCCAAACTTAGAGTGTTTTCACTCATCCTTGCTGTTTAAGCTGGTGAACATATGACCCAATATATAATCCATGGTTTTAGAATTGCTGTGAAATGTGCTATAAAACAACAAATAATTTTAATATTTATATGGCTGAATTGGATAACATTTTTAGTTCATTTTGTATCATGTAACAGTTTCTTCTAAATGTCATTTCATGTTTTTGCCATAGCCATCTAACGCTTGTATTATATAGCAAAAATATTTTAAAAATCTTACAAATGGCAGTGTAATGTAAAAGTGTAGAAAACCTTAAAAGTGGCAAAACTTGTGTACCTCTTCTTTGACTTATTCTTTTCTCAGACACATCTTTAGAACAAGTCTATTTCTTCCTGTGTTTGTGATGGATTGATTACATTTGTTTGGTCATCTCTTCACCCTTTGACATGAGACAAAGAAGACACAGTTGCTGTAATTATTGGAATAACATTCAGCTTAACGGTAGACATTTATTTAAACTCTCCCATCTTTTGGGGATAGTATTTTATCGGGGAAAAGGTAAAGCCCCTGCCCTCAGTGAACTCAGGTTAACCTTTGGAAGCAAAAAAAGCTCAGCATGTTCCATGGCAAAGTAAGTGATGGAGAAGTATACAGGGCACCTTTTAAAGACATGACAAAAAATAAAATATTAAAATATGGGAACAGAAACAAATCTTAGGCACTCTCTTGCAGAACTCGGGTAATATTATAGTTGAGTAGAGACAAAAACATTGAGAGGTTTGACCTTTATTATTATTATTATTATTATTATCACCATCATCATCATTAATATTATATGTCAACCCTGTGTGAACCTGCTAAGGTAAGTCCTTTATAAACCTCTGCCTTCAGGCTAAAACTTGTCTTCTACAAGCATTGAGTTTGTGTGTATATATATATATATATATATATATGAAGAAAGAAATAGAAATAGCCCATGGGATGCTGGGGACTCTAAACTTTTCACCGATTGTCCCTGATTGTCTAGAAGGGAGTCTAAGAATGGAAGAGTAACCTAGGTGAGATGAAATTGTTCCTAGGGAGAAAACAAAAGGAGACTAAAATGTGAAAGTAAATGTTCTACTACAATAAATTGCACAATAGTTTTGTAAGATGTTATCATTGGGATAAACTGGATAAAGCATATGTAGGATCTCTTGGTGTTATTTCTTTTTTTTTTTAATTTTTTTTAAAAAATTTTTTTTTCAACGTTTATTTATTTTTGGGACAGAGAGAGACAGAGCATGAACGGGGGAGGGGCAGAGAGAGAGGGAGACACAGAATCGGAAACAGGCTCCAGGCTCTGAGCCATCAGCCCAGAGCCCGATGCGGGGCTCGAACTCACGGACCGCGAGATCGTGACCTGGTTGAAGTCGGACGCTTAACCGACTGGGCCACCCAGGCGCCCCTTGGTGTTATTTCTAGTAGCTGTATGTGAATCTAAAATGATCTCGAAATAAACAGTTTAATTAAAAAAAAATAATAATGGGACTTCTGGTTTCCAGTTCCACATATAAAGAGCTTGGGAATTGCCACTCTATCCTAACAAGTAAAGGGCTAAACAGACTGAAAAATCAACTCTTCTTGGATTCGTAAGAGATTGAGGACACAGGGCAAACCTCATCCCCCAAGACTAGAGGGAAACAGGTAAATTCAGGAAGACACGATTTACCTGAGCAGGGACTCATGAGCTGAAACTGCTATCCAAATCAGACTTGGGTAGGAAAATCTGAACTGTGATTGATGAATTGCCAGAGTCTCAGCATCAATAAGTCTGAGAGTTAAACACTCCTGGGGTACCTAGACATAGGAGAGTCATTACACCCTTGTCAAATTTACCTCCAGGAGCTCTGATTAGATTGCCATTGTGAATAACAGAGAAAAACTCCCTTTCTGGCAGGAGAAGGGTGGAGGGTTCATTTTGAAATACACCAGAGTGCTCTGATCTTCTTAAGACCTGCCCTCAAGGGAAACTACTTAACCAGAGACTAACCTGTTGGAGTATTCCCTATCATGCTGGAAGTCCTAGCTAATGCAACCAGACAAGAAAAGGAAGTAAAAGTACACTGATGGACAAGGAAGAAATAAAACTGTTTCTTGCACTCAGATGACATCATCTATGTAGAAACGCCAACAACTTTAACATGAAAATCCTGAAACAAGTAAGTGACGGTAGCAAGTTTGTAGGACATAAGGTTAATAGACAAAAGTTATTTGCTTTCCCATGTGAAAGCAATGAACATGTAGAGTTTGAAATTAAAACACAATACCATTTATATTATTACCCTAAAACTTGAATACTTAAGTATAAATCTAACAAAATAGGTACCAGGTCTATTTGGAAAAAAAGTTACAAAACTCTGATGAACAAAAGCAAAAAAAGAATTAAATAAATGGAGAGATACTTTATTCATGGGTAGGAAGACACAATTTTATCACGATGTCATTTTTTTTCTCAAGTTGATCTCTAGACTCAATGCAATCCAAATCAGAACCTCAGCAAGTTATTTTATGGGTATTAACATATCGATTCTAGATTTTATGCAGAAGGGGCGCCTGGGAGGCTCAGCTGGTTAAGCATCTGACTTTGACTCAGGTCATGATCTCGTGGTTCGTGGGTTCGAGCCCTCCATTAGGCTCTGTGCTGACCACTTCGAGCCTGGAACCTGCTTTGGATTCTGCCTCTCTCTCTCTCTCTCTCTCTCTCTCTCTGCCCCTCCCCCACCTGTCTGTCTCTCTTTCTCTCAAAAATAAAATAAATCATTAAAAATAATAATAAAGCTTATATGAAAAAGAGAAGACCAAGAATAATCAACACAACATTGAAGGAGAGGAACAAGGTTGGAGGACTGATGGCTACCTTACATTAAGACTTACTATAAATTTACAGTAATCAAGACAATGTGATATTGGTTAAAACTATATAGACAACTAGATCAATAGAATAGAATTGAGAACCAAGAAATGAATCCCTATAGTCAATTGGTCTTTGACAAAATAGCAAAGGCAATCAAATGGAACAAAGATATTCTTTCCAACGAAAGTGTTGGAACAACTGGACATTTGCATGCAAAAACAAACAAGCAAACAAAAACAGAATCTAGACCCAGACCTTATATCCTTTACAAAAAGTAATTCAAAATGGATCATGGACCTAAATATAAAATGCAAAACTATAAAACTCTTAGAAGGTAACACAGGTAAAAACCTAGATGACCTTGAGTATGGTGATGACTTTTTAGATATGAGAGCAAATGCTTGACCCATGAAAGATATAATTGATAAGTCGGACTTCATTAAATTTTTTGAAATATGTGTGTTCTGCAAAAAAAAAAAAAAAAACAATGCCGAAAGAATGAGAAAATAAACCACATATTGGGACGAAATTTTGTAAAAGATACATCTGACAAAGAACTATTATCCCAAATAATAAATAAATAAATAATAATAAATAATAAATAAAAAACAAAAAGCCCAATTAAAAAAATAGGCTGAAGATCTTGACAGATTCCTCATCAATGAAGATGGCAGGTAAGCACCTATAAAGATGTTCCACATCATAAGTCATTAGTAAATGGAAATTAAGACAGCAATCAGATACCACAATCCCTCAAGCAGAATGGCCAAAATCTGGAACGCAGACAACATCAAATGCTGACTAGGGTATGGACCAACAGGGATTCTCGTTCTTTGCTAATGAGAATGCAAAATGGTAGAGCCAATCTGAGAGACAATTGATGCTTTCTTACAAAACTAAATATACTCTTACTATACAATCCAGCAATCACACTCCTTGATATCTGCCCAGAGGAGTTGAAAATGTGCCCACACAATCACCTGCACACAGATGTTTACACAGCTCTATTCATAATTTTCAAAACTTGGAATGACTTCCAGTTGGTGAATGGAAAAATTGTGGAACATCCAGGCAATGGAGTGTTTTCAGTGCTAAAAGAAAATGAATGACCATGCCATGAAGACACGTGGAAGGAATGTAAATGCATATTACTGTGGGAACCAAGACAATCTGATAAATCTACATCCTGTGGGATTCCAGCTATCTGATATTCTGGAAAAGACAAAGTTATGATAACGATAAAAAGGTCAGCAATTTCCAGGGTTTAGAGGGAAAAGGCAGTGAATAGGCAGACCACAGAGGATTTTTAGGGCAGTGAAAATACTCTGATACTATAATAATGGGTAGTTGTCAATACACATTTGTCCAAACCCATAGAGTATATGACACCAATCACGGATCCTAATGTAAACTGTGGATTTGGGGTGGTTATCATGTGTCACGGCAGGCTCATCAATGTCAGCAAATGTACCCTCTGGTGGGGATTGTTGATAGTGTAGGGGCCGATGCATGTGTGGGGCAGGGGATAGGGAAACCTCTGTATTTCCTCTAGATTTTGTTGTAAACCTAAAACTACTCTTAAAAAATGGTCTTAATAGCCAAATTATGGAAAGAGCCTAAATGTCCATCAACTGATGAATGGATAAAGAAATTGTGGTTTATATACACAATGGAGTACTACGTGGCAATGAGAAAGAATGAAATACTGCCCTTTGTAGCAACATGGATGGAACTGGAGAGTGTTATGCTAAGTGCAATAAGCCATACAGAGGAAGATACCATATGTTTTCACTCTTATGTGGATCCTGAGAAACTTAACAGAAACCCATGGGAGAGAGGAAGGAAAAAAAAAAAAAAACAAAAACAAAGGGAGATTAGAGTGGGAGATAGCCAAAGCATAAGAGACTCTTAAAAACTGAGAACAAACTGAGGGTTGATGGGGGGTGGGAGGGAGGGGAGTGTGGGCGATGGGTATTGAGGAGGGCACCTTTTGGGATGAGCACTGAGTGTTATATGGAAACCAATTTGACAATAAACTTCATATATTGAAATTTTTTTTAAAAAAATGGTCTTAAAAAAACACCAATACCAATTCTAAAAACAAAAAGAAAAAAATATATATATGTATGTGTGTGTGTGTGCGTGTGTGTGTGTATAAAACTATTCTTCACCTTGTAAAATCATAGAAAATAGTCTATCACAGATCATTCCTCCCAAGGGATCAAGTCCACATATCTAAATATGGAGGTGTTGGCCTGTTTGTGCTCACGTTCATTGATTCTTTGCCTACCCCTAGCTTCATCTCTCTTCTCCTTCTGCTTGCCTTCAGATCATCTGGGGAATTCAGTTAACAGGGGGCACTGGTGAAAAATGGAATAAGAAAAGGAAAGAATCCAGGAATTTCTTCCCATTTCTACCTGCTTTGTGTGGCCTCTCTTAGGTCCGTGGTCAGACTTGCCATGACTCCCATCTGTCATCTTCCAATGGTGACAGTAGCCTCTGGAACATCACTCACTCCATTTTGCTCAATAGCATCTTAAGACAGTCAATAAACTTGGGGTTGCCTAACACGCCCATGGCTGCTCTTTTGATTTTTGCTTTCTTTTTTTTTTTTCAACGTTTATTTATTTTTGCGACAGAGAGAGACAGATCATGAACGGGGGAGGGGCAGAGAGAGAGGGAGACACAGAATCGGAAACAGGCTCCAGGCTCTGAGCCGTCAGCCCAGAGCCCGACGCGGGGCTTGAACTCACGGACCGCGAGAATGTGACCTGGCTGAAGTCGGACGCTTAACCGACTGCGCCACCCAGGCGCCCCTGATTTTTGCTTTCTTGATAGCACCTGGGCTGATAGAACAGTGCAGAGAGGTCAACCAATAGGAAAGCAGACACACATAAGAGAGCGACCTTGTTCAAACAAGTACTCTTGGAAAAGTTCACAGAAACTACAATGTCTGTTTTTTTCATAAGGAGCCATTTATTTTTTTCTACATTTCCACAGTGGTCTATATTGTAGCTTTTACTAACTGTGTCTTGCTTTGATCGTGCTGCCTTTCTACAGGCTACTCCAAAATCTTTTACTCTTTTCTTTTCTCTCTCTCTCTTTTCTTTATATAGCAAAGTGCCCATATATTATATTTAAGGTTCCCAATAAATATTTTTTAATGAATTAGTACATTTTTAACTTCCTATAGCTAAAATCTTCTGATAAATTTTGTACAGAAATAAAAGTTTAGTAAGGCAGGTTATTTAAATGCTCTATGGGCCTCCTAATTGATCATCTGTATAAATTAACTAACTTTATAAATAAAATCCATATAAATCAAGATTTTTGCCTAAAGAGCTAACAGCATTTTTACATAAAACTACATTTCCTGGTTCTAAATCGATGTAACTTATGTCATCAATTTTTTAATCATCACATAGAGTCATACATAAGTATAGACTGTGGCTCAGCTGTAACATAATTAATGTTTTGGGTTTTATTTTAATTTGTTCTTTATATATGATTTTATCAATTGACTAATTGCTTTTCTTCAAATCATTTCACATTGTGTTAAAGTGGGAGATAAATGTTTTCATACTTTATTTCCTTTTCCTACCAATAGCTAGATAACAATGTTGAATTCTGGAAATCTTTTTTTTTTTTTTTTTTTTTTTTATTTCTCAGTGGGGTTGTTTGACACATATGAGTTTATCTTCTTTCTGAATAAAATTTACCTAAATTTACTAGGGAAATCATATATGGCAGAATCTTGAATTATATCCTTAGGGTAAAAATATGGAAGAATATTTTATTTCTAGGAAAGAAGTATTTGCAATGTCTTACCAGGTTTCCTCATATTTCCTGCATGATACCAACTGACTAAATATTGCTAATTAGTATAATGGAGTCATGAAACGTAATCAGAAAAGGCCTTTGATAAAGATATTGAGAAAGGACATATTTTAGATTAGACCTTTTTCTTATGATTTTTCTCGTTTTGAATCAATGATTCAGACAAGTACTCAGATCACATAGATTTATAAGTAAAATAATCAGACATTAAATCTTTTTTTTTCACTTTTATGTTCAATCACATCATAAAAATGTGAAATGGACAATGGGATAGATCAGAGTTTGGTTTCCATGGTCCTCCAAATTGGCTTCATTACCCCTCTTAATAAACAGACTCTTAAATTAATCAAAGATGTGAAAACAAGTGTTAGTATTTGTTTTTACTGGGTTGAGAAGTAATTCTCATTTATTTGAAAATGCATCCAAAGTTTCATCTGGGAAGAACTTTCATAATTGGCATCTGTTAATCATTTCAGAGTTAAATATGACAGTGAAAGCAGAGAGGGAGATTTTCAGGGGAAATTAATTTTGTTTGGACTCTTTGGCAAGGAGATGATTAAAAAGAAAAGCCTCACTGTAACAACAACATTTAGTACGAAAGCAACATTTCTTACTAAAGGGCTCTGGTAGACAGTTGAACAATTTATTGAAAAGGTTTAAGTTTAAGGGTGAAACAAACAAACATGTTTTTTTTTAATGTGATAAGAAAATTTCCGTAATTTAAAATTGTATTGAAAATAGGGACATGTTTTTTGGCAAGAAAATTTAGTCACAGTTTTAGCTGCCTGCCTGTTGAATATTTGGCCTTTCCAAGACAATTCATTATGTGTAATGTGTAAGCAATGGCAAATGGTAACTATCATTACCAGGTGGTTATTTGCAATGCAAATTCTAAACCCTAACTCATAGATGGTTGGCTCTGGCAGTTGCCAAACAGCTGGGTTTTGAACCTTAAACCCATAGGATGGCCAACACTATAATTCCACAAGAATCTCTCTAAACATACTAATCTTTTTTTTTCCCAATGTCATTCATCATCATTTTCCATAGCACCTAGTAGCCTAGAGTGGCATTGGAGACACAATAAAACTGAGTTAGAAAGTCATGGTCTTTCTTCCTTGGAAAATAATTTTCAAAGGAAAACATATCACATGGAAAATTATTGAGAATATGCATTAAATATATTTACTACTTAAAAATTGAATTTCGTCTTTATTCGTAATACAAGTACTTCGCAATTGCTTTCTTTTTTAATGTTTATTTTTGAAAGAGAGAGTGACAGCGTGAGTGGGGAAGAGGCAGAGAGAAAGGGAGACACAGAATCCTAAGCAGGCTACAGGCTCTGAGCTGTCAGCACAAAGTAGCACGTGGGGCTCGAGCTCATGAACCTCGAGATCATGACATGAGCCAAAGTCGGAGGCTTAACTGACTGAGCTACCCAGGCACCCCTTTGCAATTGCTTTCTGACTGGTTTTGGTCC
This sequence comes from Herpailurus yagouaroundi, assembly GCF_014898765.1. NCBI lineage: Eukaryota > Metazoa > Chordata > Mammalia > Carnivora > Felidae > Herpailurus > Herpailurus yagouaroundi. The sequence continues at coordinate 7,952,308 of NW_024412405.1, read as the reverse complement.
AATAATTTTATTGAAATTACCCACAAACATTACCAAAGACCTACTGATCAAAATATTCTTTTCCTCCACAAACCCTCATTCTTCTTGATCAATCTATTGAACAGCCTTGATCAAGTCTAATCTATTTTCATAGTCTTTCTCTTAACACTCTGTGCTCTGTCACTATTGTCTGCATTTTCCTGGACTGTTCAAAAAAGCTCAATAGGCCTCCATTCACCCTTGGTTTTCAAAATACTTACCATGCTATTTATTTCATAATGCCACACCCATGCTCTGGGTGGAATTTTTTTTAAGTTTATTTATTTTGAGAGAGAGAGAGAGAGAGAGAGAGATTCCCCATGGACACATGAGTGGGGCAGGGGAAGAGAGAGAGAGAGAGAGAGAGAGAGAGAGAGAGAGAGAGAATCCCAAGTGGGCTCCATGCTCTCAGCACAGAGCCTGACACAGGGCTTGAAGTCACAAACTGTGAGATCATGACCTGAGCCAAAACCAAGGTCACTTAACCACCCAGGCGCCCAGCTGGATGGATTTAATTGTTCTTCCTTATTAGGTCTATTGCATGCTTCTAACTCAAATGTCTCAGATACTTGAATTTCAATTCTCTCATATATTAAATAAGAATAATAATAATGCCTTCCATAATGCACTTTGCTTGTTTGTTTTGAAATCAAATTACTTAATACAGCAATAACCTAAAGTGAATGGCAGTTGTTATTAGATTATCAAGAAAACTAGCTCTCCACTAGTACTGATTAAAACAAATCATGCCCTTACTCCATTAAAGAATTCATTATACTTTACTGGAATCATACATTTAAAGTCATTTTCTGCCACAGGACTGAATTTGTGGTGACAGTAAGTGCACCATTTTTGTTAACCCTGGTATCTTCTTCTCTGAGCACAGAACTGATATGTAGCTAGTTGTTGCATAAATATTGTAAATGGATAAATAACTAATATACTGAATATATGGTAAATCAATATCATCAATTATATATGAATATGTGCATATATGTTATAGAAATTAAAACTAAATTCAGATGTTAATTACTCATTCATTCGCTCAATTTTCTCAATGTTTCTGATGAACATTATAGAAAAAATAAAATAGACTCAACTATTGTGGTACAGTAGTTCAATATTTCCGTATTGTTCTCATTAATTAAGTGCCAAGAGGTACCTAGCCAGCCAGCAAATCTGTAAAGTGGTCCCAAATTTCATTTCGGTACATAAACCATATTAGTTTTTCCAAAGTTTCACTTAAATTCCCATCAGCACCTTATGAGCACCCCATTCATTAGATGTTCTTAAATGTGATATGTAGTTAGTAAGCTAGCATTTCAATGAATGCTACCATAGGACAATTCATCTTTTTTGCATACCTTCTAAGGTGAAAAGGGAGCATAATTCAAAGTATTTTTCATCAGGTGAATTAAACCAATGGTTAAAATTGTCTTTCAAACTGATGATTCTTGTCTGGTGTCCCGGTCATTGTTGGTTTCTGAAGACAATGGTCTAATTGCTGGGGTAGGTCCTATGGGAACTTCCTTTTTAATGATTTCCTCCCTCCCACAACACCTTTGCAGGTATTAGGATTCCTATGTCTTCGAGCATGTCTTTTGTATCTGTTTTTAAAACATTCACGTTTTCATCTAGAGCTAAAATTGATGGCCTGAGTACTAAAAATATTTGTGAAGTTTCACAGTCCTTCTAAAATAGAAATTAGAAAACACATTTTTTAAATAATGAAATTGTCATGTGTGGGTTTTCACCTCTAATACCTAATAACTGCACATTTCTTATTGTGGTTTATTGGTAATGGCACCTTTGGGAACATATTTTTTTTTAATGTTATCAACAATTTACCAATTTAGGGTAAGATACTTATCTTACTTAAATAAATCCCATAGAAATGTTACTTTATCTGTTCATTGATTTGCATCTCCTGTCATTAAAAATAGCTGCCTTGGGGCACCTGGGTGGCTCAGTTGGTTAAGCATCAAACTTTGGTTCAGGTCATGATTTCACAGTTTGTGGGTTCAAGCCCCACGTCGGGCTCTGGGCTGACAGCTCAGAGCCTGGAGCCTGCTTCGTATTCTGTGTCTCCCTCTCTCTCTGCCCCTCCCCTGCTCGTGTTCTGTCTCTCTCTCTCTCTCTCTCTCTCTCTCTCAAAAATAAACAATCAAAAATTTGAAAAAAAAATAACTGTCCTTCTTGCGAAGCCCTCCATGCCTGAATATACAATCTTTTGTGTTATGTTGGTGTGATTTAATTATGGTCTAAAAAGAATATTCTAGGGGCGCCTGGGTGGCTGAGTCGGTTAAGCATCTGACTTCAGCTCAGGTCATGATCTCACAGTCCGTGAGTTCGAGCCCCGCGTGGGGCTCTGGGCTGATGGCTCAGAGCCTGGAGCCTGCTTCCGATTCAATTCTGTGTCTCCCTCTCTCTCTGCCCCTCCCCCGTTCATGCTCTGTCTCTCTCTGTCTCAAAAATAAATAAACGTTAAAAAAAAAAAGAATATTCTAGCATAGACCACTTCTGGCTTTTTCTTCTTCTTTCTTCTTTTTATTTTTTCTTATAGTTTCATCCTCTTAAAAAAAAACACTGCTTTAAAACTTTTCCAATTTATAGTACTAAAAAATAACTTTTGGGGCGCCTGGGTGGCGCAGTCGGTTAAGCGTCCGACTTCAGCCAGGTCACGATCTCGTGGTCCGTGAGTTCGAGCCCCGCGTCGGGCTCTGGGCTGATGGCTCGGAGCCTGGAGCCTGTTTCCGATTCTGTGTCTCCCTCTCTCTCTGCCCCTCCCCTGTTCATGCTCTGTCTCTCTCTGTCCCAAAAAATAAATAAATGTTGAAAAAAAAAATTAAAAAAAAATAACTTTTATACACGAAAAGGCTGAAAATATTTATAATCAGTTAGAATGAACAAATATCACCTTTAAAATGTGCACATTGTGTGCTGAGCAGTCCTGATAGGAGCTGATATCACTCATGCTCATTATCTCTAAGGTCTGGTTTTCAACATTTTCAGACAAGGTTTTTTCCAGCCATTTCATTCCTAAGGAGCTGTAAAAGACACCTGAATCCCACCACTGAAGATGCCCCCAATGTAAAGGATTCCTATTTTCTTACAGAGGGATATGCACTCTTTCTTCCAGATGCTTTCTGAATGCCAGACTATGGGAGCTTTGGAGAAGCAATATTTGAAAAATGCAGCCTCACACTGATGGGGGTAACATAGAAGAAATAAGGAACTTTATAAATTCTGATTCAAATACATGCAATAAATTAGAGATGAGCTATGCTGCTTATTAGTTAAGATCTATAGAATTAATGGTATTTGTCTAGTATTTTCCCCAAAATATCTAATGCTTTTATTTTTTATTTAAAAAATATATATATATGTCCTGGCCTTCAGGTCATCCCTAAAGTGGTTCTAATTTTAGTTTTATTAAATAGTGTTCTTTTAAATAAAGGTGATTTTTAAACGCTAATTCTAAATGGCTGCCACAATCACATTTCAAATGAAAAAATGAATTTATCATTTATTGCAATAATCACTCATTTAATTTTTGCCTACTTCATTTTTGTTCCACTGACATTTCACACACACATACACACACAGGCACAAATAATCTTGAAAAAAGCAACTAAGGCTTCAGAAACACAGAGAGATAGAATTATATATTCAACCTGACAAAATGTTTGTTTCTTACGATGCTGTGGGCTTTCTTATGTTGAAAAAAAAAGATACAAAATCTCAAGCCAGATATGCAGTCAAAATGATTTTCCAATGTTGATAGTTACACTTTTTAAATGAATATAAATCTCAGCAAATAAATGTCAGAACTCTATATGCATGTAGCCTGAAATTCATATCTTGTAGCGGAGAAGCTGATGTGAAATAATGATTTATATCACTGATGGGAAGTTCTTTGGTGGAAAAAAAGGCAGATGCATTCAGTGGAGAATAGAAGTTATTCATGTCACTGGTGCCAGGAAAAATGGAGAAGTGTTTTCTTCCTTTTTTTTTTTTTTTTCTTTTTTAATTCGTCCTACATTAATCTGTTTACCTGCGCTCTGGGGGTAATGATAGGATCATTGACGCTACAACATCCATTAATCAAACGCACTGTAAAGATTTTCCAACGTAAAGGCAACCTGTTTACTACATTTTGATGTTCTATTTGTAGAGTTCTGAGATCAGAAGTGCTATAACAGGAAAAGAAAATGGGACGTTAATAATTTTATGAGCACAATATATTCTTTGCTTGTTTTAATTAATACGCCATTCTTCAAGTAATGCTCTTCTCTCGATATCTCTTCCAGCTGTAGCATGTCTAATTAAATTATACTTTTCCCTTGTATTTAAAAACAGTGGCAGGGGAATTTTTTTTTCTTTTCACTCTGAGAGAAATCTTAAATAAATTATAATACTTGCTAGGCATACTGAATTTACATGACATTAAGTATACTTTTGCTAACTGCTCATTATGCTAATGGAAATTTTACATATTATAATATATAACATATAAGATATTGTGTATAATAGTATATATATATATTCATACACATAATATACATGCTATGTACTTAATTATTGAAAGTCTTCATTATCAGTCTTTACATTAAGTAATAAAGTTTGATTTTTATTACCTAAAAAAAATCCTATTTATATCCAGACTTCACTGCATGAAATGAATTTAAGTCCTCTGAGCCATGCACACATATCCTATTGTTTTATACAGGAACCTTTAAAATATATGGAAAGAAATTTCTCATACAAGGTAGCATGCATGTGGGCAATTATCTGTCTCTCCTTCATAAGGGACCTAATGTGAAGGGTTTTCTTGAAAGCAAAGTATAATATAATATATTCTCTCCAAAATGTATAGACATATCCCAGAAAGTGACTCAAGAGAATGAATTGGTAGGTTAAGCATCCTAATGTTTTCTAACACATATTTAACAAAGATTCTTGGGTGTACATGTTGCCACAAAAGAGTTCTCAAGTCAAATAAAATTTGATTGATCTTGATGGGAGTACAGAAATATCCTCACTATCAAATGGGCATCAGGATGCTTTGCTTGTCTCTGGGTTGGGCTAAGTAACTGTGGTGCAGAAGGACGCCCTACGAGTGAGCAGGAAGGAGAGGGGTAAATACTAATTGTCTTTCTCCCCATTGTCTATTTTTCAGAGGCTCTCTCTTTCTCTTTCCAGAGAACAATCAACAGGTCGAGTGATTGATTGCCTTAACCATGGTGTGTACACAGTCTAAGAATGGAGGGAAGGTACGGACAGTATTGATGCAAAGCAATCCTTTAGGTCTATATCATTGGTTTCTTGTGCAAACATTAACAGTAGCCATCAGCTACACACTCCAAGGAGGGAAATAACTGAGTCCCAAAACGGTCACTGCTCCACGTTCTACGTTCCCCTGATTCTTCGCCATTAAGATGACTTTATTCTGTTAATTGGCGAAGCACGTAATAGCAAGCCCTAAAGAAGTTACTCCCAACCTAAGGTGAATCTGCCCCCACTCCCTGCCCCAGGACATTTGACAACATCTGAATCCACGTTTGGTTGTCCTGAGGATGGGTGCTACTTGTATCTAGTGATAGAGACCAAGGATGCTGCCAAAGATCTATAAGGCACAGGACAGATTGCCCTACAACAAAGAATTACCTGACCCAAAATGTTAACAGCTCTGCAGTGTGAGTTGGGAGACCCAGGATTGGAAATGTAAAGAGGCTGTCCAAGAAGGTAAGGTGGGGAGAGAGGAAGCAAGGGAAGGACCAAATGGGGGAAAAGGGAAGGGAGAGAAAAACAATCACGAAACATTTGCCAAAGAAATGAGGTAGGAATACCTACCTCAGTCATTCTTTTGTGACTTCACATTAATAGTTAAAGTGCAGGTGCATAGACACCATGCCAAGAGCCATGGTCAAAATACAAAACGTCAATATGCTTTTCTTTAGGATTAATAAGCTCAATTTCAACTTTCCTTAATTCAATCTTTTGTTTTCTGAATCTAACCCTATCTCAAAAGCCCTCAATCTGTGGAGTTAACAGGAAAAAAATTATGAGATACCTCACAACTGAATCAGTTGAAACACAGAGCTTGAAAATTAATCATCACCAAGAATAAAATTTGTGTTAAAGAGGAATGCGTTAGTTTGGGAAATGCATAAAACATGGAGAAATAAAACACGGTGTAGGATGCAAAAGAAAGTGATTTAAAATAGCATCTCATACAATTGCATTTCATATTGAATTATTAAAATGTTACTTTGTGAGCAAGGCAGCCCTATATATATTGCTGTGAATTGATCATATTAACAAGAGACCTTGGACCTTAGAGAGGTCACAGCTTTGTGGAGCAACTCAGTGAAGCCCTCCGTGGCCATTCTTGGAAGTCTAAGTGCCTACCTGCGTGTCCTAACAATCAGGTCAAAGCTCCTTTCTCTCTCTCAGTTACTTGCTAACAGAGAAACACAGGAAAATACCAGAAGAAACGGCAGGAAATTAGCTTCTTATTACCAAATGGATTATTCTACTGATGATCCAAATTATATATTCATTTTTGCTTTACCATTTGAACGTTCAGTTGAACGATCAGTCATTTAATATGAAGTGTATCAAAAATCTCACTGGGTAATTTATTTTCCCTTAAAAAAGTAGACTGTAGCATAATGAAATCATTTACATTTAAGTCAGTTGAATGCCCCGGGAACGTACATTTCATCATATTTAGTTGTTAGAGCAAACATGGTGACACATTATTTTGATACTCAATTTCAACCTATGACGAATTCAGTTACCAGGAAGGCAAAATCCTCAGAGAGAAAGGAAGATCACATAGTCTGTCTTGCCTTGTATGGTAGGTTTGACTAAACTTAAGCACAACTGGGCTCCCGATTTGACTTGCTTGCTTTGGCTATCTAAGGATTCATAATATATATTTTGACAGCTTTATAACAGCCTTTCTGTAGGGACAGTACAGGTCTCAGAAGACTTGCAAAATTAAATATACAGGATATATTTTTAGGTACTGAAAATCTAGCAAGATTACTCATTGTAAACTAATTTTTAGCAGTTTCCCATAATTTAAGTCTTGCCTGTTAGGCTGGTATCTTTTTAGAAGAATTTGTAATTGTGTAACATAATTCTTGAAATACAAAATTTCAATTTTCAATGATAGCTTTGAGGTAAGCTCAGTTTAAGTAATAATACCTTTATTAATCTCAAAATCCTTAAAATTATTTGCTTAAGTAAATTTTTGGCATAAACATTAACTGTGTTTAAATCAATTTCAATTCTCCAGAATAAACAGAGTATTGCATAAATCATAGTTATGTTTAGAAATAACTGTTTAAGAGAATCTTTTTTGGAAGGTAGCTGGCCGATTTCTGGTTTTATTTACTTGTTTAAAAATCACTTTGTTCAAGTATGATTGACATGCAAACAAGCTACACGTGTTTAATATATACGACTCGCGGTACCTGGCTGGCTCATCAGTAGGCCATGGGAGTTTTGATATTGGGGTCTTGAGTCAAGCCCCACGTTGGGTGTAGAGCTCACTAAAAAATATACATAAAAATAATGTATACAACTTAATGAGCTTGGAGATAACTATACACACATGGAACGATTAGCACAGTCAATGCCATAATCCATCTAAAAGCTTTCACCTCCAAAAATTTTCTCCCACCATTTCTTATGTGTGTTGACAAGAAGCCAAGATAATATTTTTACCCTTTTAGAGAAATTTTAAACAAAAATAGACAAATGGGATTATATCTAACTAAAAAGCTTTCGCAGAGCAAAATAACGAAGTGAAAAGACAACCTGTGGAATAGGAGAAAATGTTTGCAAACCATGTATCTGGTAAAGAGTTAATATCAAAATATGTGAAAACATCTACAGTTGAGTAGCAAATAAACAACCCAAATTTTAAATATGGGCAAAGGACATTTCTCCAAAGAAGACACACATGGCAACGGGTATTTGGAAAGGTATTCCACATTACTAATCATCAGACTCTTCTTTTAAATTAACAACAACAACAACAACAAAGGTGACTCAGTTCATTTCATTTCATAGCTTTTTCTCAAGGATCATTGTCTGATAACTCATACTACAATAATTGCCCTAACAGTTGAAGACTTGAAACTCATTGCTGGTATTTTTATTACTCTTGTTTGATTTTGTAACACCTTTACCTGTCACAATATATATTAAAGTCTGACAACATATGTGTGTGATACATTTTAAGTTAACACAATACAAATTTTGTTTTGTGTCCAAAATCATTGGATACAATTAACAGTGCCTGGAGGCCAGGAAAGCCAGCCCAGTTTTTAAAAAGTGCTACTTTATACCATTACAAGAGTAACATGAATAGATTACTCATTATTGGAAAAACTTAGAAGCAACCAAGATATCCTTCAATAGGCGAGTAGATTAATAAACTGTGGTGCATCCAGACAATGGACTATTATTCAGCACTAAAAAGAAATGCGAGCAAAGACTTGGTGGAACCTTAAAGCACAAAGCCAACCTGAAAAGACTACATGCTGTGTGATTCCAAATATATGGCATTCTGGACAAGGCACACAACTAGGGAGACAGTAAAAAGATGGGTGATTGTCGGGGGCTTGTGAGGCAGGGACTGAAGGATGGATAGGTAGAGGACAGAGATTTCTAGAGAAGTGAAAACCCTCTGTGTGATATGGTAATGGTGATCGCATGTCCCATTGGTCAAACCCCACAGGATACACAACACAAACAGGGAACCCTAATATAACTATGGACTTCCATTCATGATATGTCAATATTGACTCGCTAATTTTAACAAATGTACCAAACTGATGGAAGATGTAGAGAATGGCGGCCACTAGGAAGGGTGAAGTATACGGGCATTGTCTTTGCTTCCTGCTGAAGTTTTCTGGAACCTTGAAACCACTCAAAAGTAAAGTCTATTAATTAAAATAACAAAACACGAATTTACACTATTAATAGATTCTCTTGCAAGAGAAGCATGCTATTTTATGATACACTTATCGTACTGATTCAATGCCCCCTCAGATGGATCACATGGTGATACCCTTCAGATGTTGGACACTGTTTGCTATTCAAGTGATTATGCACGTATGTGTGCATGTGTGTGTGTGTGTGTGTGAGTGAGGTGTGTGTGTGTCCAAGAGACACTGAAGACATTACACACCCTTGTTGTTTGATATGGTACACAGTTTGTGCTTTTAAGGGCTAAAGAAATGACCCAGTGAACTTGCTTGGGTTTTTTGTTTGTTTGTTTCCTTTTGTTTGGATGTTGTTGCTGTTGTTTTTAATCTGCATTAAAAAGTCAATGTTACAAGTATCATAATAGACTATATTTTAAATTGGAAGCCATAACCAGCCAAAAAAAAAAAAAGGTCATCCCTTCAAATGAAAAACAAAATTAACCTTGGAAGTTAAACACAACGCAGTATGCTAAGTAAAGATGTTTTTCTGTACAGCGAGAAGATCTATGAAAATGAATCCAGCTAATTACTAAAGTAGCATGTTGTCTGTGGCTAATGTAAATTCTGAGAGCCATTAACTTTTTAGATACACAAAGGGAGTCATATCATTTTACTTTGTTTATAACAAAATGCTTTCTTTACAATTGTGATTATAACGTATTGAGGCACTTTCTTAATTTTTAGCTACAAGCTAAAAAAAATAAGAAATGGTATTCTTAGAAATTACATATAAATATATACATGTTCATACGCTTCCATCTCAAAAGCAATGACTGTGGTTGTGAAAATAGATTGCTTCCAAAATTAGTGAATTATTCATATTCAAGAAAATTAAATTGTCATTTTTCTCATGTGAATTGTGGTTTATGAATAAGAACTGTGCAGATATAAATTTGGTTTAGATACAGAATCGGATACGGTATAATCTTGTAGAAAAGAGCAAAATTATCTTAGCATAATATATTTAATATTTTTGTATCAATTATAGTTCCATACTTTAGAATTTACCTCTTTTAGGTTACTTTAGTTACTAACTTTCGAAACAAATCTTAACTAGAATTTTATCAGAGTAAAATAACGTTTCCTTCTTCATCTGGCTTTCTAATGAACATCTCTGAGTTATTGAATAAATCAGTGCAAACTGAGCCATGAAATAGAACATGTTGATGACCATATTTAATAAGATTATCAATAATACAATATTGTCATTCAAAATTTTACGTCAACACATATCTCACTGCAGTGATATATGCACATTGATTTTTAGCTCCTTAAATATGATTTCTGAAGACCTTTCGGTACATCTAACATCTTCTGGTAGTTGCATATTCACTGTATAGTTCCATTATAATTCCAAAATACAGTATAAATGGGCTTCTTTAATTCTTCCTTGGATCTCCACAATCTAATTTTGCTGTATTTAGCAAGTAAAAAGGATATGGGAGTGAGGTCAATGGATTTTTTTTATGCCAGTTTGTAACTGTTCCCTCTGCGTGTGTGCATGTGTGTGTGCTCGCGTGTGCATTCATGTGGGTAGAGATGTGCATAATGACCAATTTTAAATTGTGAAAGATGACTGGTAAAAGAGGTAGCCAGGTTGAAATTCTCTGTCTCTGATTCTTGTGTCTCTCCCCCTCTCTGAAACCGTGTGACAACATGGGCAGAGGTATTAGAACGAGCAAATGAGTCTGAAAACTTCAATGGCATCTCTATCCTTCCGTTTCTTTGTTCTGTCATCCCAGGTAAGGCCCTTTAACTTTCTAAGACTCAGTATACTTTTATATAAATCAGGTTTAGTAATGCTTTACCTATATCATGGAGGCAGATATGAGGCTGGCTGAAATGCTACGAAAATAGGTTACAAATCTCTAAGATACAACACAAAGGCAAATCATTATTAATCTTGAATTTTAAATGTTTGTTATGACTACTACTGGACCTTATCAACTGAGGCTGTATCAGGAAACTCAGACGGGTAAGGTAGGTACCAGAGAGAAGGAAATCAGCATTAGATACAACATATGGTTGTTTCAGCAAGTAAGGCATATCTAGGGCCAAGAGAACCCTCCAGAAAATAATAAGTGGAAGTCAAAGGAATGGGGCTACTGAGATCATGAGGTAGCTGCTACAGGTAATGGTGCCTTTGTAAGGAAGGCAGAAGTTAAGGAGATATCCTGGGACCTGGTGAACCCCTTGAGGAAGGACAGTCAGTGCTGATATTCGGTTACAATGTATTCTGGACTGAAAAACAAGGCAAAGTCAGACGAAAGAAAATAACCCTTAGAATGAATTACTAGAACTGAAATATTAAAATAGCCATTTCCAATTGAGAAAAAAAAAAACAAGGGGTGCCTGGGTGGCTCAGTCAGTTAAGTGTCCAACTCTTGATTTTTGGCTCAGGTCATGATCTCAGGATATCGAGCCCCAGTGTCGGCCTCTGTGCTGACAGTGTGCGGCTCACTTGGGATTCTCACTTTCTGCCCCTCCCTCCCTCCCTCTCTGTCTCTCGAAATAAATAGATAAACTTTAACAAAAGAGAGAGAGAAAAGTCAAATGTCTGGTTACTATGAAAATCATACATATTATTTCAACCTTCTAAATGTGTCCTTCCAGGAATAAAAACATTTGTAGACCCCATCAACCATCTAAAGTAAATAATAGCATTTTTAAGTGTCAAAGTAAATTTACAGGTAACCTTCTATGATCTTTCCATGATTTGCTGTAACGATGGCTGTTTCGAAGACGTTACAGAGAAGAAAACTCATAAATGCTGGAGCACCTGTTGTCACTCTTCCGTTTGCTTTGGCAGCGAGAAAGCGGGTTTCATGTCACTTAAAAATATGACTTAATTTTAAAAATACACATTATTTAAAAACAACACTCAGGGAGTGGGCAGAATCAATTATGTAAAGTGATGAGTACAAGTAAAATTTCTTCATTGCAAGTCAAATGGCATTGACTTTAACCTCAGTTATTTACGTTTGGAGACGATTAGAGAGAGGCCCACAGGAACTGACAGAGTTCTTGAGAATAGAAATTACATTTTATATGCCATCTTTTAAAACGTGTTACTGAATTTGTCTGAACAGTCATTAGGTCAGAAAACCAAATGGTTTCTTTAGCTAAATCAGGTCAAAAGCAAATTTTATATTTATATATATATATAATATATCAGTATTTCAAGGCAAATTAAATCTGGCCTCTGGTTTCAGTAGACTACTAGGGAAATAGTGGCCACTTCCTGTATTTAATGACTGCGAATATGGACACACACATCTATGGGTAAGTGGGAAGGAAAGATACATTTCTCTCCTGAAACTACCAAATATGTACCTAGCCCCCAGAGATTGTAAACCTCACATAAAAATCAGACTCAAGTGCTTAATAAAAGTTGTAAAACAGTGATTCAAACGAAGTTGGAAAAAAATAATGATTCATACTTTGAAAACCAGGCTTAGCTCAATATCAAAAATATATCTTGTTGAGAACTTTTCATTCAATTCAAACTGAAACTAAATGGAAATAAACAAATTACCTAGAGGGATAATTTTTACTGGGTTCTTACCTGATTTTGTGGGAGAAGAATGAGAAAAATTTAATAGACCATGATCACGCAGCAATACAGTAAATATACATAGGTCCCATTCCTGGATTTGCACATAGAAGCAAATAATTTTCTCGTATGTCTAGTACCCAAAGCATAGAAGATCTCTTTGGAGGACCTCTTTCGATACAGTTTGGCAATAAAGCAAAATTGCCAGACAGGAAGAAGGAATACAAATTGTATTTTGTCTTGTATGGTAGGTTTTACCAAACTTCAACACAATTGGTACCCTGATTTACTTTGCTTGCTGTGTTCCCCAATTTGATGCCAGTTTCAGTCTAGAGCAAAATGGAAAATCTATACCCTAGGTCAATTATCTCACAGGATGGAAATGTGAGATTGCCATTCATGAGCAATATACAGGTATCATTCCAAAACTGATTCTCTTTGGTTAGTTATCTCAGCTGATTAGAGCAAGTTTTTAATGAAGTTTAGACCATAGACCGTGAATATTGAGAGTGTAGTCTCAGTCCCTGAAAGGAGCCTTTAACTTCGATACTTTCCTTCCATGGACATTTCACCCATTTTAACTAGTAATTTTATAAGCAAAAGTACGCCAAACAGAATGGATTATTATCTACAAAGATGATCAAACAGGTTTAATTTAATGACTGATAGATTACTGTTTACTCCTACAAATCACCTAAGATGACAGCAGAGAGACCATTAAAATTTTTTGAACTAAAATAATGCTGGGAACTAGGTGGTACACAGAGAAAATATTTAGTACAACTTGAAATTATTGGCTGGTTAGGGCTTCCGGATGGATGGCCCAAAAGTTAGAACCAATGGTTCGTGTATATACTTCTCTGAATCCCCTTTGCAATTTCATCCAAATGGAGTGCCTTCAGGGTGACACTTCCTGGACCGCCTCCCACCCCCTCCCACACACAGCCCATGATGGCAGTTTTGTGTTTGCATTTCTTCTGTCTCATATTAATCCAAAAATCTAGATGAATGGTTGACAAACTACAGCCAGCTAGCTAAATCTGGCCGGCCACCTGTTCTTGTAAATAAATTTTACTGAAATGTGACTATGCCCATTGGTTTCCATATTATGTCTAGGTTTGTATTGTTCTGAAAGAGTTGAGGAGTAGCGGGAATACGACATATTCTTCAAATCTGAAGATATTTACTATATGCTCCTTTACAGTTGGGCCAACCGCTGATAATGATTTTAAGACATAGACAAGAGACTCTTTCCCTCCCTCTACACAGTGGCACCATTAATGCCTTAATAATCCCTGCGTTTAGAACCACCTGACCCCACCAAACACATACAATGGTCCCTCCCGTTTCTTTTCTCTTTGCCTTAAAAATTAAAAGCCTAATTTAGAGATTTGAAAATCAAAAGAAATAAAAGATTTGAAAAAGTGTTGTTATAACAAGTTTTGTCAAGGGGTAACATGAAGCATTTCGTATTGGGCCCATGTTCCCACTAAGAACAACAAAAAAATAATTCACAAAAACTACACCTCCCCCCTGCCACTCTTTGTTATCTCTTTAGAAAAATTCTCTTACAATTTTTTTTCTTATATAGGAATCCTAGAATATATTCTTTATGACTATCGATGAGCCCCATATTTTTTTGATCAAGGGTAAAAGTTTCCAAAGAACGGATAAAAAAGAACCGTACAAGTGATTTTTGGAATCACTGAGAATTGTTCTTGCCATAGGGATAATTAAAAGGTTTTGAACTACATCAAAAGTTTAAACTTAGGAAGTTTGTACTTGAATTGCACTCAAATTAAGGATGTTTTGTTTGTTTTCTCATGATGACCCATAACGCATATGAAAAACAAAATGCTCTGGAAGGTTTAGGAGATGATTTTTGCAATAAGGGAAACATTAATGAGGAACTTCTCAAAGAAATGGAAGAAGGTCCGGTTTCATAGAGAGGGGAGAACAAGAAACTCATTCACAAGTCTATGGACATTATGTGGAAGAATGGAGACAGTTTATCTGGGTCATTGAGAAAGGGTAGAGCTGGGTACTTCTCTCAGAATACTCAGGAAGCATGATGATGCCCTGAGCTTAGCAGCCTCTTGGGGGCAAAGAAAATAGGCAGGGAGATTTCGCAACCATGTTGTTTTCCTGGACCACAGGACTTAGATAAATACAATATTATGTTGCAGATATGCTATGTAAAGAACAGAGCAATTAAATAACAAATAAATATACACATAAATAATGAAATAAGTAATAACCTATCAATTATTCTTCACGTTAAATCACATCATTATAAATCTTTGGCATCATGAACTTTAATCACACTGGTTAACATGTAACTTTTGATAGAAGATAACTACTACCAAGTTCCAAATGCATTTTCATTTATTTATGGTCACAGCCAGGGTTCATGGCACTAAGAATTAACGAACCAAATGATGGTCCTGTTTGAAGTGTTGAAGATATCTGAACTGTGAATGTAGAAAATATTCTTAGATTTGTAAATGATAGAAATAGTTATATATCCCAAAGCCTAAAACTTTTTGCAAATACGTAAAAGATTTCCAAGATGCGATGGATATTATTCAGAAATGGGACTAGTACCTTGGACAAAATAGTTGGTGTATTTCTCTCTCCATGTATGAGGAAATCTAGGAAGACAATGCTATTTTCACTATCGGTATAATTGCTGTCGTGTATTTT
Source organism: Herpailurus yagouaroundi (assembly GCF_014898765.1). Lineage (NCBI taxonomy): Eukaryota > Metazoa > Chordata > Mammalia > Carnivora > Felidae > Herpailurus > Herpailurus yagouaroundi. The sequence continues at coordinate 7,937,029 of NW_024412405.1, read as the reverse complement.
TACAACAGCATTTTGCTGATCTTACCGTGAAACATGGAATGCATTTCTCTTCTGGAATCTGGCCTGGACAAATGGCTTGCTTGACCAATAGAATATGGCAAAAGAGATGCTACACAAATTCGAGGTCCAGATGCCAAAGAGTTTTCACAGTTTCCCCCATCCACATCTTAGAACACTACCCTGAGACCCTTAGTGGAGGAAACTGAGCTGGCTTCCCGACGATGAGGAAATCAACCCAAGACTTCCAGGCAACTGCACAGACCACAAGATCTAGGAAAAAAGCTCCTTGGCTCCCACCCTGTCACCCTGCAAGTGCCTGAGCATGGCCAGGGGGGGAGTAGTAGCACAGGACCACCCAGCAATCTGCGGAATGATGAGAGGCTACAAATCACGCTATTTGAAGCTACCAGAAATTGGAGTGTGTATTTAAATAGCAATGGCTAATTGCAGCACCTAAACCTAGCAGATTTACTTTAGAGGAAAACTGATCCAATCGAAAACAATCATTCTCGGCTCAGGTCATAATCTCCTGGTTTGTGGGTTTGTGGGTTCGACAGCTGCGTCGGGCTCTGTGCTGACAGCTCAGAGCCTGGAGTCTGCTTCGGATTCTGTGTCTCCCTCTCCTCCTCGTGCTCTGTCTCTCGCTGTTTCTCAAAAATAAATACACGTGAAAAAAATTTTTAAGAAGACAATCATTCTGGAAAGTTACTACATATCATGTATTTGTGTTTTGACTTTCCATAATTGGTTAGCTTGCAACAATTTTGCTCTTAGTAGAATGTGCATTTGTTATTTGCACAAACGCCTCCTTCGGGAATTATAAGCGTGTGTGTGTGTGTGTGTGTGTGTGTATAATGTGTAATATTTCTATGACATTATATATATATATATTTTAAGTATTGACCATTAAGTAATTCCATGCAAGAAAAGTGCCTCCTTTGATTTGTTTGTATATTTTTAAGGCTACGGAAAATAGCTAAGTTGTAATTGAAATACTTTTTGGGAAATAACAATGCTTGTTTTTTAACTCAAGGGTTTGTTTTTGACTGACCAGAAGCTTGCTCACCAGGGGTCGTTCTCATAGGACTGGGCATCCAGTACTGTGAACCCGGCCTCTCATCAGACATCCCAGAGGATCTCCCACTGCCTTACCTAAGGCCATAATTTAGTCAAAAGCATTTTTGTGATTTACTAAATTGGCCTTTTGAGCCAGTGTGCCAAAATGCTAGGTAAATGCCAAGGCAACCTGAGAAACATCCTTATTTAGAGTAAAGCCAGTAGAGGAAGAAATCTTCAGCTACAATCTCTGGTCACCCGCAGGCTGTCCTCATCAGGGTGGCCTGAAATGACTTGATTCACACCGAACAGCTGTGCCATGTTAAATGTTTTTAATATGCCACATTTCTCATGGAAAACAACGTATTCTAATTTAGAAGACTGTCAACCAGAGGGGGGAAAAAACCCAACTGGTTTCTGTGAATGTAGAAAATACTCTCTCTAGTCTATGGACCTTCAAGTACAGCAGCCACAGTGTGCATCCAAACAGTCTAGAGGCTACAACCCTCAGCTGTTTCCTGGGTGGCCTGGGTACAGGTGAGAATATTTGTCATTGTTGAGTTTTTGCTTGATAATGAACTTAGAAATATTTACTTTAAAAAGAAATAAATTAGACTTATGTTTCTAAGTAAGACCCTATTGTAGAGAAGTATCTGGCCTGTATCTTTGAAATTATGACGTTTTGACAAGTGGCTGTATTTTTGCAACTTAAATCAACTTGAATATCACATTTTAATTTCCCAAATACATTTTAATGTAATTTATTTCTTGTGTATATAGATGTATATATACATAACAGTGTATGTTATATAATATATAATAATATATTATTTAAAATATAAAATGCAGTTATATAATATTTTATATAAATATGTTATATATTTACTACTTGGTACTGTAAGTGAATTGTCTTATGGCAAAAACCGCAATAAAACTTGTCCGTTGGGATCAGCATTTAGGATGGGAATACCAAAAGGAAATATTCATGGAAAGATTGGTATAGTTTTCTTTCTTTTCGTCTTTTTAAAGATGGCACAAGTAACATAGAGCAATATATAGTTAGCAGGTCTTACACTGATACTTAAGAGTCCTATTGTGGTTAGTGAGTTTGATTGAGCTGTTGATTTTATTTTATTTTTTAAACTTGTTTTCTAGAAATTTGTTTACCCTCTTTAAGGTAAGGACACATCCAAAGACTTGATCATTTGGGAAATATAACGGTTTACTCTCCCCTTCTTGTAGGGGAAAATTTCTGCTGAAGGAAGTTGACTCTGATAAGGGGCATATTTCCACTGAATGAAGCTGACACTGAATAAACCAACATGAGAAAATTTCTAGAGTATTTTCAGTTTTGCGTGTAGCAGTTGCAGTAAGGTACGCTTTTGCTAAGCAGTTTGCTTTATTATTGGAAGAAAAATAGGAAAAAAGAAAACAAAAACATTTTCCCCAGAAAAAAGCAACGGAATGATATAGAAGATAGATTTTTCTTTTATAATTAAATGGCACCATTTTAGTTGTTGGGACCTAGCCAAACTATAAGCTTGAGTTACTTGGGCTATAGAATGGCTTTTATTGTCTAACTCCACAACAAAGTTTCGATTAAAAATTGAATTGTATTCAATTCAATTCACTTTGTTTCAAAAGGTATGTACTGAATGTACTGACTTCTGCAAGAAACTACCAAAGTATGTCAAAAAATGCTACAGTGTTTGTAATCCAGTTTTCAAGAAAATGAAAAAACTATACCGCTTTGTTTCTGAAATATATGTCCCCCAATTAATGCTTTATTTATTTATTTATTTATTTATTTTGAATTTTTTTAACGTTTATTCATTTTTGAGACAGAGAGAGACAGAGCATGAACGGGGGAGGGTCAGAGAGAGGGAGACACAGAATCTGAAACAGGCTCCAGGCTCTGAGCTGTCAGCACAGAGCCCGACACGGGGCTCGAACCCACGGACCGCGAGATCATGACCTGAGCTGAAGTCGGACGCCCAACCGACTGAGCCACCCAGGTGCCCCTATTTATTTTAAAAATATATAATAGGTACCTGAAATTATATCAAGCCTACTACTTAATGAACTCAGTCTATAAAAAGGCACAAAAAGCACAAACGCAGTAGCTTTAAATTGTTATCAATTTATATTATCATGAAATGCTTTAGAAAGGGTATTAATACCAATTCATTGATTCCATCAAATTGATTTTAACCGAATAAAGATTTTTTTAACTTTATTGAACTCTATAGAGTGTGGACAGTGATGCTAGAATTACTGACATACGGAATATTAACTTTATTTTCAAGTATTTCCCATTGAAAAACAATAAAAGTATATTCAATATTTTTCATAACCAAAAATATTATTTGAAAATAAAGCTGCTTTAAATATTTGTTAACTGTTAGGACTGACAGCAGTCTTATAAAAATAAATATTTGTAGAAATATGCATTTTTTCCCAGTTCCAGTTAATAAGATGTTATCATTGACACGTAGAGTCAGTACTCCTTAAACTTTGTGTTGTGGGGTTATCACTGAACAGTGGTCTAAAAATGCTTTGTTTTTGAAACTCATGACATTTTGATGTAGATACATTTCAATACAGTTCAAAGAGCACAGAGTATGGGGACGCCTGGGTGGCTCAGGTCATGATCTCATAGTTTGAGAGTTTGAGCCTCATGTCGGGCTTCATGCTGATAGCACAGAGACTGCTTGGGATTCTCTTTCTCCCTCTCTCTCTCTGCCCCTCCCCTGCTCATGCCCTCTCTCTCTCTCTTTTTCTCTCTGTCTCAAAAATAAATAAACATTTAAAAAGAGCCTAGAGTATGCATACATATGTGTCTAAGTCATACCTACATCTAAATCTTTCTCTCTACCTATGTGTCTATCTGTAGCTATAGCTTATAAAATCGAATAACACAGCCCAATGGAAGTCTGAAAAATTTGGGGCAACTTTGGCAAAGCAGAAAACAAGTTGAGATTATTTCCATGTTTTAAGATCTTACTCAAATATATCAACTCCATGAATCATTTCCTAAAGACTAGATGTAATGCCTCCCCTCCTGCCTATCTCCCTGCCTTGTCTTATGGTTTGCTTCCAACTTCACCCTAAACAGCATCCCAGAGGCACTCAGCCTCGTGGAAGCTCTAGCCTTTTACTCTGAACTACACTTAGCATTTAATCTATATCTTATTAACCTATGGTAAAACACTCGCAGAACAAGTTACTCACAATCCAAGGTTTTACTGTATTTTTCTTCTTCTTCTTCACACTGAAATGTGGTACAGACTTATCTAGCTCCCAGTACACTCTCTTAAATACCTTGATATCTAATCATTTGTATCACAGTACCTAGAATGGAATTTTAAAACAATGTGGTCAATGGAATTTTGGTTACATACTTTCCTCGTGATATCTCATTTTATCCTCACAAATCCCACATGATGAGGGTCCCATCATTATATTCAGTTTGAGAGAATAATTGCACGAAGAAATGCTTTTCTAAGATAGGAGAGGCCAAACTTAATGACAAGTCAAACTTATTGTAAATCCATTAGGGAAGACCCTCCCTAGAAGATCTACACTATGTAAATAAGCTTTAAATAATATTTCTTTAAGAGAAAATTAAAGAAAACTAAGTTATCATTTTTATGCTGTCTTAACTTATTGCCTAGAGATCACTAACCAATCTGAGTTGGTGTGAATTATCTAACCTCAGTCTCAGTGTTTTACCTAACACTTTATTTTGTTAACTCTGAAAATTAAAGTCAAATATATAATACCATTCTTAAACCACAATGTTTCTATATCACGTACATTTTAAGGGGATTATGATTAATTATCAATAGGATGTCTCAGAACTTAGTAGGAAAAACAAATTTAATCTACAAATTCAATAAATAATTGATAAAAGTTAATTATGCATGTCTGTAGGCAAGTGCTCAGTCTCAAATCAGTAATTTTGGTGACATAAATTAGCAGATATTTCCAAAATAATATTCCAGAAACTTCAAACTGTCAGTAACATTCAAAACAGGTCCCAGTTGTGTTATTATGGGGTAGGAACAAGCGCAGATGGATTCCAGAAAGCTACAAATTTGACATCATCATGGCCTTAAGAAATTGTCAAACTGTTCCTATGAGGCAACAAATAGAATCAAAACAGAATTAGGATAAGAATCAAGAACTTTTGGTATGTTGTCTTGTGCAAGGGATGAAATTCAAGCCCTCCATTGTGATGAGGACACTATTCCCACATTGTAGCACATTTTTAACGTGATTCTTTTCCTACTATGCCTTGTATCTGTTGACATAAACCTCTTCTCACCGTTGAAGTAAAAGGGGGATTAAAAACTGATTATTACCAAAATAACCCTAGATGAAATATCAGCCATGTTTTTTACTAACGGTGCTCTACCTAAGCAGAGGTGGCACCATTGATAGAATGTGTTGAGTCATGACACAAACTTTTCTCTCCAAGGAGGTTGCTAAAGAGAAAGGATTGATGAGATACCAGTTGTGTCCTGCCTTCCACTCTCTCAGCTTTGCTATCGACCCTCAGGTGGACACGTTAGCCATTCCTGGTAAAATGAAGCCCAGTTGCCAAGAGCAGGTACAACCATACATTGGGTTTACTACTTCCTGCTCCAGTCTTCTAGGTCCCCAGACCCTTCTTCCTGGGATAACTTTCCAGAAAAGCCTCCTTGACACAAATCAGGGCCTGATAGCAGAGCTGAGCAGGAAACTATAGAGAGACTGTAGAGATCTTTTAATTCATCGTTACAATATTTTCCCGAGTGGCAGTAATGCCTAAAAATGTTTTATGGGATTTGCATAAATTTGGTTATAGTTATCAGAAATGCAACAAGGAATGTAACCAAGAAGCGAAGAATGAGTTCCGGAGGAAGAGGTCAAAAGGATCACTGTGGGTGATGGGCATTTACAGGTCCAACATTCAACTGCACACGTGCTGTAACACCTAGTAGAACACACATCTTTTGGGGTGCTTGGGTGGCTCAATTGGTTAAGCATCTAATTCTTGGTCTCTGCTCAGGTCCTGATCTTCTGGTTCGAGAGAAAAGACCCCATGTTGGGCTCTGAGCTGACAGTGCAAAGCCTGCTGGGGATTCTTTCTCCCTCTCTCTGCTCCTCCCCTGCACTCGCTCTCTGTTTCAAAATAAATAGATAAATATTTTTAAAATGAAAAAAGACAGGAACACACATCTTTTATAGACAGTTTGGGCTTGAGTAGGGTACTGCCCATGACCTCTTAAATAATTTGAGTGCCACGGCTAATAATGGGTGAGAAAAGACCACAGGACGAGGTGTCCTAAAGCAGCTATTGGGCAATTTAATGTTAGTTAATTGCCCTTAATGAAAATAAAGCTTGCAAACAAAAAAGTGTTCAGATTTATACTAAGAAAAAGCAAGAGAGAAACTGAACTAATTAAATTACAAGAGCTTAAAAAGTATTGAAGTTTCAATTTTGAAATTGCAACATTACCATTTTGAGTATTTCAGATTATGGATCAATAATGAAATGAAACTTGTTGGTGAGATTGAAATTTGGTGAAATACATAAAAGAATCAAAAGAAACAGCTTATTTGATGAATTTTGTTTTTCAAAGTTATTTGTGTGCTCAAGGAAATATATTGAGGCAAAAACTTATTAATTATAAAGATATGTGGATTGAAATGCTTTTACATCTTAATAACAAGAAACAAGTCAAGAGAAGACAACCAGGAAATAAGTAAATAAGTAAAAAGTCCTTTGGAAGTAGGGGGGCGCCTAGGTGGCTCTGTCAGCCAAGCTTCTGACTTCTGCTCAGGTCATGATCTCGCGGTTCATGGGTTTGAGCCACACATCGAGCTCTGTGCTGACAGCTCAGAGCCTGGAGTTGGCCTCATATTCTGTCTCACCCTCTCTCTGACCCTCCCCCACTCCTGCTCTTCCTCTCTCTCTCAAAAATGAAAAAGCATTAAAAAAGAAATGTTTAAGTCCTTCGGAAGGGGTACTGTCTGCTCACAGTTCACCCAAACTCCCAAACACAAAGCTGATGGGTTCTGAGTTCTAACACTGACTTTAATGCTCTCATCACTAAGATAATGATGGCAATTCTCCATTAAAGTAGCTCAGAGAACAGTGTCTGTTTTAATCCAGTCTAGAGGTTCTTCTGTTCCAGGTTTACTTTAAAGTAGTCTCGGGGCGCCTGGGTGGCGCAGTCGGTTAAGCGTCCGACTTCAGCCAGGTCACGATCTCGCGGTCGGGTCCGTGGGTTCGAGCCCCGCGTCGGGCTCTGGGCTGATGGCTCGGAGCCTGGAGCCTGTTTCCGATTCTGTGTCTCCCTCTCTCTCTGCCCCTCCCCCGTTCATGCTCTGTCTCTCTCTGTCCCAAAAATGAATAAACGTTGAAAAAAAAATTTAAAAAAAAAAATAAAATAAAAAATAAAAAAAAAAAATAAAGTAGTCTCATCCAGGATTTTTACTTCTTCCTTTAGAAACTTGGTCACTCAATCAATCCACAGGTTTCCAGCATATACCTGTAGATGGCTACAAGTAACATTCAGATTTGGGCAGTTCCATGTCACCGATCTTCATAATTAATGGGCTTCAGTGTCTTCTTTCGTGATCCTCTCCCCTTTAGTATACTTGGGTGTTCCCCCATTCTCTCCCATGTATTCTCAAATGGTGCTGACTGTGCTTTCCTGCCACCGCTGACCGCCTCCCAGCCCCCATGTTTACTGCTGCACCGTCTGACCACCCTACCCCACACAATGGTCCCCTGGACAGTGCGGATGCACTGGGGCCCCACTGCAGGGCTGATATAGTCACCCCAATTTCTAGCTCCCCTAAGCAGAGATTTTCTGTGGTTGAAAATGACTGTCAAACAGGAAAATCAAATTCCATACAAGGGTTCTCTCTCTCCCTCTCTCTCATACACACCTGTGTGTATGTGTGTTTGTGTATATATGCACATAATATATGTTATATATGTCTATTTATACATATACCTCATATGTAATGTATATAGAATGTATAATGTATACATGTGTATATATGTGTATATAAAATATATGTATATATAATACATACACATGATATATACATCGTATATTATGTATAATGTATGCATATATATAACACATATGTTATATAATAGCATATATATGCATTATATATAGTATAATATAATGTATAAATACACATATACTGTGTGTATATAGTGCATTTTATGTATTATATATTGCATTCATAATACATATATAATACATATATACATCTGTATATACATGCATTATGTACATATAAATACATATCATATCATATCATATCATATCATATCATATCATATTATGTATGCTTGTATAAGTAAAGATGTCAGAGAGAATATATACATTAGTTTTGCATACATCTATTCTGTGATTATAGGATAATCAAGCATGAATAAGGTATTTAGCATTTATTCAGTAAGAATTCATCAGATGAGTACTATATTGCTATGTGGGAAAAAATAACATTTTTAGAAATCTACTTCTACCTTATGTATCATATATATAGATGTAGAGATGTTTATATTTTAAATAAAATAGATGTATTTTGAGTAAACCAATACTGCTTTGAGAATTCAACTAGAAGATAATGTCTTTTCTATTTTTTTACTGTAGCTAAGGGTTATTGTCAAAGTTTTTTTTAAAGGACTAAATTAAAATGTAAATCTCCTACTGATCTGTCAGTAATTTGGCCAGCATCTGCAAACCTTCAATTTACCAACAAAATGCATAATGATTTTAACTTTAAATAAAATGTGCAATAATTTAACATTAGGTACAAATGGCTGAGAATATGAATATAACCATGGTGTCTTAAGGTTTAATTCAATTCAAGCAAATAAATGGACTTGGGGCTGTATCAGAGATTCTGGATTTTTCCTGATAGGAAAGCCTTTTCCTAATAGGGCGTAGCAAATTCATTTGACCCGTAAGTTGTTTGTAGGATTGAAAGGGCAGATGCTCTTTTGAGAGAAGCTTCTCCTTAATCAAATTTAATGTCAGTCAGGTCAAACTCGTTTTAATTTTATGCTACATTATACATCCCTCAGGATTCATTGTTCTTTTTTTTACAATGCTGTATATGTTTGATTATTTAAATTAACAGTCAACTGTAGGCTTTTGTTTCTGTGCTGATATGCAAATTATTTAAAACTCTCTTTCAAAATCTTTTCTGTGCATCTTAATTCTTTTTCCAGAAGTTCATAAAGGATAGGCAAAATATGTTCTAGTTGCAGGGAAACCGGTGCCAAGTTTTGCAACTATAAAAATATTTTTCTACTTCTGTTGTTTTTCCTGGCTGTGCTATTACAAATTATCCTAGTTCTTAAAGCCCATGCCTCATAAAGCAAGTGGACCTAATTAGTCAGCTAGAGGTTAGACTATTGGGTGGGTGGCCTTGGAAAGCATATTTTAAACAAGTTCCTTAACCCAATTTCCTTTGCTCCCCCCTTTTCAAATAAATCTGAATTTTTAAAATGAAAAATGTGATGACTTCTATTTACTGTGGCACATTTTATGGTAGACGTGCCTTGTCTCGTTTTTGTTTCACCTCTGCAAAATTGTGTGGCATTCTTTTATCTTTTTTGAAATGATTTTTAATCCAAGTATTCCATAGTCCATAGTTTGACACACACTTATTCTGAAGTTTGAGGATAGTCAAGCATGAATAATATATCTCACATTTATGCAGTAAGAATTTATCAAATGGATATTAAATTACTCTATGGGAAAAAAGAACAAATTTTAGAATGTGTATGTCTATCTTTAGCAAAGCCAGAAAATCAACACAATCTGAGAAGGTGGCATTTGATTTGGGTCTTTGAAGAGACAGAGGCGTCTATATGTGGTGATTAGAAAGAAAGAGGTCATTTGGAGAAAGAGGAGGAAGAGATGAAATGCATTAAAGTGGACAGACGGAAATGTACAGTGTATGTTGGAGAAATAGTGGCTTTGATGGGCAAAGTGCTTATTTTCTAGTTGGAAAAAATATGCCTCGAAAGGTTAACTCCCTATCGAGTTCCTAATACGTCCTAGGGATTTTATATGAATTATATCACCCATTCGTGCTCATGATCTGAGGGAAAGTCACTGTGATTCGACAGATGATAAAATTCAGAATAAGGAACGTGAATTAAGTTGCCAGCAATCACAAAGCACGTAGGAAGAAGAGCCAAGAGTGAATTCAAGATTTGTGGGTATTTTTTAATGTTTATTTATTTTTGAGAGAGAGCATGAATGGGGAGCAGGTGCAGGAAGAGAGAGGGGGACAGAGGATCTGAAGCGGGTTCTGCCCTGACGGCAGAGAGCCCAATGCAGAGCTCGAACTCATGAACCGTGAGATCGTTACCTCAAAGCTGGACGCTCGAGGGACTGAACCACCCAGGTGCCCTGATTCGTGAGTTTTAAATTAGTGTCTTTTTTCTTACTGTTTTTAACTAGACTTTAGCCACCAGAGCAGGCTGCCTTGTGACGATGAGGCCAGCCACCTTAAATACCAACTCCAGCCAAAGAGAAAAAATGGTGGGTGAGGCAGTTATGGGAGGTTTTCAGGCAAAGCACAGTAAATAAAAGTATGATTGTTTTTGCATATGTAAGTCTTCACCTACTCTATTGGTAAGAGTTTCCAGACATTTGGTGTCTTTCTCTTCTGGGTACAAGAGGGAGACGCCCTTACAGTGGATTTCTTTCACAAATGTAAATACCTCTTACAAAAGGGTCACTTCTACTTGGTTTTTAGAGCTTTTGTGTGTCTGCTGTTTGCTAAGAATAGTCAGTCTAAAATTACTTTAAGCCAAAGAGGGATATTTTGGGGTGACAAATTCTGCCCCCATTTAGTGTCATTGGATGAGCAATGCATGTGTCCAAGTGGCCGAGTATCTGGAAATAGAAAATTAATCAGGTAGATCTCTGCCCCAATCATAGTGGAAAGTTGGTCTTGTTTGTTTGCTTGTTGTGGGCACAGAGCTTTATCAACATGAATATGGTGATCATTTTTGTCCCCCTTTTCACCCGTCGCATGAAGGACAGCCTTTCTGTTCTCATACTAAATCCAATTCAAAAATGAAATACAACTTCTCCTCAGATGATCACATAGTAGAGAGCATTACCGTATTGTTTACTTTCTAAATATTTCGGGGAATGAAGCTTCTCTTTGCAAAATGTATTTATTTTCAATTCACAGAAGCATAATAAATTGTACTCTCTTTTTCTCCAAGGAAGTACCTGGGCTTTGTTGGAAAAGCATGCTATTTGTTTACCTCAGAGTGAGTTGCCTGAATCTTAGCAAAGCAAATAGACTCCCACTTAAAACACCAAACACCACGACACTACTTTAAGCTAATATCATGACATTTGTTGCATTGTTCTTCATTTTTTAATGGAAACAGGTTGATGACAGGTCTCACAGACAATTCCTTAAAATTAGGAAATTGGCAGGAAGACTTCCGCGGAGGTAGGCATTGACTTTTTCAAATCGTCTTCAGTTTCACAATAGGTATTTGAATAACTTTTTCTCCTCTCCTTGGGCTCAGCTGGAGGAAATTTTTACCACAAAGGAAGCCTGATTTTATGCATGTTTGACTTAATTCCGAGGGATTTATGAATACCACAGTAGCCTGTTTGAATTGGCTGTGAATAATGTGAGGCTGATAGCTTTTATTTCTTTTCACGCTGAAATATCTGATGTTTTCTTGGTAGCTCTCTTTAGCGAAACACACGTTTTAAATACTGGGACCCGAGCATCGAGCATCCTTATTTGTTCATTTTGAACACACACTTTCTGGAATATGTGAGAAAGTATGGCTTTTACAAATGCGAGAGCTTGGAAAGTATGAAATGAATGAAGCGCAGTTTAAAATGTGGTGTCAGCTCAGACTTAATATTCTATTTTATTTCTTAGAATAACTAAAAGAAAACAGTTGTGGAAACAAACTATGTCAGAGTAAAACACACACACACACATACACACACACACACACACACACACAGCATTGGGATATCTGATTTCAATTAAAATATGGCTGGTGTGTGGTTTTTGACTTGGATAGCTTTATTTGGATAGGTATTTACTGGCTCAAATCACGGTGATAGATATTTTAGTAATTCTAGCTTTCTTTTTCATTAGTCGTTATATCACTTAGTCGTTATATCACTTGGTGAAGAATGTTATTTTACAGGAATTTACTCTGTTAAGTCTGGTTCGAAAAAAATGAACTCACTTAGAATTTTCATTGTCACATATTCTTAGATTTGGAATTTGTGGGTAGGCAAGAACACAGTAAGAACATCTCCCCTCTGAAACACATACATATTAATGCTCTTGACGAAATCCATCATTTGGCAGATGGTTACGGAGGACAGACCTTACGTCCAGTTCTGCTTTAGGAGGCATGAGAGATTGGGGGGGATACAGGCACTGTTTAGACTTAGTTCTTTCCTGGAAGGAGCCCGAGTGCAGAGAGCTATGGAAGCTGTGAACATCACTTTGGAGGTAAGGAAATGTTTCACAGGCTAATTTCAAGATCTTCAGGAATCTAAGACATAAGACAAAAGAAATGCTTTGCATTTTGTGTATTTTTATTATTGTTACCCATCTAAAAAAAGAAAGCTAAGAAATTATGTTATCCAGTAATCCAATAATATTATGGTACTTATTCTCCAGGTATAGCATTGGATAGATCATCTAGACAGAAAATCAATTTTGGAATATCAAACGTTGATAAAAATCAAACATTGGCCTTAAATGACACATTAGACCAGATAGGCTTAATAGATACATACAGAACGTTCCATCCCAAAGTAGCAAAATACACATTATTCTCAGGTGTACCTGGAACATTATCCAGGATATATCACATGTTAGGCCACAAAAGAAGTCTAAGTAAGCTCAAGAAGATTGAACTCATATCAAACATCTTATCAAATGACAGTTTTATGAAACCAGAAGTCAACTACAAGAAGAAAACTGGAAAACCCACAAAAATGTGAAGAGTAAATAATATTCTACTGAGTCACAGAAGGGCTAGTGGGTCATAGAAGATATCAAAAAGGAAATAAAAAAAAAATACTTAATGACAACTGAAAACAGAAGTGTGACATACTAAAATCTATGGGATGCAGTAAAAATGATTCTAAGAGGGAAGTTCATAAGAATAGAGACCTAATCCAAGAACCAAGAAAAATCTCAAATAAGCAAAATAACTTTACACCTAAAGATATCAGGAAAAGAAAAACAACAAAGTTGTTTTCTACTAACAAAGTTAGTAGAAGTAAGGAAATAATAAAGAATAGAGAGGAAATAAATGAAATAGAAACTAACAAGACAGTAGAAGAGATAAATGAAACTAAAAGATAATTGAGGGGTGCCTGGGTGGCTCAGTCGGTTGAGTGTCCTACTCTTGATTTTGGCTCAAGTCATGATCTCATGGTTCGTGAGTTAGAGCCCTGTGTTGGCCTCTGTGCTGACAGTGCATAGCCTGCTTGGGATTCTCTCTTTCTGTCCCTCCCCTCTCAAAATAAATAAACTTTTAAAAAAAACCTGATTCTTTGAAAAGATAAACAAAATTGACATATCTTTAGCTAGACTTACCAAGAAAAAATTAAAGAGGAGAGGTTACACAAATGATGCCACAGAAATACAAAGGATTATAAAAAACTGTTATGAATAATTATATGCCAACAAATTGGAAAACCTAGAAGAAATGGATAAATTCCTAGAAACACTCAACCTCTTGAGAGTAAATCATGAAAAAATTTGATGAATCTGAATAGACCAATTCCTAGTAATCAACAGCCTGCCAATAAATGAAAGCACAGACCAGACAATTTCACTGGTGAATTCTACCAAATATTCATTGAGGTCAATATCACCCTTATACCAAACCAATTACCCTTACACTGAAATCAGACATAACAAACAAAGAAAATTACAGGTCAATATCCTTGATGAATATAGATGCAAAAATTTTCAACAAGACATTAGGAAACCAAATTCAACAATATGCTAAAAGGATTATACTCCATGATTTAGTGGGATTTATTCCAGGACTGCAAGGATGTTTCAATATCCACAAGTCAACCAATGTGAAACACCATATTAACAAAATGAAGGGTAAAAATCATATGATCATCTTAAATGCAGAGAGAGCATTTGGCAAATTTCAACATCTATTTTTGATAAAAACTCTCCACAAAATGGTAACAAGAGAACAGACCTCAACATAATAAAGGCCATATATGTCAAACTATAGCCAACATTCTCAATGGTGAAAAACTGAAAAGTTTTCCTCTAAGTATAGAGGAGTGAGACAAGGTATCTACTCTTGCCACTTTTATTCAACATAATATTAGAAGTCCTACTTACAGCAATTGGGCGAGAAGGAGAAATAAAAGGCCACCAAATAGGAAGGGAAGAAATAAAACTGTCATTCTTTGCAGAGGAATGTTCTACTATGTATAGAAGACCCTAAACACTCCACAAAACAACAGCAACAACAACAACAACAAAAAAAACAAAACCCAGAAAAAAAACCTATTAGAACTGGTAAGGAAAAAGTCAGCCAAGTTGCAGGGATACAAAATCAATATACAGAAGTCTGTGGTGCTTAAAAACACCCGTAATGAACTATCAGAAAGATGAATTAGAAAAACAATTCCATTTATAACTGATCTGAAAGAATAAAATACCCAGGAACAAACTTAACTAAGGAGGTGAAAGACCTGTACACTGAAAACTAAAAGACAATGATGAGAAAATCAAAGAAAATACAAATAAATGCAAAGGTATTCCATGTTCATGGATTGAAAGAATTAGTATTGTGAAATGTCCATGCTATCCAAAGCAATCTACAGATTTAAGGCAACCCTATCAAAATTTCAATGGCCTTTTTCACAGAACTAGAACAAATAATTCTAAAACGTGTATGGAACCATAAATGATCATGAATAGCCAAAGCAATCTTGGAAAAGAAGCACAAAGCTGGAAGTATCATGGTCCCTAGTTTTAAACTATACTACAAAGCGATAGTAATCAAAACAGTATGGCATTGGCATAAAAAGTGATGTGCAGGTTGACAGAACAGTATTGAGAGTCTAGAAATAAACCCACACATCTATGGACAATTAATTTATGATAAGGGATCCAAGAATATGCAATGGAGAAAGGATCGTCTCTTCTATAAGCGATGCTGGAAAAGCTAGAATAGCCAAATACAAATGAATGAAACGACCACTATCTTACACTGTCGCCACAAAAATTAACTTAAAATGGATTAAAGAGTTAAATGTAAGGCCTGAAACCATAAAAACATAAGTGATAAATTCATTGATGTCTGTCTTAGCAATGTGTTAATAGATCTGACTCCAAAGTCAAGGGAAACAAAAGGAAAAATAAACAAAAGAAATTATATCAAATGAAAAGGGCTATTTCACAGTGAAAGAAACCATCATCAAATGAAAAGCAAGCTAGTGAATGGGAGAAGATATTTGCAAATCATATATCCCATAAAGTATCAGTATCCAAAATATAAAAAAATGAACTCATACAACTCAACAATAAAAACTACATAACTCAATTTAAATAAACAAGCAGATGATCTGCATAGACATTTTTTCTTTTCTAAAGAAGACATAGATGGCCAAGAAGCATATGAGAAAATGTTCTATATCACTGAATTCTGGAAAATACACATCAAAACCACAATGAGATAATACCACATACCTGTCTAGAATGACTATTTTTAAAAATGGAAGGAATACAAGTGTTGAAGAAGGTGTGAAGAAGAGGGAACCCTCTTGCACTATTGGTGGGAACGTCAGTTGGTGCAGCCACTGTGGAAAACAGTATACAGATTCCTCAAAAAATTAAGAATGGAAACATCATAGGATCCATCAATTCCCCTTCTGGGTATTTATCCAAAGACTACAAAAAACGAATTCAAAAATATATATACTCCCATGTTTATTGCATTATTGTTTACAGTAGCCAAGATATGGAAACAACCTAAGTGTCCATAGATAGATGAATAAAGAATATGTGGTATGCACATGCACACACGCATGTGTACACACACACACACACACACACACACACACACACACTGGAATACTACTCAGCCATAAAGGAGAATGAAGTATTGCCATTTGCAACAACATAGATGAACCTGAAAGGTATGATGTTAAGTGAAATAAGTCAGGCAGAGAAAAACAAATACCACACAATTTAACTCATATTTAGAATAAAAAAAAAATAGGCAAACAAAAGAATACAAAAACAAAATCATAGAAAACAGACTGATGGTTACCAGAGAGAAAGGAGTTTGGGTAAATTGCATGAAGAGAGCCAACTATATGGTGATGGATGGTAATTGGACTTTTGGCGGTGATCACTTTGTAGTGCATACAGTTGTTGAATTGTAATGTTTTACATTTGAAACAAATAATTTTATATACTAATTTTACTTTAAAAATTATTATGTCACAATTACCTTAATTTATATAAATGAGAAAGCATGTATCCATATCATTTTTTTAAAAGAAGAAATTAACTGATCCAATATTAATTCATAAGAAATTTCTGGCATGCTCTAGACCTGATTTCAAATTGTTCAACTACAAAACTGGCATTTTGTCTCTTCAAGCACAGTCATTTATTATTCGCCACTTTACTCAGTTTTTTTTTAACATTTGATTTTACAAAATTTATGTTCATACAACAGGTGCTTACTAATTTCATCTGTTTTTCATTCTATTAGTCAATATTAATGACTGCATTGAGTATAGAAATTCACAGCTACATGGCTAATGAGAACATGGCTTTTGGCTACTTTTCAAGAACAATCTATCCTCTTTTTATCATTTCCTTTAGTTTCACTCACTTCCCCTCCAAACTCTGTCACTCTCCTGAGATTGTCTGTTCAGTAGACAACGTTCATCCCCTATAAAATGAGAGGGGAAAATATTTTAATGAAAGCATTTACCTATATGGAGAAAACTTGTAGTCAAGGACTGTGGAAGACCTAACAAAAATGACATCTGGAAGTTTTCACAGTTGCAGCAAATGTATGAGAACATCTCGAGGATCTTCCTTTATGTTATATAAGCACCAGATCAATAAAGGCTTTATATCAATAAACAGTTCAAGATACTCTTCATGCTTTCTTCCCTTATGAGAAATAGTCCTCTCCAGATGAGTGTGCGAGTTGCGATGTTAAGAGATAATTATGCTTTATTTTCTAGAGATTCGTATTTAATTTCTAGTAAATGAAAACTATATCTTCTGCAAGCAGCACTGAAGCAAATTGTATTTTAAAATAAAATTAAATTAATTTGCTTTAAATGCACAGTGAGAGTGTTTACATGTGCTTCTATTTGATACTCACTGAAGCACAGTATTTCCTGGGATATTTTCTGAAGACTTAATAAAATGTGAATTTTCATCTACTATTGAAAACTTAATAAAACCAGGATTCATCATGGGGGGAAAATGTCTGAAGTTAATATCTCAACTTCTGTATGTGACATTCAGGAGATGATTATAATTTGTTCTGTGGGTAGTCTAAAAATTAATTTTCTGCTTCTTTATTTATTAGATTTTTCTTTCTCCCACTGTTTAGAATAGGTTTATTTCTGAGCTCTTTTATTAGTGCAGAAAAAAAATAGAGAGCCTAAAATAAAGCCAAAAAATCTTGAGCCAATGTTGCTTCTCAGTACTTAGTACATTTTCAAAAAAAAAAAAAAAATTCAAAAGAAGAGTTTAAACCCCAACACTATCTAAGCACTTATATGATTTTTCCTTATTTCAGGATCATAATAGGTCATTGCTTTCAAAAACATAATCTTAAGGAAGAAGCATGAATCAAATTACTTACTTGAAAAATTGGTGCATTTCATGTTTTAATTATTCCCCTTTCAATTTGAGGGAAAGAGCTGAGCCATTTTCAAGATACAGGCATCCCTCCCTTGACCTACCCAGTCTGTCTACCTATTTGGCCATCATACCCTTGAACTGAAGTAACTAAAGGTAATGTGGGTGCTTTTATAGGTCACTGAGTTGCTCATCATGTGCTATGGGCATTGACTACTAGCAAAACGGAGTCCCTCACTCAACTCGTGCTGTTCATGAGCTGCCTTTCAATTAAGCTAAAGGCAGTATTTTCATCTGTTTTATGCCATATGTTTAGGGCAGAATCGGATGCCTATGTCTCAATATTCTCATCTTCAAAATAGAAATAAGAATAATATCTAATATGAAGAATTAGAACAAGTAATACATGGATATTGCCTAGTAGATATCAAACATGCTGTTTATTACAATGTATTTTTCCTTATTGAACAAAATGGAATGGATTATTATTGGTGAGCTGGCATTCTCTTTGATCATCATTATGTTCATTTCTTCAGTATGACTTAATATGATAAAAGTGAAAAACAACCTCAATTTGGGTATTTTGGCTGTACATTTCAGAAAAAAAAAATCAGGACATAGAAGTAGCTAAGAGATGTAGGATTCTTGAGTATCAGTAATAAAAGGAGTCTTCTCCATTGATGTCTGACTTCAGATACTTCTATATCTATGAGAGTCATGATAGACTCTACATCTTTCTTGAATGTAGCTGTCACTGTGCTCCTAATCAAGTCTTTCAGATGGACTATTTTTTGGGGGGGAGGTGAGAGGAAAGAGGACAGAAAGAGCCATGCTATAATTCTCATTTGATGATTGGGAAGATTATCTGCCTTTGTTCATACAACCTAAACAAGATGAGAAAAAAGTTGAGGATAAATTTTACAAAACTACAGTATTAGTAATAATAATAATAATTGATAATAATAATAATAACTGTACTAATAGCAGTATCTCAGATTAGTTTGTAGACTGCTTGTTTGTATAACATATGAGTATGCTATGAAAATATTGTTAAATAATTATATTTAATATAATTTTAATTTAATAAAATTGTAAGTATACTATAATTATATGATAATGTATAATTACATACTATGATGTAACTATCATATAATTAAAAATAATATATATTTAACATATACTCATATATTTTTATGTTCTAGATAAATTTATGGTAAAATATTTCCACCTATAGTCAAATAATTGGAAAGATAACTATAAGGAAAAAAGTGATAGATATTCCCTTCCCCTTAAAACCACTTAAAAACCTATTTTTTCCATAAGGGAAATGATTCCTGCATAATTACATTCACACACATACACATGCACTCATGCAACACAATAAGTAAGAGATCATGGCAATAAAAACCGGGTGTCTTTAAAATGAAATTATCCCAATCCTAAGTAACAACTAGGGTTTTGCTTATATTGTCATGAGGAATACAAAGAGATTTTTAGAGGTCTTTAGACAAATCAAATCAAATTGAAAAACAGCAATCTAATCATATCACATCACTCAAAAATCTTGTGAATAACCATCAAAGGGTAGTATCTAAAAATTGAGTTCTAGAAATATGATTCAAATTGAGTCTACACATATTTTACATATTGCCAAAAGAGTTTAATTACCATGCCTTCTGTATGTTATATGACTCTTAACCTGAGCACTGTTCTAGGATTCAATTTTCAAATCTCCCTTATGACAGATAAACAATGTAATTGTATTAACAGTATGTGCGTGTGCGGACCTATGATTTAACATTTGTTTTCCATGAAAACACACTTCGTCCTGTACGATAACTTACTTTGGGGACAGTATAAATGCTGAACTTTGAAAATGAATGAAATGATAACATGACAATACTTTTAAAAGATTGAAGAAAGCAACTCTTCTGAATGTTTTTCATAAAGAAATAAAATATAGTGTTTATATTTAGGATTAGAATTGATGTCGCATAATATTGAGAATTCTTTTTATGTCTGTACTGCCATTTTATTTATTTTTTTGTTTAGTTTTGTTTTATTTGACTATAGTTGACACACAGTGTTACATTAGTTTCAGGGACACAGCACAGTCACCTGACAACTCTATACGTTATGTTATACTCGCCACAAGTGTAGTTACTATCTGTTACCATACAACACTATTACAATATCATTGACCATGTTCACAATTCTGTGCCTTTTATTCCTGTGCCTTATTCATTCAATAACTGGAAGCCTGTATCTCCTGTTGCCCTACACCTCTTTTGCCCACCCCTCAATCTCCTCTGGCAACCATTAGGTTGTTCTCTGTATTTATAAGTATGATTCTGCTTTTTACTTTTTTATTCATTTGTTGTTTTAGATTCCACGTACAAGTGAAATCATATGGTATTAGTTTTTCCCAGTCTGACTTATTTCACTTACATAGCATAATACCCTCTAAATCCATCCATGTTGGTGCAAATGGCATGAGCCCATTCTTATCATTGGCTATGTAATATTCCATTGGATATAAATCACATCTTTCCTTATGCATTCATTCATCAATGGACGCTTAACTTGGTTTAATATCTTGGCTATTGTAAACGATGCTGCATGCGTATATCTTTTCAAATTCGTGGTTTTGTTTTCTTTGGGTAAGTGGCCACTCGTGGAATTATTAGATCATATGGTGTTTCTATTTCTAATTTTTTGAGGAATGTCCATATTGTTTTCCACAGTGGCTGGGCCAACTTACATTTCCCAAAAACCATTAGAAGGGATAAATGAATTCAGTTAATTTGCAGGATACAAAATGAATATCCAGAAATTGATAGCATTTCTGTACACTAATACAAAAGTAGTGGAAAGAACTGCACCTAGGAACAGATTCAACCAGAGTGGTGAAAGACCTGTACTCTGAAAGCAATGAAACATTAGTGAAAAAAACAAATGACACATTGGGGCGCCTGGGTGGCTCAGTTGGTTAAGCGTCCGACTTCGGCTCAGGTCACGATCTCACTGTCCGTGAGTTCGAGCCCCGCGTTGAGCTCTGTGCTGACTGCTCAGAACCTGGAGCCTATTTCAGATTCTGTGTCTCCCTCTCTCTCTGACCCTCCCCCGTTCATGCTCTGTCTCTCCCTGTCTCAAAAATAAATAAAACGTTAAAACAAAACAAAACAAATGACACAAACATAAAGGTATTCCACGCTTATGGAGTGGAAAAATTAATTATTTTTGAATGTTCGTACTACTCAAAGCAACTTATAGAATCAATGCAATTCCTATCAAAATACCAACAGCATTTTTCACTGAACTAAAACAAATCCTAAAATTTGTACGGAATCCCAAAAGACCCCAAATAGCCAAAGCAATCTTGAAAAAGTAGAACAAAACTGGAGGTATCACAATCCCAGATTTCAAGGTGTACTACAAAGCTGTAGTTATCAAAACAGTATGGTACTGGCACAAGAATAGACACCTAGATCAGTGGAACAGAATGGAGAGCCCAGAAATAAACCCATGATGATACAGTCAATTAATCTTTTACAAAAGAAGCAAGAATATGCAATGGGAGAAAATAGTCTCTTCAAAAAATGGTGTTGAGAAAACTGTATCGCTACATGTAAGAGAATGAAACCGGACCACTTTTTTACACCATACACAAGAATAAATTCAAAAGGGATTAAGACCTAAGTGTGAGACCTGAAACCATAAAACTCCTGCAAGAAAGCACAGGCAGTCATTTCTCTGACATCGGCCATGGAAAATTTTTTTTTTTGTTTTTTGTTTGCTTGTTGGTTTGTTTTTATATGTCTCCTGAGCCAAGGGAAACAAAAGCAAAAATAAACTATTGGGACTTCATCAGGAGAAAAAGCTTCTGCACAGCAAAGACAACCTACTGATGGGAGAAGATATTTCTAAACGACATATCCGATAAAGTGTTGTGTCCAAAATATATAAAGGGTTTATACAACTCAACACCAGGGAAACAAATAACCCGGTTAAAAAATAGGCAGAAGACATGAACAGACATTTCTTCAAAGAAGACATCCAGATAGCTAACGGACACATAGAAGGATACTCAATATCACTCATCATCAGGGAAATGCAAATCAAAACCACAATGAGATACCACCTTACACCTGTCAGAATAGCTAGAATCAAAAACTCAAGAAACACCAGGCGTTGGCGAGGATGTGGAGAAAAAGTTTCCCTCATGCACAGTTGGTAAGAATGCAAACTGGTACGGCCACTGTGAAAACCAGTATGGAGGTTCCTCAAAAAATTAACAATAGAACTACCCTACAATCTAGTAATCACACTCCTGGGTATTTATCAAAAAAAATACAAAAACACTAATTTGAAGGGCTATATGCACCCCTGCGTATCATTTAAAACAGCAAACTATGGAAGCAGCCCAAGTGTCCATCAATAGATGAGTGAATAAAGAAGATGTGGACAATGGAATATTATTCAGTCACGAAAAAGAATGAAATCTTGCCTTTTGCAACAACATAGATGGAGCTAGAGAGTATAATGCGAAGCGAAATAAGCCAGTCAGAGAAAGACAAATGCCATATGATTTTGTTCATTTGTGGAATTTAAGAAATGAAGCAAAAGAACAAAGGGAACAAAGACAGAGAGCAAAACCAAAAAAACAAACTCAACTACAGAGAACAAACTGGTGGTTAGCAGAGGGGAGGTGGGGGGGATGGGGAAGATTAAGAGTGCGGTTATCTTGATGAGTCCTGAATAATGTATGGAACTGCTGAATCACTAGATTGTACGTCTGAACCTAGTCTAGCACTGTGCGTTAACTACGCCGGATTTAAAATAAAACAAAACAAGGGGCGCCTGGGTGGCGCAGTCGGTTAAGCGTCCGACTTCAGCCAGGTCACGATCTCGCGGTCCGTGATTTCGAGCCCCGCGTCGGGCTCTGGGCTGATGGCTCAGAGCCTGGAGCCTGTTTCCGATTCTGTGTCTCCCCCTTCCCAGCATGGCTGAATTATTTGCTAATATGCATTTTACGTTTATAGTTTACATGCTGCAGTAGACTGAACAGTGCTTCCCCCAAAGATGTCCACATCTTAATCCCCAGAACCTGTGACTTTGTTACCACACTGGGTAAGAGGGTCCTGTAGATTTTATGAAATTAAGAATCTTGCAATGGGGACATTATCCGGCATTGTCCTGGATGAGCCTGATATAAGTGAAGAGAGGAGCAGGGGATCAGAGATGAGCAAGCAGGATGACGGGAGACAGAGCTGGGCATGATGAGGCCATACTATAGGTGGTGCCGGCAGCTTCTAGCACCTAGAAGATTCTAGAAGGAACATATTCTCCCCTGGAGCCTCCGAAAAGAACTCGGCCTGCTGACACTTTGATCATAGGCCTATAATCCTCATTTCAGACTTCTGATACCCAGATTGTAAATGGATACATTTGTATTGTTTTACGCCACTAAGTGTGTGGTAATTTTTATAGTGGAAAGAGGAAACTCATACACATGCTAAACTGTATTAATATGACAGACAAGACGAAACTCCAGAATATTAAAAATGGTAAGAATAATACATAATCCCAACTCTCTCCCCAGGAGGTGTAGAGAACCATGAGGCATTGCTTGGAGACTTTCCGGTGCATAGTGCCTATACACACGACTTTCTCAGAGCTTTTGAGGAATATCATTGGAAGCACAGAGAATAGCTTCCTCTAAAAAAAATCAGCGAAAATTACCCTTTAAGGATTTTAGAGATTCGTCATTGTAGAAGATTACCTTTATGCATCGTTTACTTTCCTCCCTTCTGTATTTTAAGGAGTTTGAAAATACGCAATTCAAGAAACTTGGTAAACCAAAGAACATGCTTAGCCTGCAGGTGCATCTGTGGACCTGAACAGGTGCCTTAAAAGTGAACAAAGCCCTCAAAAGTGTTTAGAGTTGGAAAAAAATGTTAACAGCACATCTAGTAAACCTCTGATCGTAGTTAGCTCTCATCACATTCTGCCCTTTGTGCCATGAAAGATGTAACCTATTTAGGAAATGCCATACCACGGTGGCCCCGTGCGGCTCCAACCCAAGTAGATAATGTTTACACACGCATGAAAGCATGGTGTTGTTACCCAGATCACTGCTCGCAAGCCTGTAACCTGAAACAAAATAATGAGGCTCCTTTTGGCTTGAGGAATATTACTTTTTGTCCTTGTAACAACTACAAGATCAAATTCAAGGAGGCTTTTTTTTTCTTTTTTTAACACACAACGTTCACTTTCTGCTTTGAGTTCCAGCTGTGAGTGGAATTAACTTTCAAAATAAAGAAAATGGACTCTGCAGCTGGAGGGGGGAGAGTTTGGGGCTTACTTGCATCAGACTCAGTTGGCGGAGGGAGGAAATATCATGGATTCTCTTCGGCTACTTTTCTGTCACTGTGGGAGGCCTTTGTGGAAGGAATCTAACCTTACTCTGCCTTCCTGTCATCTGCCTGAATCGAGGGGTAGCAGCGCCCAGGAAAGCCCGGGTCTTAGGAAAGCGCCAGCTGCGGTCGCTCTTCTGTTCAAGAGGGGAACACGCTCAGTGCATTTTCCAGTAACCCTCATTCACTGAGATTCACCCTGTGGAATGCGGTTCTTGAAAAAAAATGGTATATTCATGCATTTAGGTAATTCGAGTACCATGCATTCACTGAGTACACGGTGGGGTAGGACTTAACCTTTTGCTGCCAGTTTGGGTGCAGTGTATTTGCCATATCTCCAGGTGTGGTGAATCATGTTCCTGTGCCACTTTTAAAAAGCAAACACCTTACTCGGTTTGTTCTAAAGATTCCTGAAGTGAGAAAAAAGACAGAAGCACAATTCATTGTTGTTGCGAGTTTCTCCTTAGGTGCATTCATTCATCACGTTTCTATTGAGTACCTGCTAGAGATCAGGCACTCTTGCAGGCACACGCAAGAGAGACGGTCTCTGGGCTCATAGAGCTTTCACTTTTGTGGGAGCAAATGGGCAATAAGCTAAGAAACGGATGTGACAATTATCTCACAGAACTGTGAGCCTGGAAGGGATAAGGAAATTAAGCCTGGGAAGGATAAGGAAACAAGGTCTCTCTCTGCCGAGACTTTCCTGGCCTGTCCAGCAGAGAGCTGAGGGCAGCTCTCCAGGAAGAGAGCAGAGCAAGCCTCAGTCCCGGACGCTTTTGTGTTTGGAAATCTTGGTGGGCAAGAGCTACAGTGGAAAGAAGGAAGGAAGGAAGGAAGGAAGGAAGGAAGGAAGGAAGGACGGAAGAAAGGAAGGAAGGAAGGCAGGCTGCATCAAGTAGAGATCTAGAAAGTGTAGGGTTTGTTTACTTCTCCCAGGCAGATATTGTAGGTAGCACGTCTGCTCTCTGTTACACATTTTTAACCATTCATTTGGGCTGATTACAGTATCATGGAGTTATGGTCATTATTTTCTTTCTTCCCGAAGAGGTTCTTGAACTTACAGCCGCGGCTGACGTTGCTGAAACTAACATCGCTTTGATGTTCTCTGCATCCTATCATCACACCGGCTTAAAAGGAGGGATTTGTTTATTTTCTCTGAGGGCTCAAAGAATAGCTTGGTGTTCTCCAAGCTACAGAAGGATGCTTTCGAGCTCATTTGCCTAAATTTTCAAAGTGTTCTTTGTTGGACATACGTGAATATGGTGGGAAAAAAAAGAGGAGATAAGGTATGCTTTCCATATTCACCTCTTCCTTTTCACCTTGCTGAGTTTCCTCCCCCTCCGCCCCCCCACCATCTGTTGCTTCCAGCATATCTTGATGGTAAATTCCCAGCCCTTAACATGTTCCCCCAGGGCATTGGTCCATTTACTCCATTTTGAGCTGCATACGATAAATCACAAGTTTCAACATCAAGCTCTACTAAATCTTGTTTGTGCTCCGTTAATGAAATCACCTATTTTATCTCATCACTGCAGGTAAAAACGATTTTCCATATGCTATGCGCCCTTATCATGACTTCTAAAATGCCATTATGGTTACATACTATCTAGTTTATGTTTACAAAGCAGAATGTCAGCTTATGAGGAAATGATCCTAAAAAATGCGTAGAGTTATTCACCAGCCAGTCTCAGCTGCCACTGAATGAATAATTCCATGATTAAGAGCCGGGGAGGGTGCAAGCCACAGAATCTGCTGTTTTCATAGAACTCGATAAATTAATTAGCTCATCTTGTGATTATGTGACTCTGTTAGAAAGAACACAGTATTGCCGAGATAGCTTGGGATAAATACAAACATGCTGAATATCCTTTTTTTTTTTTTCCATTTTTTAAAAAATTCTGGGCAGAAATTAAATATCTTGAAAACAGAGAAGCTGCTAATATTGCATAGTAAGCACTAACCGGTTAAGGTGAAATCTCAGGAAAGACATTGAATGCAGAGTAATCAAATAATAGATGGATTAAGTCTAGTGAAATGAAAATATATCTGTAATGCACATAATATGCAAAATAGTGCATCATCCAATTGAACTTTTCAATTTACAATTATGATAGTCTATGGTCATAACCAGAGATAGGAGAACATAAGTGAAAAATGTTTTGAAAATGGAAAAACAAAAAGATATATATATATATATATATATACACACACATATACACACACCTACATACATATATATGCATGGAGTATATGGTATATATCATTTGTTGAATGACTATTCATTTATAACTTAGTGTATACATGCAGCTTCCATATTTATATGGAAGATTATTTATTCATGGAATGTGATCCCTGCCCAAATAGTTTTGATATAAATTCCAACGTTTCCATCACATTATCCGAAAAGTCACATTGCAATCCTCCCGTTGATAACCATCTTTCACAGACCTGAGTCTGTTCTGTGATGATGGCTTTAGGAGTCATAGTTTATGGAAAGATAAAAAATAATTTCAAAATATGGGAAACCAATGTTACAGAAGGGAAATGCCTTATTTCATACTGGGAGTGTTTGCCTTTTTAAATAGCTAATCAGAAATTTGACAAGGTAACTAAAAGGTAATGAAGTTGTGGCAGCACAGAAACATGAGAGGAATGAAAGAATTAGAAGAGAATGTCAAAAAGTCTGCTGTAGGGGCACCTGAGTGGCTCAAGTCAGCTGAGCGACTGACTTCCACTCAGGTCATGATCTCACGGTTCGCCGGTTCGAGTCTCGTTTCGGGCTCCG
The DNA here is from genome assembly GCF_014898765.1 of Herpailurus yagouaroundi. NCBI lineage: Eukaryota > Metazoa > Chordata > Mammalia > Carnivora > Felidae > Herpailurus > Herpailurus yagouaroundi. Next base: position 7,909,861 of record NW_024412405.1, on the reverse strand, counting down.
TGCTGACAGCTCGGAGCCTGGAGCCTGCTTCGGATTCTGTATCCCTCTCTCTGTCCTTCCCTTGCTTTGCACACTGTCTGTTTCTCTCTCTCATTCTCTCTCAAACATAAATAAAAACATTAAAAAAAAAGTTTCTTGGGGTCAAAAACAAGAAAGAAAAGAAAAGATCCCAACCAGCAGAAACCTTCGGCGTATTTGATAGAATGTAGTGCTGGCTGACTTCCTAAGGCAAGAAACTTTGCAAATCTCCATTTGGGATTTTTGTCCCCTTCAATCTCTACACAAGTGTCCAAGTGGCTTTCAGAGCAAATCTCAGTCAAGGATTCCCATTTGATCTAATTACCTCCAGACCCAAGGGCATTTGGAGTTTCCAGGAATGTGTGAATGGCATGAGCCTCACGTTCCATTTCAAAGCAGAACCTGAGATTTGGAGCTTGTAACATTAGCGGGAATGTAAATTACAATCTGCATTAGAATAAACTCGCTGCACCGGGAAGAGTGAGCAGAAGGAATGGGGGCAAGACGGACTCTCTGCAGGTGTAAGGTTCAAAATCTGATCAAGGGCAGAAGTTCCAGGAAGACAAGAGTTTGACTCCACGTGAGGAAGTTCTGTGCAGCCCTGAGAGGACTCCAGGCGTGGATTTGCTATGAATGGAGACACTGGGTACAGGGACAGAATTCAACCAGGGTCTCAATGACCCCTTCCCAAGGTATCACAAAACAGAATACTGCAATCGAGTGTGAGATTAGGATGCTTACGTCTGGTAGGACATCTTACCAAACCCAAGATTCTGTGACAAAAGGCAGGTTGATTTCACTTTCATTGCTTTTTTCAAAATCTGAGCATCTTTGAGTGGGTAGAAAATATCAGATTAAAGTTTTTATATAGGACCTTTGTTGTAATAAATATTAGTGTCAAAATACACAACAAATGGTGTCAATTAAAAATGTTATTATAGCCAACTAACCTTCAACAAAGCAGGAAAGACTATCCAATGGAAAAAAGACAGTCCCTTCAGTAAATGGTGCTGGGAAAACAGGACGGCAACATGCAGAAGAATGAAACTGGACCACTTTCTTACACCATACATAAAAATAAATCCAAAATGGAAAAAAGATCTAAATGTGAGACAGGAGGCCGTTAAAATCCCAAAGGAGAACACAGGCAGCAACCCCTTTGACTTCAGCCGGACCGACTTCTTATTCACACATCACTGAAGGCAAGGAAAATAAAAGCAAACAAGAACTTTGGGACTTCATCAAGACAAAAACATTCTGCACAGAGGAGGAAATGATCAACAAAACTAAAAAGTGCCCTACAGAGTGGGAGAAGATATTTGCAAATGCTGTATCTCATAGAAGGTTAATATATAAAATCTATAAAGAACTTGTCAAACTCAACACCTAAACAGCCCAGTTAAGAAATGAGCAGAAGACACGAATAGACACTCTTCCAAAGAAGACATCCAGGTGGCTCACAGACACACAAAAAGATGCCCAGCATCGTTCATCATCAGGGAAATACAAATCAAAACCATGATCAGACATCACCTCACCCCTGCCAAGATGGCTAAAATTAACACCACAAGAAGCAACAGGTGTTAGCGAGGATGCAGAGAAAGGAGAACCCTCTTGCACTGTTGGTGGGAATGCAAACTGGTGCAGCCACTCTGGAGAACAGTATGTAGGCTCCTCAAGAAACTAAAAATAGAACCATCTTACTATCTAGCAATGGCACTATTAGGTATTTACACAAAATATACAAAAATACAGAGTCACAGGGACACGTGCACCCCAATGTTTATAGCAGCGTTAGCAACAATAGCCAAACTCTCTCTATATATATTATATATATAATTATATATATATAATATATATATATATATAATGGAATATTACTCAGCCATCAAAAAGAATGAAATGTTGCCATTTGCAATGACATGGATGGAGCTAGAGCGTATTATGCTAAGTGAAATAAGTCAATCAGAGAAAGACAAATTCCATATGATTTCACCCACATGTGGAATATAAGAAAAAAACCTCAAATGAATATATGGGAAGGGAGGGATAAAATAGAAGAGAGGGAAACGAACCACAAGAGACTCTTAACAATAGAGAACTAACTGAGCGCTGCTGGTGGGGAGGTGAGTGGGAGATGGCTAGATGGGTGACAGGTATTTTTTTTAATGTTTATTTATTTTTGAGAGAGAGAGAGAGAGAGAGAGATGGAGCATGAGCAGGAGAGGGGCAGAGAGAGAGGGAGACACAGAATCTGAAGCAGGCTCCAGGCTTGAACTGTCAGCACAGAGCCCGATGTGGGGCTTGAACCCAAAACTGTGAGATCATGACCCAAGCTGAAGTCGGACGCTCAACCGGCTGAGCCACCCAGGCACCCCGATGGGTGACAGGTATTAAGGAGGATTGTTGTGATAAACACTGGGTGTTGATTATAAGTGATGAGTTCCTACCTTCTACTCCTGAAATTAAAAAAAAAAAAAAAAAAGAATTGTTATTCAATGACCAAGATATGAAAAGAAAAAGCCAATATAATGAAGTTCTATAGGAGTGACTTGAATGAACTAACTTGAGAAGAATAAAACTTGTTTTCCTCATAGTGTGTTAAAATGCCTGGTGGAATTCATTCAGTATGTAGGGGAAAGATCATGAAGCATTCGAGGCTTTATCATTGCACAGACGTGGTCCAATTTTGGCTAGCCTGATAGTTAAAAATTCACTAGCTGGCCGTTTCAAAGAAACTTGGTGTTTTGGTCTCCAGACACTGGCTCGAATATTTCCAGTGAGTTTCCTTCCTCGTTAAATCTTTTCTTTTTTTTGTATTTTTTTAAATGTTTGTTTATTTTTGAGAGGGAGGCAGACTGCAAGCAGGGGAGGGGCAGAGAGAAAGAGGGAGACGCAGAATCCGAAGCAGAATCCGGGCTCTGAGCTGTCAGCACAGAGCCAGGCATGGGGCTCAAACTCTCGGAACCGTGAGATCATGACCTGAGCCAGAGTCTGATGCTTAACCAACTGAGCCATCCAGGCGCCCCCCTTCTTCTTAAATCTTGTTAGTGCTCCCAATGTATGAAACTCCCATTTAGGGACACCTGGGGCCCCTGGGGGCACCTCTTTCTCTCTGCCCCTCCCCCACTTGCCCTCTGTATCTCTCAAAAATAAACATAAAAAAAAATAACTGCCACTTAAACAATATTCAGTGAAGGAAATACTTGTAAGACAAATTCTATGAAATCAAAATTCATGCAATTATAATCTTGTCCAATCTAACCTTAAACCATCATTGTTTAATCAGGACATTTTATCAGGTATTCAGAACAGTTTAGCCTACAGGCCAGGTCGTCCTACTTCAAACACAGTAGAAGAGATGGAAGGAAGTATTCTATTATATACTTTCCAGCTTTTTTAAATTTCATGTTTACTAAATTTTTGTGAAGGAATTCTATTTCTAAAAAGCGAAATAGCACATGGGTGGTTCAGTCAGTTGAGCATCCAGCTTCAATTCAGGTCACGATCTCGGATCATGGGTTCAAGCCCCGAATTAGGTTCTGTGCTGACATCATGGAGCCTGCTAGTGATTCTCTCTCTCCCTCTCCCTGTGCCCCACCTCTGCTCACGCATGTGTGTGCTCTCTCTCTCTCTCCCTCTCTCTCAAATAAATAAATAAACATTAAAAAAAAGTAAAATAGCACATTTCACTGTAATATTTGAATTTCCTGAGACACATCTTAAACTATCTCAAGACTTCTTTTGATTTTTACCATCGTATATATAGATGCTATTTGCATTTCTTGTAGGAAGATGCTTTGTTTGGGGCTAAAATAAACTAATTAATTAATTAATTATGTTTAATGTTCATTTATTTTTGAGAGAGAGAACACAAGTGGGGGAGGGACAGAGAGAGAGAGAGAGGGAGACACAGAATCCGAAGCAGGTTCCAGGCTCCGAGCTGTCGGCACAGAGCCCGATGCAGGGCTCGGACGCACAAGCTTCGAGATCGTGCCCTGAGCTGAAGTCGGTCGCTTAACTGGCTGAGCCACCCAGGTGCTCTAAAACTAATTAATTTCTGGCAAATCATCTAGTCAGTTAAAATGTTTAGTTCCACAGAGATCTAGAATAGGATTAAAGACCCATGACCAAATGCTTCACCTCTTTGTATTTCTATAAACATTGCGAAGGGCACGTACCGGGTCATTCAGTTCTGGGAACAGCCAAAATTTATCGTAAAAACATTTCTTACATCAACACGTTCTACTAGGTTAAAAATGGATATGCCTAACACCCACTATGAGGGTCTTGCAAGCTTGAAAGAAAAATTCCACAGGTTAAAGTAGATAGCTTTTCTCTCTAAAATATGACAATTAAGAGTGAATATGATTTTGTTGGGGATGTTTGGGCAGGGAACGTTGCTCAGATCTGAGTGACATTTTAATTTTAGGGCATATGCTTATGAAGAAAGCTTCTCGGTTAGCACTATTCTTACAAAGCTTTCTTTTATGTAGATGCCAAATCAATTTTATAGCAGGCTTTTCATCTCTCGCTCTGCCAAGGGAAAGTATGTACTTTAAAACTAAACTATCTGTTAAGGAAATGAAAAAATCACCCAGAGGGCTTAATGGCCTTTGACAATTAGTGCCTAAAAATTTTCAGATGTCCCATCTGATTTAAAAAAAAAAAATCACTGACAATAAATATAAACAGAAGGATCACGTTTCCCCGGTAAGTATGGCCTCCAGGCTCATTTGGAGCTTCGGTTTGTCATCAAATACGGTATTTTTTAAAAATCCAGCCCACAATGTCCAGTTTGCCTTGAAGAGATTTAGTTCTCTCTTCTCTTCCCCCCCGGGGAGAATGAAAGGAAACTTATTTGATATTTAAAAGACTACAGAACTGAGTCCTCTGTTTTCTCTCCCAGGAAATAGCTATCTATTCATTATTATAGAAAACAAAAAAAACTATTCGTGAGAATGTTGCGCTCTGTTGGGGGCGGCGTGGCAGCGCGGTCGCACATAGGTCAGGCGTCCAGCAGCTGTCTACACGTCGCAAGAAGCCTCGTGATGTTCCACAGCCCACGTGGGACTGTTAGTTACTGGTGTAGTATGCCCACGAAACCAAGCCCTGAAGACTGAACCGTGTATCCCGGCAAAATGTACAGATGCAGACAGGGCATTCTGAGTTTTCAGCTTGTTCAACCAACCTGGGGCGTCACAGAAAGATACGCAGGAAGGAGAAGTCTGATGTCCTAGCAAACATTTTACGATGTTTTCCAGCTGTTTTAAGACATACGCATTTTACCTTGAATTAGTTTGCTGGAAGCGCCATTAACGATGTACCACCCACTGGGTGGCTTAAGCAACAGAAATTTATTTTCTCACAGTTCTAGAGGCCAGAAGTCTGAGATCCAGGGGTGTGGGTTCCTTGCTCCTGAGGACCCTGAGAGGGGATCTGCTCACACCTTTCTCCTTGACTTGTAGATGGCCATCTTCTCTCTGTGACTTCACAGCCTCGTCTTTTCTGTTCACACCTAATGCCCGAATTTCCCCTTCTTAGGGGACAGCAGTCATGTTAAATTAGGGCCCACCTTAATGAACTCATTAAATGTAATTACCTCTTTGAAGACTCCATATTCAAGGGCACTCACATTCTAAGGTGTGGGGGGTAAGGACTTCAAGATAAGAATTGGGGGCACCATTCAGCCCATGGTAACTACGCAGAGTGCCAGAAGCTTTGTTGTATTCAAGGATTTAAGGTGATTCTAGTATCTGTTGGATATTTTTATGTTTGCAGGAGTTAGGATGATTCATAAAGGACAACTACAGAGGGGGGCGCCTGGGTGGATCATTCGGTTGAGCGTCCGGCTTCGACTCAGGTCATGAGCTCACAGTTTGTGGGTTCAAGCCCCGCGTCAGGCTGTGTGCTGACAGCTCAGAGCCTGGAGCCCGTTTTGGATTCTGTGTCTCCCTCTCTCTCTGCTCCTCCCCCGCTTGTGCTCTGTCTCTCTCTCTCTCTCTCTCTCAAAAAGAAATAAATTAAAAAAAATTTTTGTTTAAATAAAAAAAAAAAGGAAAACTACAGAGGGAGAAATAATAGAGTACAGGTAATCTAAGGTCTCGTTTATAGTGACCCATCTCAAAGAGTATTTGCAATGAAATCTATTTAATCTGCCTCCTATTCCACATGGAGTTTGTTCATAAGTGTCTCACAAATTTTCGCACACCTTTTTCACCATCTGATCCCACTGTCTCATATCTTCGGTCTCCATCCTGTCTTTACCACCGTATGCCTGTGAAGCTAAAACTTTACTTTCACAAAAACAACACAAATCAACAAAAGCATCTTTTTTTTGTTGTTGTTGTTAATATCCTCAACTCCAAAACCAATTTTTTCTGCACAAGTACCAATGCTATATTACAGTAGAAACATGATTTTAGTGCAGAAAGTTACTATATTTCTACTTAAGTCTATTGTGCTTTATGAGGGCTATTCATTTAGTTTATGTATGGCATCTCCCAAATAGACTAAAAGATGCTAGAGGGCAATGCATGTTTCTTTAATTTATGTTGGTAACCAAGGCAGCATCCGGGACTGGGCACCGCAAATAAGGGCTCTTGGTGAGTGTTTCTTCCCCAACTTCATGTGGCGACAACATAATCATTCTACCACGCTCTATGGTTTATGGAGGCCAAATTCCTTCCTCACCATGTGTGTGCAACCTTGTTTCACCATATCTAAATTGATCCAGGAAGCGTAATTTTCTTGATATATGCCTCAAGCAAGCTGCTATTATGGAAAGTCAAATTATTGGTCAGCGATGTTACTTGGCCTGCACATATCTGACACAAGCACTCTCCCATGTATTACAAACAGAGAGCACATTTTCTCTCATTCAGCAGAGTTACCAGTCAAGTCACTGCACGCATTTTGCCTGGGTTATCTTCTCAGCGGCCATGCAAAATATGCCATAGATCTCAGTGTACTGGATGGATAATCTCTTGGTGTTGACATTTTTGTTCAGTAAAAATAAATGAAAGGAATGTACTGCTATGAGCTAAAGTCATTATTTTTAAGTGCCAAATTCTCACTGGCAGGTAAGCCACGTGCTAGAAGGGAGTTGGGCACTAACGCTTCTAGAATCACAGAGTAAGAATTAACATATTTTCAGACAGATGGCATTTGACGGACTGACGCCATAGTCAAAATCTTGAAAACATCACAAACGTGTTGCAGTATAACCTCTCTCCATGTACCTTCTCCATTTCAAATCAAAAGACTATTGATTATTACTGAGCCCCTCGAACGGAAATACAAATTTGGGGACAAATATAAATATGACAAAAGTTATTTTTGTTTCTGGACTTCCTGTGTTTTGCCTTACTTTAAAAGTTTGGTCACAAATTGTTTAACCTTCATTACGGATATTTTCAAATATATAGAAAGTAGGGACGATAGTTTAATGGAGTTCCATCACCCAACTTGAAAATTAGAAACATTTTGCCATCATGTAATTTTAAACAAAACAGATTGCTCATGTGGATTGGGGACTTATTGATTGGTTATTTGGTGGGTTTAATTAGTCAACTACATCAGTTTCATTAAGTAATTATTAAGCTGCTTTAAAATGCTTTTCATGTTTGCAGATACTGAAAAACATCTAAGTAGATCTTTCATCAGCCACCCTATTTTTTTTCACTGTCAGATTCGCATGATATTCCATTACCTCCAAAACCTTAACTATAACATGCACTGATTTCACTGAGATGTGATGGAAGGTTCAAATCATACATTCTATAAGGTAGGAATCGTGTTGGAAAAAGCAAAGTAAGGAGTTTTTAAAGTCTTACTATTATTCTTGGTGTACACAATGAGAAAGGAGGAGAATTTGCTTTTTAGCAATGAGGAAATCATACGAATAAGCCCACACTCCTTATGCCTGGAAAGAAGTCATATAATATATGACTCTTTTATAATATAGAATTTCTCTATTAATTTGTTCATGTGTTTAACCAAAAAGTATTGAATACTTTCTGGGGATGTTGAGCACTGGAGCGATAGCAAGTGATACAGACAAGTGCTGACTCTGATAAAACTTCTAGAAAATTCAGACACTAAACATTTGCAATACAGTATGGAGCATGAGATAGCAGGGGAGGTACAGGGTGTTGTGAGAACTGGGTAGGAGAGGATCCAGGCTAGTCTGAAGTCAAGGAAGTCTCCCTAGAGCAAGCAAAGGATTCTGAGGCAGAGGCTCCATAGATGGGCAACATTGAGCCTGAAGCAGGAGTAAAGCAGGGTCAGGGGGAGCAAGGAGAAAGGGAGCAAAGATGGGGCTGGGGAGGAAGTTGGGGGCGGGTCACACTTCAAGCTAAAACATTGGAGTGTATCCTGGGCCCAATGCAGAGCTACCCCAGCACTTTAAAGTGGATAGTAGGACACAATTTGATCAAGATTTAGTCTGGTTCCTATGAAGAAAATGAACAAAAGGCAATAAGTCCATAGGCAGCAAAATGATTTAGAAGGATCTTGCAACTACACAGGTGAGATTTGCTGATCAGTTACATTACGGCGAAATGAACCATATAGAGAGGAGAGGGGTATTGAGAGTACACACCTCTTTTATTATTTTAATACAGATGGGATAAAACACAGTAAAAGTAAGTTGTCCAAAATCAAATTACAGATTTCATTTTTTTTCTGATTCACAGTCCAATTCTTTTGATGCTATTATAGTGTTTTCCTTTAAGAAAAGCTTAGTGGTTCTACAAAAAGGAAGGAAGGAAGGAAGGAAGGAAGGAAGGAAGGAAGGAAGGAAGGAAGGGAAAGAGGGAGAGAGGGAGGGAGGGAGGAAGGAAGGAAGGAAGAGAGAGAGAAGGAGAGACAGAGGAAAGGAAAGAGAAAAGAAAGAACGAAGGGAGGAAGAAAAAGAAAAAACTATCCTTTTTGCTTGAGAATACCTTTTATGTGACAGAACTGTATCTTAGTATCTCAATCAGCCTGTGCTAATTTTTTATCTTTTACACATTTTCCAGTATACTTTGATCTAACTCTTCTATCTGCTACCATCTTGCTTAGAGCCTCTCCATTGAGAAGCGGACAGTGAGAAAGTACAACACAGGCAGGAGAGAAACTGGGATCGCCAAACACTTGACTGTCTTCATGTGCCCTACCTAACTGAAGCCTGCTGGATTCAAATGTCTTAGATGTATAAGATTTCTTGGCACATATGTAGATGATCATGTTATTTTCTAATTCCTAATTCGCTTTAAATATTTTCCGCATGATTTATATATGCACCGATCATTTTTAAAAACTTAATTTTGTTGTTCTCAGCAGGCTCTTGATGTTCCGCGATCTCAAAACGAATGGCAACACTGAGAACAAATTTCTAATTTTCTCCTCTCATTTATTTTCCATAATGTTAACACAGTCATTTTGGTTGATTTGGGAATGCTGCAAGGAAATGACAAGAAAATGCGTGGCAGGTGCAGCCAATTCTCCAAACCAGTCAATTTAGGTTAAAGATAAGCCAAACTGGATAAAGTGCCATGATCAACAATAGTTACAACCAACTTGTTATGTTACATTTTTGCTTCGGATCCAGAGTTAGGGGAAAATAAGAGCCTATGGTTTAAGTTAGCTTTACTTGAAGAGTTTATTTAAAGGAATAATTCAGGTTTCTTTTCGAATTACTTCTATTTTTGATTCCCCCTGGAGCAAGCTCTCTGTACACAGAAGCCCAGGCGTAGGATTCATTTGAATTTGAATTAAAACGTGGGATGGCTCCAAAGTCTCTCATATTTACATTCCTGGCAAAACCTAAATATTGCTAGAAGGCATAGATTCCTTTGTGAACCGTGGAAGGATTTGAGGGATTTTGGTGTTCTAGGGCTCTTTTCGAGGTTATGAAAGCTTTCACAAAGAAATATATTGTGGCTTTACAAATCTGAAGGTGAGAATTCTTTCAGGATGCCAAGTTCACCACAATTTTCTGTTGGTATTAATTCTCAGGATCCAAAACGGAAGGAGTGGACTAGGAAACAGGGTCTACCTGAAATTGTTTACTCCAGGTCCGTGCAATTAGCAGTTACCATCTTAAAAGGGAGCAAAACAGGTTTTTCATAGCAACCCTTACAGACTCCACCACCAAACACCCATTAGTATCAACGGTTGTCACACAGCAAAATTCTCAAGGGCTTTATTGAACATATATCCTTAAGGGTCAAAAAAAAAAAAAACCCAAAAAACCCAACAACAGTGTTTTTTGATCACAGTTTAAGCAAATGTCTTCTGAAGGATATTTTAAAAAATAAATATAAGATTGATTATTTTTAAGTGAATTTTTATATTCTTACAACGTTCCTCCTTTCTCCTTCGAACCCTATAGGAATACGTATAGCGAATTTAAGTCTTCCCCAAGCCCTTGAGTTTGATTTCTGGCTTCCAAGACCCATGCATCAATACCTGTACATTCCTATTTACCTGTTTATTCTCCTCCCTAGACACTGAGGTTCTTACGATGGGGGACTGTGCCTCCTTCCTGAACCTAGCAAACTAGTCCCCTGTGGGAGGCAGAAGACAGCCATCATTCATTGAATAGGGAGATCAACTCTGTTTGGACTTTGAAGCAAATACCCTAATTGCCACACCCCTAAATGTATGTCAAAGTCGTAACTTGGCCGCATAGAGTTGCATAGTAATAAAACTTTGGAATTCAGGCTATCCCCAGAATATTTCAATAATATTTCTGGAGCTCAGAATACAGCTGTTTTTCACCCTGGAGTAGGACCTGTAGGGCCAGCCTAGATTTTTTTTTTTAAGTTTATTTATTTATTGTTGAAAGAGAGAGAGACCCACAGAGTGAGCATGGGGAGAGGCAGGGGGGCGGGGAGAGAGAGGATTCTGAGCAGGCTCCACGCTGTTGGCGCAGAGCTTGAACTCAGGAACCATGACATCGTGACCAGAGCCAAAGTCAAGAGTCAGACGCTTAACGGACTAAGCCACCCAAGCATCCCAGGCCCAGCTTAGAATTAAACGTAGGAAAGACATTTGTTGTGACACCTTCACTTGTGTTCATGCCTCTTTGGTAAGAGATCAGTAAATAGGTATAGACAGGTTAAGCGACGACCTCTGTGCATTTTAACCAGGTTATTCTGAACATAAACCCCCAAATTATAAAAACTGCCCAACAGGATAACGGTGTTATGCTCCCTTTACTCAGACCATCCCTTTTCCTGGTGCACGGAAAATCATGAGGCCATTCCATTCAGGACACTGCCGTCCTTCAATCCCAGGCCATCAGACTGGTTGTGTAAAGGCAGTGTCCTTAGATCTCCCACCCTCCTGTTTGTGACCCTAGAATTACATCTATTGGGATTTCCCCATATTCACGTGCATTCGTATCTTGTGGCTGGTCTGACAATTGACCACAAACTTGTGGCTTCAAATAACGCAAATTTATTCTATTGCTGGTCTGGAAGGCACGAGTCCAAAATCGGTCTTGCTGGGCTAAGGTCAAGGTCTTGGCAGGGCTGGTTGCTTCTGGGGTCTCTAGAAGGGAGTCTTTTTCCTTGGTTCTTCTGGATTCCAGAGGATACTGGCATTCCTTGCCTCATGACCCCTTCTCCCAACCCTCCTGTCTCATGACTCTGCCATCACATCTCTTGCCTCTTCCTTTGACATTCTTACCTCTCTCTCCTAAGGACCCTTGTGATCGCATTTAGGGCCCCTCCCCCCACAGGAGAAACCAAGAGAATCTCACCACCTCAAGATCTTTAATTTAATCACACCGGCAAAGCTCCTTTTGCTTTATAAGGCAATACTCACGGGCTCCGGGGACATCTTTGAAGGGGCATTCGTCAGCCTATTGAACCATTGCTTTAAAAACAAAATAAAACAAAAAAACCAGGCCGCCTGCCCCAAATAAGCAAACAGCATTTGCTCCCCTAGGAGTTTCCTGTAAGAGCAGCTACTACCTTTGGAACACAGACCGGCCCGTTTGTGTCTCCTTGATCATTTATCCACACTGCACGGCGTAAATAAACATTAAAAGAGTTCAATAGATTACTATGATGTCAGAACCATAGCGGAGAACCTGCGATCACATGACCAAATTACCATCATGTAGGGAAGGCGCGGTCTCCTGTCCCAGGGATAACCCACGGGCCGCCTAGGTCTTATCTTCTCATTTGAGCTCTTGCCTGTTCTACCCAGATGCTAAGCTAACACTCCCTTCCTGCAGCCCCAATGCTATATTTAAAAAGAAAGGCCCTCTTTCTATGACTTCCAAACACTTTCATGGTCTCACCAACTCCAAAAATTCCCATAAAATTCATGAATGATCAATATATTCTTCTAAGTGTCGAGAATAATTCAATTGACAGGAGTTTTCCTACAACGATTTTTGTGCCTTATATCTCTCCTTCCAGCTTCACTGTCCTGGCTAAGTTTCTCTCCTAAAGAGCTTCTTTCTCTCTTTTGGTTCTCTCACAATTACAACACTCCCCACCGGCTCCCCTGCCTAGAAATCTGGAAGGCAAAAGCCCTTTCTCCGTTACTGCATTTTTCTTTTGCAGATTATAGTTGGTCGAGGCAAGCAGTTTTGTTTTATTAAATACGAAGGAAAAGCATTTGTCTACAACAGATTTATCCATTCAACCATCATCTCATTCAATAATAACAGGTATCACATATTGAGGGTTTTCCCTGTGACAGGCACTGCGCTAAGCACTGTATTCACATTATCTGATTTAACAAGCATCTCTGAAGAAATAATTTTGTGAACACTATGATGATAGGTCTTGTAGTGAACATAGGGAACAGCGACTTACGATCTAGTATGAGAATTGTATTACCACACAACTTTAAGGAACATCTCAACAGAGGCCGAAGATACACAGATACACAAAAGGAGGGATCAGATTACATCTTAGGAAACAGAGGTGATTTCTGTGGATAGGGTGGCATTTGAGAAGGAAGGAAGGGGCGTTGGAGAATCAGGAAAAGACAAAAATTGTGCACATACAAATGAAGAGAAGGATTGGTCATAACGCCTACCTGATGTGTCTTAAATGTGCTGTTTGAAAGTTGAAAGCCAGCAAATATTGTAAGATATTTGTGCTTAGACATAGATAGGATTAGGGACAACTTCTCCTATGTGTCTCTACATGATGATGCTGAAGATACATTCCCACGTCACAGGAAGTGTACAAGAGGAAGGCGGTTGTTGCTGCCCTTACCTAGATCATCTGGGTTCTCAAAGCATCTCCCAAAATCCCAGCTACCTTTCAAGGACCCTTTTGAAAAATCAAAATTTTCCGGCTGAGTTTTTCCTGTTTATACGATTCACAGCAATCTGTAAGCTCCTCTTTTATGACACTTTTTTTTGCTTGGTTATAGCTCTGCCTATATACTTTTTTTTTTTTCTTATCTGCTGTACAAGCCTCTTGAGACTCAACTTCCTTGAAAGAACCACCTGTATTATCATGATCTCTTCCACATCTAGAGCCTAGCACATGCCTTTGTTTACAGTAGAAAAGAAGAGAGAATAAAGCAGAAATACTTAGTGTCAGAAATCAAAGAAACATCAAAGCTGTGGAAGGAAACGTTTGGAGGGCAGGTTGGGCTTAGTGGGGAAGGACACCGCCATATTCTGGCAAAACACACTTTGATGACGTTGTTTCTCTGCTCTGAGAAAGTGCAGGCTCCATATTCTCCTCCATACTTTTCCCTGGAAGGAGGCTTAGGAGCCCTGATGTCTTTCATACGCTCAGGGGGCCACCAAAGCAGCGACCTGCTGTTTCCAAAGGAGAAAGGCAGAGTGTGCTCTGTAGTGAGAACTGTCTATAGGTATTTCATCGTTCTCCCTGGACTCTGACTCCAGAGGCTGACCGTGGGAAAACAGCAATGCATGGGCTCTGTGACATCCTCACATCCCCGTATATCAAAATCCAGTTAGCCCTGGCAGGGAATCCAGGCAATGGTTGCTCCTCCATATTTGGGTAGTGTCTGAGCTGCATTCGACCTCTTCAGTGGTTTGTCCTGCACTTTTTGAAAAAGACTTTATTTGTAAGCAGTCTCCGCACCCAACGTAGGGTTCACTCAAACCCGCAACCCCAAGATCAAGAGTCACACGCTCTACTGACAGAGCCAGCCAGGCACCCCTGTCCTGCACTTTTAAAGAGGGAATTGTTGGGGCGCCTGGGTGGCGCAGTCGGTTAAGCGTCCGACTTCAGCCAGGTCACGATCTCGCGGTCCGGGAGTTCGAGCCCCGCGTCAGGCTCTGGGCTGATGGCTCGGAGCCTGGAGCCTGTTTCCGATTCTGTGTCTCCCTCTCTCTCTGCCCCTCCCCCGTTCATGCTCTGTCTCTCTCTGCCGCAAAAATAAATAAATGTTGAAAACAAAATTAAAAAATAATAATAATAAAAAATAAAGAGGGAATTGTTCCTGGCAGTGAGCCATTCTTCTTACAGCTTGATGGTCAACTCCACCGCCAGCCACGCGGGATGTAAAAGAGCTCTGAAAGTGCTATTCAAATGTTGTCTTCTGCGTCTCAGTGTCTCCTAACTCCATGGCTTCTCTCCCTCTGGGCTGGGTCCCCTTCACTTTTGCCTCAGCCCCACGCATTCCATACCCGGCACCCAGAGTGGTTGTGGGAAACCGTAAAGCTGGTCACGATCTTCCCTTGTTCCCTCTCCTCTTTTCCATGATCTGCCAGGTGCACATGATCTGGCCCTGACCTCTTCTCCAGCCTTTCACATGCCCTTTCACCTGGAATGCTCCAGACTTATTCTCCTCCCCACTGCTTTCCAAGTGCATGTGCCTTGCCCATGGCCTTGGTGTTCTCCTCGTGCTCAGGCCTCAGCTCAGATGGCATGCTCCGGAGTGCTCTGGCTGAATGCCACCTCACCACTCTCCCTCCGGTCAGGCCTGTCCCTCTTCTGTCAACCTCCCTTATTTCCTGCTTTGCACTTATCCCGGATGGGTTGATTGACTACTTTCTGTCTCTCCCTACTAGACTTACAGGTGGAATCTCACCTATTGGATTTGTTCAACGAATGTTGAACGCTGAGCAAATAAGTGATCCACAGTTTCCCGACTTTTACGCATTTGACGTCTACCTTGCTGGAACAAGGACTCTATACTCTAGTATTATCCATGCTACCAAAACCGTAAGGAATCTGGATTTGATTCTCAAAACCTTGTGGGATAACTTCTGCTGTCTTATGAGAGGTTGCCAGTGTAGGCTGAATAAGGATCCTTTTCCAGACCCAGATGGCTTTGACCTAAACCCAGTTCAATCGCTTACTCCTTATGTAACTTAGGTGAAAGCATTAACCTATCTGTGCCTCAGTTTTCTCTCCCACTGAACAGATAAATTAAAAAATAAATAATTAATTTAAAAAATAAATAGTAAAATAATTATAAAGTATTAAAAATCATACGACTTCATGAGATCTCTATGAGGAAGAAATGACTCAAAATATGTAACTGCATAGAACATGACCTGGCCCATTGTAAATGCCCCATAAATGTTAGCTGCTATTAGGGATTTAACATATCTGAGGAATACATACTTGAACTCTTACTGAATATCAGCAATTTTGTATAGTTGACAATCAATTGTTTTAAAATACATGATATTTAAGTTGTTAAAAGGTTAACGAGAGCTTTTATCACAGATTACACCTATTTTTCACTCTTTGAGTCAAGAAAATCTAGGCTTTATTGAAGTTTATACAAAGGTTAGCGTAAAAGGTTGCTCTTTGAGGCTTATGAAATCATACGGTTTTCCAGCTATAAAAAGATAAATATTTGACTTGCAATCTACCTAATGACTTGCATCTGCTTATTTATTGGACTAAAAGCATCCATGGGGAGCCAGGTATGTTGATACTGGGCTTTACACGGTAGTTGTGTGGCAATGCCAATTAGAATGTAACAAAATCACCCATTGCTTCCAATTCAGCTGGACCAGCTGGAATTGAATCTATAAGCTATAATTTGTGCAAATATATATCCAGAACTCTGTTGTTTCTCTCTCTACAGGAAAAAGAAACATGTAGAAGAAAATCGTTCTTCCTTATAAGAAGCCAAGTTATACCGATTTCTTTAAAGAAACTAAGCCGACTTTACAATCAAAAAAGAGAATTATATGCATGCCGCTGTTGCTAAAAATGAGGCACAAACATAATGCACTTAACTTTTTAAGGGATCACATGCTCTGATTCTCTCCACAACTGTGGTGATTTGGTGAGATGTGTGTTTTTGAGCTGAAATATCCTGTTGTCTTTATTTTTTATTTATAGTTTTATTTGTTTTTTAAAGTTTATTTCTTTTGAGAGAGTGAGTGGGGGCTGGAGAGAGAGAGAGAGAGAGAGAGAGAGAGAATGAGAGAGAGAAAGAATTCTAGGCAAGCTCCACACCATTAGCACAAGTCCGATGTGGGGTTCAGACTCACTAATGGTGAGATCATGACCTGAACAGAAACCAAGAATATAGGACTCTTCACCGACTGAGCCACCCAGGCACCTCCTGGTGTTTTTTTCAGAAGAAATCCTAGCTAATAGACCACAAAGGACCGCGACTATAATTAAAACAAAACAAAGCAAAAGAAAAAAAAAAGAAGAAGAAGATCAATAAACAATTATTTACCTTGATTGCATTTCCAAATTGAGGTTCCCTTATAATCTCCCAATTATTATCATTTAATTTAAGATGTTCTTATACCCCTTCTTTTCAAGCAGATGGTTCTGAATCGTGTTTGAATAATTTTATTGGCTACATGTTGCAGTATAACAATTGGGTTTTTTTAAATGAACTTAGGGTAGAAAAATCGAGATGAAAGAGTTACTTTCCTGTATTTCTGGCGGTTTTTACATCCGTCCTTCTTGCCGATAGGGTGGAGCTAGTGTTGTTTATTTAAATAGGAATATGGAAAGTGAATTTAACCTCAGAAAATCAGTCTTTCTCTAGTACACTTTTTTTTTCTATACCTCCCCAGTTTGAGGAAGCAGAAGTGGCTTGGCAAATAAATTACAGTATTTAGGATTGTAATCTTAACCGAATACTATGAGAAGGAAAAATACATTGTGTTTCCTTTTTGAGCACCTTTCTTCCAAGTGCTGTTGGAAAATGTTTGACGTAGGGAGACAATTTTTTGAAAAAAGTCATTGGATGACTATCCTAATGAGGAACCTTTGGCAACAGATGACTAAAGCCCAATTTCTCTCAGGTACGGACTTCTCAGAAATCTCCAATAACGCGACTTTGTGGCAGGGAAAGACGGTACTCTGGGACAAGCTGTATTCAAATTAGTCTCCAAATCCAGTTGTGTAAATGCCCTTGCCTCAATGTGACTCATTGTTCTCTAAACTTAGTAATCTAATCCTTTTGGCGCTGGTCATATTTGTGCATTGTCTTCTGCCTGATGTTCTTAAAATCTGTTTCTTGACTGACCTACCTAATGGCTTATTGGAGAGCTTTCTTGAATACCATCATCGTCTGTATACTTTGCAACTCAGCCAGATTTTCACTTCAGGAGGCCAAATCAATACTCTTGCACAAGCAAAAGGCACCTCGTTGGGGTGGATGTAGACCTTAGTCATAAGGCTGAGTGAACAGAGAGATAGTTGGATTTCAGCCCTGCTGGCTTCATAGGTCAGAAGCCACAGAGCATTGCACCGACTGGCCCTCCAGAGGTAATAGCCCAGTGTAATTTGTAGCTTATACGTGGGTGGGCACAATCAGAATCCAGGTATTGGTAACTCGAATTCCTCATGAAACTGATTTAACCACCTCCAATTATTACTTAAGAATCACCTGTTCAATGAATGAAAAGCCAAACCACCCTGCTTAAAATGCAAAACCACCCATAGTGTAGAGTTTTGTCCAGAAAAGGAAGCCTTTTGTACTTTTTTTTGTCTTACCCTATCCTTAAATTATGAATTTAAGTGAAATTGAGAAGTCCATAGATGAAGACCATAAGTCACATGGCTGTCCTATATATGCACTTACCATCAACACCCAGTTTACACTTAAAACAAAAAACTAGCAATAATTTACCGTACTGGGCCTAATGGTTAGTTGGCTGGGCTTCGGATTTAGAACACCAGGGTTATAATCCTGGCTTGCCATGGTCCTGAGCTAATGATTCTTTCTCAGCCTCCATTTCCTATCTGTAAAAGGAGGATGATAGGATCGCCTCGCGATCAGGTTTTTAATGCGAGAAGTTTCATGCAACGCACATAGGATTGTGTTTGACACATAGTACTTGCTCAAAAACCTGAGATTATAGTATTAATTTAAGACGCAAGCAATATTAGGTAATGTTATTTAAATAGTGACAATTCATTTGCATCCTCAAATAGAATGGGTCACTTACATAATATTACAAAGCACGTTACGCTTTTTTATATTACAGTGGAAGGAAGATACAAGAACCAGTGATAGTCCTCAGCGGACACACAATAACTATCTGGAGCCTTCTGCCCTCCTCCATGGGAGCACTCCCTCTGGAGCGTCAGCTGCTACAACAGTGGCCAATGTATTTAGTTGGCCTTCTCATCTTTTCTAGGGGGGGAGCTTCTTATTATAAATCAATCTTCTCTTCACGTGAACTTATCCCTTAAAGAGCGAGAAAAAAAGACATCAAACCCATTCTGGATCCGTACAAAGATTTGTTTACTTACTTTCCTTTTATTTCCTGGTAGAAGATATCTAATGGACCAAAGCTCTCTCAGTGTAGTAGGAATACTGGATTTAAATGTATCACTTTCTTTAAGCTGTTAATCCAGACTAAACTAACTCCTCCGATTACTTAAAAAAAAAAAATAATAATAAAAGAGTGGGGGATAATAATAAAAAAAGCTTGGCGGAGGGGAAAGCAACAGGAAGGAGAACAGATCTCATTTTAGCCCCCAAATACTCTGTTTAAAAAAAAAAATAAATAACAGCAGAAGAGGCTGGTGTTGCAGATGAGGGGATAGGGAGCATACTTATGTAGGCCAGTGTTCAAGATGATATCAATAAATCACACTCTCATTCCTTTCCTATTTGTCTAAGCCCAGGTATTTTTTTTTTTTAATGTTTTAGTTATTTTTGAGAGAGAGAGAGAGAGAGACAGAGACAGAGAAAGTGAGCTCAAGTGGGGGAGGGGCAGAGAGAACCGGGGGACCGGGGATCCAAACCAGCTCTGCCCTGATAGCAGGGAGCCAGACTTGGGGCTCGAACTCAGGAACCGCGAGATCAAAACTTGAGCTGAAGTCGGTCGCTCAACCGACTGAGCCACCCAGGAGCCCCTAACTCCAGGTCTTCATCTCTTCCTTTCCCAATGAAACTTTTACAGACGCTTTTCTCAGGGTGTCCTTTTTGTGGCTCTCAAGTCCTGCCTCCGGCTCCCAGATTAAAAATAGAAAAGGGGATGTGAATGGAATTGTATCTGAGCCAGCCTGTTTCCACGTGAGAAAACCCTAGCCGGAGAATGGTTTGTTAGATACATGTCACCATGAAATTATCTTATTGGAATAGAAAAATAATATAAAAATAGTTTATAAAAATAGTTTATAAAATAGAAAATAGAAAAATACTATAGTAGGTCAAGCCGATTGGCCTTACACTTGCAGTTTCTGGTTATCAAGTTCTACTGCATCATGTGATTAGTTGTGGCTTCTTTAAGGCTATTAGACTTGAATAAGAACACCAAGTAAGGTAAAATTTAACAATGTCGTGCCTGGCAAGGTGATTTAATGTGTAGTACGATACCATTTTAAAATAGCCATTTAAGATGATGTGATAATCACTACATTTTTTTTTTTTTAATTAAGAGAGCTGTTCCTACTTGTGTACATCTTTAAGTTTCTGAACATTTTCCTAACTATGACCTGATCTGATTTGATCTCATAATAACTTGGGTGAGATACTGAATACAAGTATTAATTCTAAGGTACACTGGAGTTTTCCACTGCAGACTCTGTTCACATTTTCATCAGGTTTTAACTTCTATTTGTATCTTTGGATTCCTCAAACCAACCTTTGCTTTTTATATTTGCTTCGCTTGGATCAAGGCTTCCAAATGAGCTCGGCTACATTTTTTTTCTTTTTTTTTTTTTTTAACATTTTTATTTATTTTTGCCAGAGAGACAGAACAAGTGGGAGAGGGGCAGAGAGAGAGGGAGACACAGAAGTGGAAGCAGGCTCCAGGCTCTGAGCTGTCAGCACAGAGCCCGATGCGGGGCTTGAACTCATGAGCCATGAGATTATGACATGAGCCGAGGTTGGACGCTCAACCGACTGAGGCACCCAGGCCCCCCTCTTTTTTTTCTTTTAACGTTTATTCACTTTTGAGAGACAGAGAGACAGAGCGTGAGAGTGGAAAGGGCAGACAGAGAGGGAGACACAGAACCCAAAGCAGGCTCCAGGCTCTGAGCTGTCAGCACAGAGCCTGATACAGGGCTTGAACTCAAGGACTATGAGATCATGACCTGACCCAAAGTTGAACGCCCAACCACCTGAGCCATCCAGGCGCCCGTCGGCTACGTTTTTCTATGGGTTGTTATAAATTGATACGTGTGACTGTTACAGATCCTGGGACAGGGACCCAGAGCCCGGTAGGAATCAAACACCTACCAGACTTACCTCACTGGGCAGCAGATCAGGTTTCAGTGCACACTAGCTGGGTAAGTCTGGCTCTGTTATCCCATAGATATCACTAATTTAAAAATATTCTGATGCCATTCAAAATACAAAGTCATACAATTCATATTTGACCAAGCTGACACGGGAGTCCAGGTCTCAAGATCTCTGCTTAACTTCCCCTTTGCCTCTCTTCCTTGCACCTGACACGAAACCAGTTCAATGATGGCATATAAAAAGGGAGCTTGGGAACAGCTTCCAACAGTGCCTTAAAGAGTCACTTCATTAAAATTAAAAATAATTAAATGAAATAAAGAGTCACTTCATCCCTTCCCCTTCTCCAAAACTCCTGTGACCCCATCCATGAAATCAGCTGGAAGCGACAGAGAGGAGCCAGGGTTCTATTCTCTGTCCCTTTCTGGACAGGAAATCACCACAAAATGAAAATGACGAGCCTTATCCACAGCCATAGCCGGGCCGGTCTGCTCTCCCCTGTCATTCTCGACGACCAACTTATTCATGTTTTATTCGTGATTTGTAGAAAGTGCCGTGGCTCGTGGTTGTCAAAAATCTATTTTTGCTGAGTGTTTGCTCTCATTTAAAATTAGTGTCTTAAGCACTCGCATGTGTATTGTTGAAAACTCTCAGCACACACACATCCACACACGGGCACACACAGTCACTGAACACACCGAGCAAGCCTTCTCTTTGTACGCTAACGAAGAAACCTAGGTACATCCATGACCTGATCAGTCTTGGAATTCAAAATTGCAAAAGCTCTAATAAGAAATGTGTTCCATTTCATAAATAAATGTCCCTCCGTTGCTTTCCCGTTTTGTTTCTGAACCACTGACAAGTATTTTATTTGTCTTCTGGTGAAAGCTAAATATTTGATGAATTCCATCGGCTCATAGCATATTTGTTAAACACAAACTCTGCTTCCTGTTCGGGATCGAGCAATAAAATTTGTGTTTGTTTGGGTTGGCAAGTTTTTGAGTAGACTCTACACTGTAACTCTTCGCATATTTGAACCGTTTGTCCAAGGTTGTGGAACTCTGTATCAGAACTCTTGAATGGAGGGTTTCTTGGCATCCCTCTTATCATTCCTTAATTCTTTTGTATTTAAAAAAAATAACTCATTCAGTTGGTACAGAGTCCTCACTATACCTTTCTAAAAGATGTTGGAACAAAGTAAAAGTGAAATTTTTTTTTTGCCATCTTTTAGATTTCTCCTGAATATGTTGACAAAGCTTGTTTTGACGCACTGGTTTTGTTTTGTTTTTGTGTTCTTTGATGCACTAGTTGTAAAAGAAGAAGAAAAGAAACCAACTGGCAGGAAATGTATCAATAATCATTTGTTAATAGCATTTCAAGGTTAGAAAAACACAAGGTCTGTCTAATTTTTATGCGTCACTGATTAGCTTTTTGTGAGGTGTATACCTTTTGGGGTGTGCAATCTAACTAAGCTTTCCCTGAGGCAGGGGAGGCGTTTCCTCTTCCTTCCTTTTCATTAAGTCATAGTATCTTTGCCTCCAGGTGTTAACATTATAATCATAATCTACATAAAAATTGTCAATTTAAAACTCCATCCATTATGATCTCAAATAGATAGTCAAAATACAAGATGGCGAATATCCACCCTCTACCACCATGTAAAGGTAGAAAATGACATGTTTGCATTAAGAGTGCATTAATTGAGGGAAATTAAAACTCTGTTAGGACACAAGATAAATTAGAGGAGATGTTGTTGGATAGGCTTTGAGTAGCAGCCCCAAGCACACTTGGTTTCTTCTCTGACAAAAGCCCTGTAATCCCAATGGGCAGAGCCATGAGTTTCTTTCCTTCCGTTGTTTCCCAGGGCCCCAGCCTGTGCCAAGTAGCAGACAGAGAAAAGTCCCCAAAGGAGCAAAGATAAAGATAGTGTGATAGCTTAGGCAAGCACAGAATGAGCCTCTGAACTTAGAGAGGAATTGATATAAAAATGTAAAAAGTGAAAGTTAAGGGAGGAAAAACAACATGGCTGCACTGCTGGATGATTGGACTGGGGCCAAGGAGAAGGAACAGTATGAGCTAAATCCTCACATCCTGTGGATGAGGCCATACCTGAGAAAGCAGAAGGAGAAGGAAAGCCGGTCTGCGGGAAACAGGCCATGGAAGGGTGGATTCAGTTGGTACAGGCTGAGCATGGGGTGCGTATCCATGGGGCAGTTTTGATGGAGGTGGTGCCCCCAGACCTCAGCAGTAGCACAGAAAGAGTAGGGAGTGTATTCCTCATGCACAAAGGTGACATCATCCAAGGTGTATATGGAGAGACTAAAGGCATGCATGAGGTTAGAGGAAAGGTAAATTGAGGACCTGTGGACAGGACAGGAGACAAGACAGTGAAAATCCAACATGAAAACAAGTGTATCATTTATGCTATCCACAGTAGGGAACAATGAAAGATTTTTAAGCACCAGAGTGACATTGTGAAAATTGAGGGGAATTAGCCAGGAGATCGTGTGCAACATCACATCACATGCTAAGGAAATAATTGTCTGTCCCCTGAAATATCCTAGACACTATACACAGCGCAGAGATTAATAGTGAATAAAAAAAAATACGACCCCTACGTCACAGAGAGAACAATGAGCAAAGGAAGAATCTAGAGAGAAATGTTCCAGTGACAACGGCACTGTGAAAATCCAGGTTTAAAGAAAAATGACTTGATTATATATAAAAAAAAAATTGTTTTGTTTTGTCTTTTCAGTTTGGGTGTGTTTTGTTATTGTTGTTGTAGAAAAGTAATCGGTATTTGAGAAACAATTGGAAATAAGAAGTTGGAACCGAGATACATAAATGATGAACGTGAGGTTGGCAAGATTGGCTCATGTTAAGATCATGGTGACCATAGCAAGGCTAAGTCCAATGGAGTAGGAAACTTTTGTAATGGGGAACATATGAGTGATTCATTTTATTTTATTTATTAACTGCTAGAGCTCTAGAACATGCTTCCCAAAGCTTCTACTGATATCTTCTCCAGTTAATTTGGTCTGAGTCTTAAATTTTATCTGTCACAATTTACCTAGAGCATGAAACTTAGTTTTTCTGTTTGTTGCTCTTCTTAAATTACTCCAATAAGATATGTTAACAGGACAGGGAGGTGAGTATATGTGGGTAAGTGTGTGCATAGAAGTACATATTCTCTACATCGTTGTGAAAAACAGAAACCACTTTTAGGCTAAACATTGATGTAAAAATAGCTCAACTTCATTTGTAGTTGCAAATAAGTGTATATTGGACAACTACATTGTATTTCACAAACATTTTAGAGTACCAAAAAGATGAAATCACAGTCAATTTAAAGCAAGCCCTGTGTCGAATTACACAACCGTGTCAAACTCTCACATGTGTATGAAGTAGTTAGGGACCCTTCTCTGGCCCTTTGCTTTCCCATCTTTGAAATGAGGAGATTGGGCCACACAATTTCTTTCCATTTTTATTGATGTGTCTGATTATGTATAACAAGGATTTGCAGGGCGGCGGCGGGGGGGCAGATAATCAATTTTCTCTCTGCCGTAGAACAGAAAAATATTTTGTAAAGTCTTACTCCGCCATCTCATTGACCTCTTTGGAAAAAAAGTCCTATGTGCTGTGTAGAAATCATCACCTTCTGATAACCTGCCCTGCCTGGTCCATCAGTACAGGTTCTAAGTTAGCCCATTGTGGGTTACACATCCAGGAAGTAAAAAAGCCAGATGTGAAGGCACTGCATTGCTATGAGAGATGGAAAGAGAGAGAAGGATCGATCACTCCATTCTCCGTCAATTTAGTGTTTGGGTGGGTGGGGGGTTGGAGGGGAGGGGAGGGATGACTTTTATGATCAATAAAATGATGAACTGGATTTTGCTTTCATTTAAAAGATTTACACTCAATGTAGGAGCAAATAAATCATTAATCATCCAGCTATCAACAATGGTTTCCTAGTCCTTGGGGATTAAGATACATTTGAATCAAAGCACCTACTACCCCGAATTTTGAAAAAGATTTCTGTAACATCCAGAACTTGACATATATAATGTGAAAACTTGTTCCAAGTCAGTCTATGCCTCTTTTCCTGTCCCCCACCCACCCCCCCCAGCCCAGAATGGGAATCCTTGTCACTTTTCTCCATTGTTTCAATGATGAAGAAAAAAAAATAAGTCCTTTCAAATTTATTTTGAAATTTACTGCCTTATCCATTACAAACTCGATTGTACGCAGCATTCTATGCAAGTCATGCGTGGATATGGTAGAATTCGCTGCTGTTAAAATTCGATTTGCTATTACTCCATGGGGACATATTTCTGGGCACTTGACTGTGCATTCCAGTCTCTTGCCATATTGCCTACCCCCTTTTCCTTCTTGTCTTTTTGGCACCTCCTCATGTCCAACCAATTTAGCTATCTCTGTTGTCGTCCTTAAGACATTAATCTTAGAATCACCCTTTCCCAATCCTAAGTGCTCAGCAACGCATTTGCCAAAACCAGAAACAGACTCTTCTGAGTTGAACTCAAGGGTCCATATTAAAATGATATACAGACAAACAGGTATGAAATTGTGAGTGTGTATATGCATGAATCCCAATTCATATTCAGTCAAATTTGCACATGTCCTGAAGTCTTTGGAAAATGTGCCGTTCTATAAAAAGACGCCCACACTTAACGGTTCTCTGTACAACACGCAATTGTTACTGACATTGCTGTCCGGCCGCCCTTTTCGGGTGACAGAGGACACTGCTGTGAGCAGAGCCGGTTGCCTGGGAAAGCCAGCCTCCCCTGTGACCCACTTCCCCACATTTGAAACGTCGGTCCCATGTCTCACCTGGCAGGAAGGGAGCCGTGGGGAGAGCTCTGTTGGCCGCTGACCCATCGGCAGCAGGCCTGCCCAGGGAATGAGGCAGTCGGTGCCTTTGCAAGGCCGTCCTTTGCCTTTCCCTTTGTATTCTGTGAATATACAGAGGTTCAAAGAGTAAGAAATGGTCTTTCTTGTCCCCTGTGATTCCTCGTAGGCCCCTATATCTGCGGCCACTTATTCAGAACAGCCTCGTCAGCTGCGTGTGGTGCAGGGTGAGGTATAGGCACGTGCATGCTTTGCATTGTGCTTACCGCAGGAAGCTTGAACTAAGCAAAGCACAAATGAGCCAAGTTAGAAAGAGAGGAGGGCATCAGGTTCATCATCGGTGCCTTTAAATATCAGGCAGGACTAGGAAGTATGCTTTAAAAGATTTTCTTTTTCTTTTTCCAATTAAGTCTTCCCAAACAGATCTCTCCCAACCATGGTATGCACTGTCTTGTCTTCCTGATTTCCCTTTTTTGGGTCTAAGTAATGCAAGCAAATAGGCATTGTGTTTACAAACAGCCATATGGGACAGGAGAGCTCACATTACCAGTGACCGTTAGGGACCTGGCAATGGGTTTTCTTGAACCTACTCTTAAAATCAAGCCATTACTTGTGCAACCCGTCTTGTAACTTCTAGACTCAAGACATAACAGAGCAAAAACTTGTGCATTTGATAAAGTCTCAGTGCGGGTGTCACACAGGCCGACAAGGTGGGACCCCAAGAGGATGATTCGAGTCACCCGATTGTTTCAGAAATCCCACCAAGTTTACCTGACCCAGATCATAAAGACATCCAACCAACATTTTGCGTTGAGCTCTGATACAAGTGATTCAATGAGACTCTGGATTTAAAGTTGTATAAGTGTATTTATTTATTTATTTTGAGAGAGAATGAGAGAGAGGGAGAAAGAGAGGGAGGGAGGGAGAAAGCAGGGGAGGGGCAGAGAGAGAGGGAGAGAGAGAATCCCAAGCAGGCTACATGCTGTCAGTACAGAGCCCAACTGGAGCTTGATCTCATGAACCGTGACCCGGGCTAAAAGGAAGAGTTGGACCCTAACGGGCAGAGCCCCCCAGGCATCCCTGGATTTAAAAGTAAGTTGAATACAATGGAATTTCACTTTGCGCCTATTTACCTAATGGCTTTCTCCTTTGTTCGTGTTACTTTGAGTTTATACCAACTCCGTCTTTTCTTGTTCTCGATGTCTATTTGGACAACTGTGTCAAAATAGCTTAATCCCAGGCACCAGCTAGGGAAGAAAACCTCCTTTTTTTTTTTTTTTTTTTCCTCCCCTGTAAATCCAACACAGTTCCTTTTCTGTTGCGTCTGCCCCGCAGACTACATTTGTTAACATTCTTGGTGATTTCCATAAAGATGCCCACATGCAAGGTGGTGGTTGAAATATCATTTGTGCGAACGTATAGCGTAGAAAGAGGGCTCCAGAACAGAGGAGGCCCTTGGGTGGGCCGCTCTGAGGCACACTGGCGATTCAGGGGGCTCAGCTCCAAGGCCAGACTCTCTGAAGACTTATCTCTGGTACGTGCAAAGAACCCCTTTATTCCTCAAAGGAGGTTTAGAGAGCCTTCCTCTTTGAAAGACTGTGTCTTCCCCAGTTAAATGTAAACTGGTCATAAAGGCAGTAACCGCTGTCCTGGGTGGAGAGAAGGACAGGGTTTGCCGTAGCAGCTTTAGAGTCCCTCCAGGTTTAAAGGCCTTGGGGCTCCTTGACAGCGACGCTGGGCTCCACTTGTAAGGACCTCAGCCCTGGCTGCTTGGCCCACATGCCGGGTTATCATCAGCTATGACTAAGCCGGAGCCAGGTAGGAGAACAATGGCATTGTTTTGTCTCCTCACATGACGAAAGAGCAGTATGGGCACACTTTTTCTCTGTGACTCGGAGATGCATTCTCGGAATCCAAATAAGGAGACACGTCACCTGCAGAGAGTGGGGTTTCCTCCGCCACCAGTGGGAGCTCCTCGCCTAATTCTTCCCCAGAACTGATCCACCGGAAGATGAATTTCAGCCACTGAAGGGAACCCACAGTGTGTGCGTGCTGTGTGTGTGTGTGTGTGTGTGTGTGTGTGTGTGTGTGTGTGTTTCCCTTATGGGGTTTACAAAAAAGCGTTAAAAAACCCGAGCAAAAATTCAGAAGGGATTTCTAGTGCCTGAAGCAGCAGGAGCAGGGGCTTTAATAAGGACGGTCTGGGGACAATTCTACTACGAGGCTAACTCAGTTACACCAAACTCTCCCCAGCACTGTCAAGACTGGCTCTTTGGAGGTTTGAGCTATGTCAGGGCCTCACCGAAGCTTCGCGGCTGCTCGAGGCCATGCAAGGCAGCACAACCTTCTCGCCACCCCCTTTAGAGAGACAGGTCCCTTTTCTCTCCAACTGCTATCCCTTTCTGGTGCAAGGAGCTTGGGGAGACCTTCCGCACTCCACTGTGCACAGAGGTTTTCTTTTTTCTTTTTGTGTGTTTGATTGATGAGAACAGGAAGGAAAGGAAAGGATTTTGAACAACAGAAATAGAGAAAAAAAGAAGATGCGTGTAGAGATTCAGCGTATGTGGAAATACTTAAGTTTCTAAACTCCGGCAGTTCACATTGTTAATGGGTCCTGTTGGCGGTATTGCCTGTGGCTTGAGGGGCTCCGTCAAGACTTCAGGGACTTCTCCAGCTTTCCTCAAGTCACTCTGGGTGTGTGTGTGCAAGGGGGGGAAACATGGCGGAGAGATTACGTTGGTTTCTGTTGTGGTGCAGGTGGGGCCATGTGTGATTGCCTCACCCTTGAGTACAAAGGATATTCAATCAAATACCATGATCAATAAACACCAAAGGGAAGTCTCCATGGTGGGAGTGGACATGGCTGGGAGCCAAAAAAAAAAAAAAAAAAAAAAAGCAAGAAAATTGGCCCCATCTACCCTCAACATAAAGTGGATCCCTGCCTATGCAATAATTACTGTCACCTCATGAACTCGGTCTTTTCTTCTTGTTCCCATACTCAGTTTCAGCGAGAGAAAAGAGGAGGGGTCTGTAAAGGAACGATAAAGGTAGAGGGGTTATAAAATGTACCCAGCTGCCATCCTGCTTCAGAAACTCATGCTGTGCCCCCTCCCCACGCCCGCCTTTTCAGAAGAAACCCCGAAAAACTAATGAGAAAAAAATTGAAAGTCCATGAGAAAAAAAAAGAGAGAGGTTTTGCCCCCGTCTTTTGATGCATAGAGCCTACCAGATACAGATGTTCCTGAGCGGAAAGCATAGTGAATAGTAAATGAGATGACAGAGTATGTTCTCTAAAGTGGAGTTGTCTTAACCAGGATTTAGAGTTCCTCTTAGAAAAAAGAAAGAGCTCTGAAAAATCGGAAGATAAGCCTAAGGAAAGCAGGCTGGGGCAAGAAAGACCGGAATCTAAATACATTTACTTAAGTTTGTATTTATATACAAAGAAATACCAACAACGGTCTTTATTAGAAGAGTTGTACTGGGTTTTTCTATATGCAGTTTATCGTGTTCTTCCTCTCCCCCACCTAAAGAAAAACAAACTTTAAGACTATGCACACTTTTTTCAGGATGAGAAGAGAGAGGAAATCATGTTTCTTTGGAACCAAAGGTCAAAGGGGAGGAGCACAGAGAGACGGTGAAATGATCAGCCAGAAAGTGAACTTTGGCCCCCGGGGGGCCCTAACCTGTGGTTCTAGATACGGCTTCCAAGATTCTCATCCTGTAGCTATTGAATCAAACACTAACCTAGGGGCCGTTGGGAAGGGATTGTTGGGATGTAATTAGCTATGGAGAGGATTCCAGTGGGCACAGCCCAGCCGGGCAAGCCCTTGACACGCACAGGTTTTCAGGCTGGTGGAGGAGGTCAGAGCGATGCAAAGAGAGAGGGAGACTTGGTGGAAGTTTGGCAGGAGGGTGGAATTCACCTGCTGTCGCGTTACTAGAGGGCTTCCCAGTAAAGAATGGGAGGCGGTCTCAAGACCTGGGAGCGGCACCTGCTGACAGCCAGCAGGGACGCAGGGTCTCTCAGTCCGGCAGTCTCCAGGTACCGACCTCTGCCGGTGACCTGGAGGACTGCAGGAGGCGGGGAGCTCCAGGTGGAGCACAGCCGGCTGACCCTGGATTTCACCCTCCAGAGAGACCCGCGGCAGAGAACCCAGCTCCACCCTCCTGGCCTCGGGGCTTGGGGACCTGCAAGGTCACACACAGGTGGTGTGGTAGCACTGGGACTGCCGTACTTGGTCACGACTGCCACACACACTCCCTCCTTACAGAAATCAAAGTGAAAGGAAAAGAGGAGCAAGTGACCTTGCAGTTCCTTCCTCCTCCATAAAAGGAGCTGGATTTTCTCCTCCGGTTCCTGACACAGGGCCAGCTGAGGGTCCGCGCCACAGGCCATCTAAAGTCCCCACGTCCTCACCGGAGCCTCTCACGACGGCCTGTGCTAGAGTGAGCCCCATGCCCACGTCGGAATGGCACCGGCTCTTCCAAGATAAGATTTCTGAGACATCTTTCTCTTTGTGCGCCCCCCCCCCTTTTGAACGTGCACTTCAGTTTGTGAAGGAAAAGCTAAACCCTTGTGAGATAGCACCCCTGCATTTCTTAGAGTATACGCTCCCAAGTTGCAACTAAATGAGCCGCGAAACGCAAAGTGTTGGCAGATGGGAAACCCCCTTCAGTGTGTGCGGGTGTGCTCCCCAAATGACCTTCCTTTTAATTTGCTGTCATGTCAACTGCAGATTGATTAATAGAAAGGACTGGAAGTGTATTCTATATAGCAGGGGATAAAAAATGCCGTTTTCCTCTTGTTTTTGTTTGACATTGGAAATCAGGGAAGAGATTGTTAGGGTAATAAGTATACAGTGTCTTCCAGGGAATACTAATAATCTCTGTCCCACCCCTTCGGAGCAAATAAATAACCTCATTATTACCATAATGAAAACAAGTTGGGGAATTTCCCAAGGACACGTGGAGACAAATTCCGTCTTCCTATCTCCCTGCCCAACATCTTTGGCGTATAGAACGAAAGAAAGCATAGAACCACCAGAAATCGTTTTTTCTCCCCTTACTTCGTTTCACTGCTGGACACTGTTTCTGTCCACATTCTCTTTCTTTTTCTTTTTCTTTTTTTTTTCCGAGCCTCGACATGGAATCCAGTTATTAGGAAGTAAATTAAAAAGAAATGTTCTTGTTATATTTCCTTGTCAATAGGCTGTCCGTGTTGGCAGGGATTCTAAAGTCGAGACACTTATGAAAGCAGCGGGAACCTAACTTAAAAATTACGTAGAGAAGTGGATGAAGTAAGACGTCACAGTGTGAGCTCTCTGCCTGCCGAGCACTTTAAATTTTCTCTCTCATTTTTTTTTTTTTTAATGATCTAAAAATATCCAGGGCAGATCAACTGGGACTGCAAATAAAGAAAAGAGGCATGGGGGGAAATGCAACTCGAGTTTTTGGAAATATTTATATTTAAAAAGAAAAGAAAAATGAAAGGACATTTTAATCAACATTTTCTCGGTTATTATGAATATAATATACCCAGAATTTTTATTTCATGGCTTTCTAATTCAGTTGTATAGCTAATGGTTGTAGACTATGGTAGCATTTTAAGCCCTCATTTCCTGTATCTTTATCTTTTGTTATTTATTTCAAAAATCCAGGAATATCTATACAAATTACCCTGGATAGATGCAAATCTATGGAAATAGAGAAACCCAGTTAGGCACAAGGATCTGACTTCATTACTCTACCTCTGGCTTGAACCCATTGTCCTGTAAGCTCAAAGTTCCATAATATTTAATTCTGATACTCAAAAAAAAAAAAAGTGAATTCATTCTAAAAAACCAACCAAACCACCTATAGGTATTATTTTCTGCAGGCATTGGCTATTTGATGTGTATGGGAGTTTTAGTGGTTAAGGATATGATTGCAAGCCTGTGGGTTTTTTTTTCAAGGCTTGGTAAAATCAATCTTGTTTTGTGAGGTTGGTTTGATTTAGTAATATTTTGTGACAATTAAGGAGTCAATCATGGAAAATATATCCTAGCTAATTAGAGACCCCCCCCCTTTAATATGAGATTAAATAGATCCTTACAATCCTTTGGGAGATTATACCAAAATTGCACCTATCTGATGCATATTTAAAAAAAAAAAACAGAAATTAGTTCATTTCATTATTAAATCTTAAGGTAGGCGGTAGGTATAATTTCCCCAAATGCCTGATGGACTCCCACGTAGTAGCTTCTGTGATGAGAAAGTGTGACTCACTCAGCCTACGGATGAACTGCTCTTGGTCGTTTTGTCATCATTTTGAATGCGGCGGGCTTCGACTTGGATAAGTCTCCATAAACCTAAGTGGCTCAAACCATATCTTATTTAAAAGTCTTCATATCATTTCCCAAGCCCATGAAATAAGTGGAATTTAAATTTCGTTTTGGTCCCTTGTAAAAGCACCATCGTTCTCTTTATTTGGAATTTCAGGAAAATCACCTGGGGTAACATAAGAGTAGAAAGAAGAGAGCCACCATTTATCTCTGACCCCACGCCAGGCACAGCGCTACGAAGCTTGCATATTTCATTCGTCATCTGTCCGCTCACAATGCCAACCTGCTGATACTCTTTAGGAAGTCACAGTCAAGAATCAACACAGGGGGCGCCTGGGTGGCGCAGTCGGTTGAGCGTCTGACTTCAGCCAGGTCACGATCTCACGGTCCGGGAGTTCAAGCCCCACGTCGGGCTCTGGGCTGATGGCTCAGAGCCTGGAGCCTGTTTCCGATTCTGTGTCTCCCTCTCTCTCTGCCCCTCCCCCGTTCATGCTCTGTCTCTCTCTGTCCCAAAAATAAATAAACGTTGAAAAAAAAATTAAAAAAAAAAAAAAAAAAAATAAAAAAAAAAAAAAAAAAAAAAAAAATAGAATATAAGTTGTGAACAAATTCAAGTTTAAAACCCACACAAATACATTCCTATTAGCGATACGCAAAATATTACCTGCTGCAGTGTGAAGCAAGAATCCTTTCCCCCTCTGGCCAGTCCCCCAGAAGGACACACATGATTGACGTTTAGGTTTTGGCTCTTAAGAACAAAGGGACAATGTATACAGTCTGTTTCCTTTGATAGCAGCTCTACTCTTTGTGTCTTATTTCCCCTCTTTCATGAGAAATCTCTTCTTTGTTTTCGAAATCTAGGCGTATATATGCTTTGCCTTTTTCTTCCACGACCTAATTCTAACAAGTATCTTCCAAATGTCTCTCCGATTTCTCTGGAAAGAGGACTCACCCGGCAAACTTACCCTTCGGCATGAATTTATCCCTACCAAAGCTTATCTCTGCTCTCTGAGATCTCATTTTTTTGGAGTTCCTTTCCCAAGAGAGAGGCCTGCTTGTGATTTAAGCTCTTGCTAAACATTGATATTTCCACATGTTCTCAGTTGAACACATGAAAAGTGTTTTATTTTGTTTTCTAACCTGACACAAATTTACTTCTAAATGAATCAGGAAAAAATTGTGGGATTTTTTTTTTCTTTTTGAGATATAGCAGCACAAGATGATATTACTAAGGATGTTTGGTTTATAGTTAACTTTTGTGCACAGACCTCTGCCTTACATTGGAAATCTTTCCAGTAACTACTGACTCAGACTCGCCAAGAGTTACTAAATAAAGGCAAAGGTATCTTGACTGAGGGCCCAACTTTATGTCAACTCTTCCTTCTGGCAACTTGCATGAGCCTACATGTCACAAGTTTAGGGCTTGGTCCAAGATTTCTCTTCCACAGATACTGGCTTAACTTCGGGACTTTTCTATTTCCTCTGTCAGTGTGCCCGAGCCTGTGGTTTTACTTAGTATGTGAATAAATATCTCCAGTCCCTGTTTCTGGGATGATAACCATTCAGGTGAATAGGGGAAAGGTACACCATAAACTGTTGACTGAAAAACACATCCTATGTAAAAGGGCACTAGAATCTTCTTCAATTTTTCAATGAAATCTAAAACACTTCCAACATTGCTTCAATTAATTATTGAAATCTAAAAAACAAAAAGGCCCGAGAAGACGTTTATCCCAATTATTTGGCTTATCAAAAGAAAACCATACAAAAGGGCCCTTTAAATTTTCTCAACAGTTTCTCACCACAGCAGAAGTTTGTTCTTCTCTTTGCCTGGAAGGCTGTGTCTCTCCATATTCACTTTCTAAGCATTGCAGCCCGTGTTCAGCACTCCCTCCTCCCACACAGGTAAGTCTTTATTCTGTCCACCTGTCCTACAAGGCCATTTCTGGCTATTGCTTCTCCCTTCACACCAGACTCAGGACGTAGGACACTTCCAACCACTCTCTCCCACCTCCCTGGAGGGCATGTAACCCAGAGAAGCCAGCCAGGCACTGTCCATCCATCACCACTTGGTTCCCAGCCATGGGTCCTCTGCCATAGAGGAGCGTGCTGGACATGGGACATGTGGAATTAATTGTAGCGTCTTTAGGCTACAACCTAGCAAGTTGCTAAATGCTTATCTGTGCGCTAGGATCAACCAAATGTTCTGCCATTTCACTACAACCCTCTGTCTGTGCTTGACTCTGCAGGTTGAAAAGCTAAACTACGTCTCCCTCACCAAGCGTAGTTGAATTCTAGTCCCAAAGCTTACCACTGTACCAATATCATCTTCCTCTGCACATTCTAAGCTCTGCGGTGTGCACTCCCAGCTGCTTAGCTCTCCTGGGAAAAACTCAGATTTGGTATATCCCCTTACAACGCCAACAGTCGTGACTATCAAACTTAGAAACCCCAGCGACTTAAGATACATGGGAAGTCACTTCTAATTCACATCAAATTTGATCTGTACCAGGGAGAGGGGGGTTAGGGCACAAAAGCAAAGGAGCCTCTACATCATGGAGGGAGTCAGGCTTCCCAGCAGGGGCAAACTGCCTTCTTCAACATAAGCTTCCATGTTGCCGACATCCAACTTGCTGGATGGTATGGGGTAGAGGCGGAGTAGAGGACCGCCCAGGACATTTTTATATGCCAGGCTTCAGAGTGGTAAATATCAGTCCCTGGCCATGCCTAATGACAGGGAGGTAAGAAGACACAGTCCCTCTCTGAGCTCAGGGGGAAAGAGAGGCAGGTGAAGTGAGAAACTGACCGATCTATAACGGAAATTTAACTGTCACATCAAGAATGTTCTTATTGTTTTTGCTCTAAGTTTCGGTGCCTGCTTGGAGTGCTCCCCCTCCCCCATGTGCAAACAAAACAAAAGTAAGCAAACAAAATACCAATATTTATTCTCAGGTCCCTTGTCTTTTGTTTTCCCTGGCGCAATACAATAAAGACAGCCTCTTTGCTACTTGAAAAGGGCAAAAGGAATGATGGGCACAAGGAAGAAATGGGCAGTCAAATTTCAATATAGAAAAAAATATTATCCTAGTACTTACATATGCACAGAGAATGCTTAACTTTTGGGTGGCTTTTATTTCAACGGAATATTCCCCTGAATGTCTGGCTTCGTACCGTGAGCTGGCAATACACTGAGCACTGTACATAAATTATTTGATTGAATCCTCTCAATCCCTGGGTAATGGGCACACTTATTACTTCCATTTTTCTGAGTGATTGAAATGACTTGTTGAAGGTTCAATGATCCTCCTTCTGGTTTGGCTTCCTGAGGACCCAGTATCTATGTTGGAACGCTTAGAACCGATATATCTTGCCTATAGAATCAGTGGGCTATTGTATTTCATAATGAAAAATATTTCACATGCTCTAAGAAAGCAGGTGTTTTAAAGAGATCCAGGAGGAAACATTTTCCTAAGTCAAGGTTTTGTCCCATAACTGCTATTTTTCTCATAAATGAAACACATGTTTACTGTAGAGTACCTCCTTCCCATTCAGTTGTAAAAAGGAAAGTGTTAATAGCATTAATTATGGCCTCTACCCCCTCCCCGAGGCTAACTAGAGACAAGTCTGGGAGAGAACAGTAAATAAAATGCCTCAAACAAATGGAAAGGAAAGGAGACATGGAACCCAGCCTGAATGTTTTCGCTCGAATTGTATACGCTTATTAAGGATCCTGACGATCGGGTAGGGTTCTGTGCACGAGGAGGGAACTGAAAAAGAAGAAAGGATGATGGTGAGGTTGGGGGGAGGAGGGGAGAAGCGGAGGGTGGGGGGAAGGAAGGAAGGGAGAAGAGAAGGTCTTTGAGGAAACCATGGGAAAAAGCTCAGAGGTGAGAAGATAAAATCAGAGCTGGAGGCTAAATTCCACCTGTGGAATATTGGGTGATTACTATTGACCTGTGGTGAACGATGTTAGGCTGAAGACAGGAACCAACAAGTACAGACACGTGACTCTGGAGGAGTAGACGGTACTTGTGTAAGAGTGGAGGTCCAGACACATATCAGCATAAGGGTACCATTTCCCCACTCAGGACCCTTCAACTGCCTCTTTTTTTTTTTTTTTTTTTTTTTTGATGTTTCGATTTTTTTTAAGTTTATTTCTTTATTTTTGAGAGAGACAGAGAGAGAGCGAGAGCAGATGAGGGACAAAGAGAGTGGGGGGCGGGCGGAGAGACAGAGAGAGGATCCCAAGCAGGCTCCACACCGTCAACACAGACTCTGACGGGGGCTTGGTCCCACAACCCTGAGAATGTGATCTGAGCCGAAATCAAGAGTCGGACCCTTGACCGACTGAGCCAAGCAGGTACCCCTATTACTGATTAGCAGATAAAGAATATAATCTTACCTACTAACCTTTAAGTCAGATATCTTTTGTCGCAGGGGATTGTTGCAAAAATGAACTGGACGGATATATGGGAAAATATTGTCTAAACACTAATGCTCTTTAGCAATACCTGTCTCATCTCCCTTTACTGGGCCAATGAACCCGTTTTCTCCACCAAACACCTCTTGCATGTTTATGCCCGTGTAACCTTCTGTTCACATCCGCAGCTATTTACAAAGTTAATTACACATCAGCATAAGAAATAGCTGGTTGCCTGTGCGAGGGGAGTTCGGATTTGAGAAGTAAGTAGATAAGAATCTCTGTCCACCTTTCATCAGATCATGTGGAACTTACTCCTACTTTTGAAATCTAATTCTCCTTAGACCTCTGAAGCCAGGCAGAGCTCTCTGTCCCTCTTACCCTTTACAGCGCCGTTTGTATTTAGTGCTTGCGTCAAGGCTTTAGAATTCTAAGCATCTTGCGTATATAATCCCTTAGATCTGAGTCTGATATTTGAAAATATTTGATTCGGTTTTTAAACTCTTTTTACCAACATCCAACTGTTCATCTGCTTTTCTGTCTTACTCTGCTGGGATGAAATTTCCTTGAATCTCCTATTTCCATATGAGATTCTCATGTTGAAATTGCTTGTATCTCATATTTTCTATGCTATCACCTGTGCACATGAGTGTGTCTGACACACCCCGGGCACAAAAACAGAAGATAACTGTTGCGTTAGGACTTGCCACCCCCACGTGTTCTGCTCACATCCCTGGAGCAAATAGCCCAACGCACTCCTATCAGTCCAGTTCATTAAGGTTCTTGTCAAGAAAACATGGCTAGCAAACAAAGAATCTTACATTTGAGCAACACCACCCTTGTCCCAGAATCTTTTAGCAATGCCATGAGGAGGAAGAAAAGAAAGGTGTGAATGATATTGGAAAATCAAGACAGTAATAACGCATGATCAGATATTTAAGACAAAGCCACTGGAAGGCCATGGGTCCGCTCATCAAATACCGGTAATAGGAAGAAAGAGGGGAATAAGGAAGAAAGGTGCTGGGAAAAGACAATGGCCCACTAACCAAATGTGACAGTGGATTAGGAGAGGTGATTGAAGGTAGAAGATCAAAAATGAGAAAAGGAAAAGGCTGGAGCAGTGGAGGGGAAAGAATTGAAGTCAGTTTCAGCAGCTATGGTTCCAGTCTCAGCTGCCCAGACCATGGGCCTGGTGACCCTGAGGAAGCCTCTTCGCATGGTGAAGTCAAACCCTGTCAACTACTCAACGGAGACAGCATCAGTTGGTGGTCCATGCTTAGTGTTTTGTGGGGATACGTGAGAAACTATTTTGAAAACTGGAAGTGGCTTTACGGGTGTAGCCTTATTATTGCACGTGTTAAGGTTCATTTTTTCTTCCAAATTAATCGTCACAGAGCCTGTGTCTTCGCCTGTAATTGCTTTTCTTTGGCCAACAAGGAGCCAAGAGAGATCAGTGCACATGGAGTTGCAAAGTGCACCTGTTATCGTGTGTGTCCCCACTAAAGTTATGTGCGGGGCACCTTGGCGGCTCGGTTAGTTAAGCATCTGACTCTTGATTTTTGGCTCAGGTCATGAGCCTAGCAGGGCTCTGCACTGACAGCTTGGAGCCCGCTGGGGATCCTCTCTCATCCTCTGTCTCTGCACTTGCCCCACTCACTCTCTCTCTCTCTCTCCCAAAAATTAATAAATAAACTTTAAAAAAAACCATAAAGTTTGAGGTTCCTGGGGCTCAGTTGGTTAAGTGTCCAACTCTTGGTTTCAGCTCAGGTCAGGATCTTATGGTTCCTGCTCAGGTCAGGATCTTATGGTTCCTGAGTCCAAACCCTGCGTCCAGCTCTGTGTTGGCAGTGTGCGGTCTGCTTGGGATTCTCTCTCTTCCTCTCTCTCTGTCCTTCCTCCACTCTCTCTCTCTCTCTCTCTCAAAGTAAATAAATAAACATTTAGAAATAAAAATAATGTTATACATGAAATACCTGCACAAAGAGAGACAGTAGGATTAGGGATAGGAAGACTTTTTTTTTTTTTTTTTTAATGTTTATCCATTTTTGAGAGAGAGAGAGCAAGAGACAGAATGTGAGTGGGTTAGGGGCAGAGAGAGAGGGAGACACAGAATCCGAAGCAGGCTCCAGGCTCCGAACTGTGAGCACAGAGCCCGACGTGGGTCTCAAACTCACTAGCCGCAAGATCACGACCTGAGCCAAAGTCAGACGCTCAACCGACTGAGCCACCCAGGCGCCCCAAGGATAGGAATACGTTTTCAAGAGAGGACCAGAACCTAGCAAAGTAAGACATAATAGTTCCTGTAGCATCTCTGTACCACTCTGTAGAATTTGCAGTCATGTCTGTCTTGTCTTTACAGTAAGTACTTCTAAGACAGCACTAATCCTTACAAATCGTGCTGTGATGTAGAGGGCGGTATAAGGCATTTTACAAATGAGGACACCAGGACTCCAAATCTGCATGTATTAAAAAATATTGATGTGCTTATTATTTCCCGGCCCTGAGTCAACAGTGTTAAGTAATCTCACTCACAGAGATTCATGGGGTAAGATACACAACACATGAATAATATGATACATAGCATATAGGTGGGGGAAGACATATATATATATATATATATATATATGCACACACACATACATGATCATGAATATCTAAGTAAATACAATGAACACATGAATGATGATGTTTCAGAGTCCAGATGTTATGCAGAGCATCAACCTGAGTGATGGGATAACATCAGACCAGGGAGGATTGCTTTCTACTGGTTGATCAGGGGACTGCTCTCTGATTTTGGAGCAAAGACCTGGATGAAAAGAGCCAGCCGTGTGAACACGGGCATTCAGATAATTGCAGGCAGTGGGGAAGTGAAGTGAGACATCCTCAAGGGAGAAGCAACTGCCAAGTTTAAGGGATCTGCAAAGTGATATTACTGGCACTTAATAAGAGACAGGGAGGAAACAGTGACACTAACAGCAGAGACATGGGCAGGAGCCTGATCAGTTGGGCCATGTAAGGTGGGTAGACTTTTATTCTAAATCCAAAGGGAAAATGTTGGAATTTCTTCCAAAAGGCAGTATTGTGATCTGGTGTTTTCAAAGCTCGCTCTGAGGGCACTTGGAGGGCTCTGTCAGTTAAGCATCCGACCCTTGATTTTGGCCCAGGGCATGATCTCATGCTTCGTGGGATCGAGCCCGGAGTCGTGCCCCTTCCTGGGCGTGGAGCCTGCTTGAGACTCTCTCTCTCTCTCTCTCTCTCTCTCTCTCTCTCTCAACCCCTCTGCCCCTTTCTCCCCATTCCTGTCCTGTCTCTCTCTCAAAAAAAAAAAAAAGTCATTCTTTCCGTTGGATGCAGAAATTATTTGGGGATGGGGAAAGGCATGGAAGAATTGAAGAGAAGGGACGAGTTCGGAAACTTTTTTAGTAGTCCCAGCAGAAGATGTCCATGGGGTGAGCCAAGGGAAAGTGCACAGGTTCAGAGTATGGCCTGGAGAAAGAACCAGTAGATGGGCCACAAGGGGTTGAGGAGGGAAAGAAGAGAACTCACGATGACTTTCTTTTTGGTCTGAACAGCACATGGATGGTGAAGGCATTTGGGGGAAAGGGCTGGAAAACGGATACCCAGCAACTCGGTAAATGATTTGCTGGACACCATTCAGATAGTAAATAGTAAATCAGTCAGAGCTTGACCCCAGCCTTGGAAAGTTTCAAGGATGTAGACACTTCACCACTTGGTCTGGTGTAGAATAGATGTAACACACACAAAATGTCCAAGATTTGGAAAAACATCAAATTATGAATACATTTAATTGTTCACATAGAATATGCTTTTATACACTTTTGTTCATGTGAGCAATTCTCCAATCGAAAATAAGTTATGAACATATTCACCCCGGAGAACTTAAGAAAATCCAGTTCTGGTGCAAATGCCACATTTCAAAGACAGACTTATTTTTTTTTTTTTTAGTTTTAGGTGTAAGATGTTTTCTCCATTATTGCACTTTTGCTGCAAAGTTTGCATCTTTTAAAATAAAAAGTCTGATAAAGTTGCCACGTAGGTCATAGCAGAGGAAAGTATCAAGGGGCTAACATGGCCCGTTTTGGATAAAGGAAACTAAGTTATACAAAGAAAATTGTAGTCAGAGTAAAACTATAAATATTGACTTAAACACTAAAACATCTAAGCCAATTGGTGGCCCAGCCCTGGGCTGCTAGAAAGGTTCCCACACTTCGAGCTTAGTGACAAATTAGGGTACGTGTGGCCAGAAAAAAAAAAAAAAACTTCCTTATGGTCTAGTATTACTTAAGGTGAATTATGGGTCTCATTTTTCTTAAGCATTTCTTACCAGCCACCTAGAGTTAATGGTGAAGTGTTAGATCATGCATCCAGGTTGCATGAGCATTTAAATTAATTGAATTACATCGAGATTTACATGATTTAGAACTTTCTAGACTCCTGGTTAAAGGCTCTTCATCCTTCAATGTAGCCCAACCCTAACATTTTAGGATTCTAGTTTTAGATCATTATGGAAGTGAATTTTATTTATAACGATCACAGAGACAGACCTAGGGACCATTTATTCAGTAATGAAAATAAATGAATTCAGAGGCACCTGGATGTCTCAGTCGTTGGAGCATCTGACTCCTGATTTTGGCTCAGGTCACAATCTCAGTTTGTGGATTTGAGCCCCGAGTCGGGCTCCACGCTGACAGCACGGATCCTGACTGGAATTCACTCTCTCTCTCTGTCTCTGCCCCTCCCCTCTCACACTCGCTGTCTCTCTCAAAAAAAGTAAATAATTTGTTTTAAAAATACAATAAACGAATTCAGATTTAAATGCTTAATTAAAAAATATAGTGCTTTGTGAAGAGTAACAGGTAGCATAACATAGATATATACAAAGTAAAACATTTAAAATTAAATATGTATTGGGGCACCTGGGTGGCTCAGTTGGTTGAGAGTCCGACTTCGGCTCAGGTCACGATCTCACGGTTCGTGGGTTCGAGCCCCGCATCGGGCTCTGTGCTGACAACTCAGAGCCTGGAGCCTGCTTCAGATTCTGTGTCTCCTTCTCTCTCTGCCCCTCCCCTACTCACACTCTGTGTCTGTCTGTTTCTCAATAATAAATAAACGTTAAAAAAATTAGAAATGTATGTATCATAATAGAATGAAATCAATTGATCACGGTGCACGTAAGCTTATATTCATTGTATCTGCCATGGATGAGAATAAAACTTCGAGGTAAAAATACCTTAATTCTTTTTCCTTAAATGTCATGTATTGTTGCAATCAATATCAACCCCTGCTTTATGAGGATGGTATGCCACCCTGAATATATGTCTGATATTCTAGGTAACGGGATACTTCTGAAAAAAACATGTCCAAGAACAATTCTAACAGAGAAGAATTTTTGAGGTTTGACTGGATCTGCTTTTCTTTAAGGGCTGACTAACTGTATTTGCCCTTATCCTGGTGAAGAGTTGAAAGGTACTTTTTCCCCCCAAATTAACGTATGGATATTGGAAAATTAACCCTAAGTTTTTAGTGCAATGTTTTACTCTGGATATAAAGGTTGCGTGGGGCTAAGAGGAATGGGCCAGGGGACCTCGCTCACTGCTGTGGCACAGCCCAAGGGAGGAAGGAAGGGAACGGTCATGAAATCAGAGCCATCTCTCTAATAAACATGGCCCACGATGCATGTTTTGTATTTTCCATTTGTTCTCGGGGAGGCCAGTCATAAGTGGTCAAAAATGAGCATCAGAGGCTGGTACGGGGCATTTTCAATGAACATTTGCAGCTGTGGCTTTTGCACCCCCTGGCAGTTTGCCTGAGCCTACGTTTGGAGACTTGGTGCAAAGACACATCACCCCCTACAATTTCTTGACTGTGGCCTCAACCAGGAATGCTTTCTTTGAAATAGCCAGCGGTGGTTATCAAGAAGGATGGCGATGTCTGCTGTCTGGGTCGGAAAGCTATAGATTAATGTGTTGTTTTAAAGTATGTAATGTGCCCATAGGCTGTTGCGATAGCGAAATAAATCATGTGGGGCGGGGGAGATTCAGGAATGCGAGTGTGGGGGGAATCAAAGTATGCCGGTTGCCAAGGGAACAAAGTTCTGATTAGTAAGAGCAATATACTAACCTGTCCCACATAAATCTTCAGAGCCTTAGAAGGGAGCTTTCAAGTGGGTAACAAAGGTGGTTCACGATTTCTCCTTGACACTCGAGCTTAAGATCTCAATTAAGTTGTTGATGACACTTGATAACTTCCTTCGAGTGTGATAGTACGATTCTGGCCCCCCCCACCAAAGGCCAACTAAATAAGCACATGTTTTGAAGTTTGGGGACAACTTCAGGGTACAATGAAAGAAGCCACCGCTGAACTTGGGATCAATTTTGACAGTGGATTTCTACAATAAAGTGAAAACATATTTCAATCCAATTAGGCCTGAAACACATAACGCACTTTAAACTGTCAGACTACTTTTAAAGTAGAAAATTCTAACAAATATCAGGTTAGGACCGAAGATTATATGGTGAAAAGCATTGCGAGGAAGCATAGTAAAATTATAATGTGAGTTGCAAATAAACTTTGTTTCATTTGCTCGCAGTAAATACATATAATTTATAGCAATATATTATTGATATAATAGATGTTTTCCTAAGAACACACAGAAACCTGCTTAAGGAAGAAAAGAGGTCATTGAAATCTTTTAGGGCAAAAAAAAATACACTAAGCATTTAGATGTCAAATTGGAAACAAAACTACTTTTAAGAATATAGCCAGATCATAGAAATCATTTTTTGTAATGTGATGTATTGAGCAGGAGGAGTGGTAGACCCTGTTCTTCCACTAAAATTAAGCACTTTTGGGTACTGTCTCTGCTGAAAGGGGTATTAGAGTTTTAGCGTTCATTGTTGGCATCCCGTGGAGGTTGCATGACTGGAGTATGTGGGAGACCGAGAGGATGGGCTCAGTCTTATCTACCGTTAGGTTTGAACATGCCTTTGTGTAACCTGTTTTTTAGGAATGGCTTTGTTGAAGTTCCCAGAAGGAGCCTTGGGGTAAATATCATTGCTTATTGCTACTATCCATCTGATGATAAGGATGAGTTTGGATGTGAAGAGGACATTTCTCCCCTTCAGATCAAACGAGACGCAAAATCATGACAGCTTGCAAAGCTAGCCAATATCTGTAAGAACAAAAGAAAGAGAAAGA
Source organism: Herpailurus yagouaroundi (assembly GCF_014898765.1). Classification (NCBI taxonomy): domain Eukaryota; kingdom Metazoa; phylum Chordata; class Mammalia; order Carnivora; family Felidae; genus Herpailurus; species Herpailurus yagouaroundi. The sequence goes on along the minus strand of NW_024412405.1, from coordinate 7,866,406 downwards.
CAGCAAGACAGGGGGAGGGGGCGGATGGGCTCAGGGCCAGTTATGAAGCCATGTCTGATACTGACGAGAAGTGAATGATACTCTTAGGGGTCCAAATCCATGGGACCGAAGGACACTCAGAAATCAGGTCTGACTCTCTACTGTCCCAGGGCCCCCCTCTGTTGTGGGAGAGAAACTAAATATACAAGCTGTGCTCCAGAGAACACACATGAGGGCAACTGCCCTCTGAGAACCGAACAATACCATAATGTTTGTTTCTCACTCTTTTGATGGGTGTGTGTGTGTGTGTGTGTGTGTGCATCCCTCACATGTGTGCGTGTGGGATCCCTCACGGATAAGTGCTTTGTTTGACATTTCGGGCATAACATATCCTTTTGTTACCTTGTGGTCTCCACAGAGCCAACGTTTATGGTTCCGATCTGTTCCTTAGGTCCTTTCCTTGGCCGTCCTTTGTTGTTTGAAAAGGCAAGACATGGCTGAAATTGTTTTCAGTGATCCATGTGAAAAATAATGGATAACTATCTGGAAGCATTTGATGTTGTTTTACCAAAGTCAGTTAAGATCTCTAGGTTTTATCTCTGAAGGCAGGATTTCTTTCATAGTAAGGGATCTGTGCCTATCTACTTGTTTGTTTTTGTTTTTGTTTTTTTTTCTGATATGTACATCTCTCTGGATGTCTCAGAAACATTGGGACATAAGACTTTACACATCATCAGATTAATAAAAGTGCTGGTGTGAGTGAAATGGGATAAGTTAATTTTAGTTCTAATTTGAAATATCGCATGAAGTTCTTTTGAGCGAAAAAAAAAAAGAAAGAAAGAATAAAGCTGTCTCTGGGAAGAAAAGCGGAGATTTTGTTTTCCAGTACCCAGTCTCAGGATAGAAATTGTTTTGGATCAATGTATGTCCATGAAAGGAAAGATTATGCATTCTATTTCTAGATTTAAGAGCCATCAAAATTCAAAGCACAATATTGGGCCGCTAGAAGATGTTTACGTAGGAAACAAAAATGTTAATTTATCTTGACTTTTGGCAACTTGTAAAACAGAACCGTAAAATAAATAATAAAAATGTGATATTTTTCTAGTATGCTGTAAATATCCAACACAGCTGAGCAGGACCTCCTTGCAAGTTATGCACCCACATGTTAGAGTATTGAGCTTGGCTTAAATGCAAATATCACAGAACCCCACTCAACTCTGATTTAGAGGCCAACACCGTGGGGAGTTTTTAGGATGCACTTCACCAAACTGAGGGATTATACCATGAAAAGGGTTATGTGTGATCCAGGAAGCAGGCAGTCACGAAATGGGTTAGCCATTCATTGCTGGTACTTTCGGTGTGAGCTCTGCCCTGCTCTCTCCTATATCACATGACTTCATATCCACTCATATTCTCTACCAACTCTCCCTTCCTGAGCCAACTATCAACTTCCTCTGGGTTATCTCTGCACTTTGGGAGTTTTGCTAACTTCTTTTGTATTCTGTTACCTGCTGTCCTTTTTGGTCCTTATGGTTTTCTGCATTTTTGATACCTCTCTAGGCATTTTTGCATTTCAGTGGGGTTGATGAACAGAGCAGAATTGGATCATGCATTCAGCCTACCATGCTCCCTTCAAAATTCCTGATATTTGTGATAAAAATAACAAATCTTTCTCATGATTGCATAACATACACCCTACTATTCTGTTCTTTTCTTTTTGCTTGTGATGTGGAAAATGTTTTGGGATATGATTTTTTTTTTCTTTTCATCACAGATTATTTTCTTTTCTTTATTGTTTCAAGGTGGATCGAACAGTTACATAACTTTTCATTATTTTTAAATGTATTAACTCAAATTTAGCTGCGATATATTTTGGTTTACTGTGTAAACTGAGGTACCAATTTGAATTTTTTTTTTTACTACTTTTTTCAAGTCATTTTACTTGAAAGAAAATTCTTGGCATAATGTTCCAGTTTCCACTCTAGTGATATTTCTATTATATTTACTTATATATTATGAATCCTATTTTGACATATTACTCAGATGATCTTTCTAAGAGACCATAGCATACTTTATATTATAAAGAAATCCTAAATAGCAGGGTGTGGGTGGCTCAGTCAGTTAAGCGTCCAGCTATTGGTTTCAACTTCAGGTCATGATCTCACAGTTCATGAGGCTCTGTGGGCAGCATGGAAACTGCTTGGGGTTCTCTCTCTCTCTTTCTCTCTCTCTCTTTCTCTCTCTCTCTCTTTCTCTGCCCCTCCTCCACTCGGGCTGTCTGTATCTCTCTCAAAATAAGTAAATACACTTAAAAACAAAGAATTCCTAAATAGACACTATTTTCTAGGAGACTCTCCTTTTTAAAAAATATATACTAATGCCCAGGGTCTAACCTTTCCTTTCTATTCACTTTTAAAATTTTATTGATCATTTTGTTTCTTCGAAAACCTGTCTAATTATCAATTTTGCATTAAAAATTTCACTAAGCTTTTGTAGTTAACCTTGAAACATAGAGTGAAAACATCTTTGAAGACTGAATTTCATTTCTATTTTCCATGTAGAAAGGGAATTCAAAATAGCTGTCATAGAAAGAGGCAATCAAAGAGTACGCAGCCAAATAAATCGGTGGGGGGGGGGAACATATTGTATGCACTCGGCACACAGTAAACTCATAAATATATTATGTCAAAATTATCTTATTTGTGTGCATGTGATTTTTATCCTTCTCATCCTGGAATACAGCAGTGGTCTCTCTTTTCCATTTTTTTTTTTTTTATTTTCTTGCAGATTTCTCCTTGAAGTTTTGAGAAACAACTCTGCTCGTTTCCTTACAGAGGTATCACCTCATGGTCATAGGAATTATCTGAGTGAATTTCCTCGCAGAGCAAAAGGGATTTACCGTTCAGTTAATGAAGCTCAAACTTCATCCTTATTTAATTTCTAAAACCCTAATAGGGGCACTAGGAGGTCCTCCTAACTGTATGTTGTTTTGTTTTGTTTTTTCAAAATTGTAATAGTAAGTATTTAAAAAATTTCTTGTGCTAAAAGAGGGTGCCCTTGTATGAAAAAAAAAGGGAACACTTAAGGGTTCCTCCATTTGAGACTTAGATCTTCCTTTATTAACTGTAATTGGCTCTTTTTGCTCCAAACATGAGCTCATGTGGCAGTGAGCATCAAATGAGATAAAATATGCCAAAAAAAAAAAAAATCGGTAACACACTATGAGAATGTCAGCCGTTATTTTAGATTTTTAACAATTTATTCGAATCAGAATAAAAAAAGCATACATTTTGGTGTTGGATGAAAGATGGAGCCAGTTTAGGAAGGCACTAAATGCGAAGGGAGGGGATTTTGAAGGAACCAGGGGGAAACTCTGTTCTGTGTATTTTCTCAGAGTCCCACAAACGTCATCTGTAAATTTCTAGAGCAGACCGTGCATTATTCCTCACTGTCTGTTGGGCTATGTGAATGAACTCTCACATGATCTCACGAGGTAGCATCATCGCCTCCCTTTTATAGACGAAGAAACAAAGGCGTTGACGTGTTAACTAACTTGTTCAAAATTTTGCGGCTTTGTAAAAATGAAACTGTAGGGCAATCTAGGTATCTCTCCTCAGAGCCCACATTCCTAAGTGCTGAACCAGTATGCGTCTTCTTTGGCAATAAATAAAAGTGAGATCGGAAGAATTGTGGGTAAACGTGTAAGAATCTATTGCATTCATTCAAGTGTGAGGCCACGGTGATCAGAATGAAGAAAAAACGCCCAGGAGACGCATTTCAAGGCCAACATGGGCAAGATCTAATGATAACACTAGTCAAGAGAGTGGGGCAAAGAGATAAAATAAATTCAGGTATTGAGACTGCCTGGCTGTGCAGATCCCAGTCACAGCCCAAGACGAGGGATTTGGACTCTAAGCTCACAGATTCGAGTTGTTCACATGCTCATTCTCATCCGCCGTCAGAATGCAAAGTCAGAAGGCCCCTGGAGTCAAGTGAAAGCTGACAGAGAGGTCAGACCTTGGGATAAAGTCGGAGCTGTTGGCCTCATGGTGAGTGGCTAATCCATAAGACTAGAAGTTCTCTAAGTAAAGACCGAGGAGAGAAAATCCTGGAGGACCCACTATATGTTCTTAAATACCCAGTTATAGGGAGGAAGACAGGACTATCAGATGTGACAGAGCAGGACGCCTCTGTGGCAGGAACTGGGATAAGCACAAGAGTTAAAGCAAAAAAGGCTTCCTCCTCTACGTCTGCTCATGTGTTCAGGGCTGCTGTTTCACAAGCCATTTGGGGATCCTGGGTGGCAGAAACTCTGCTTCCAGAGTCTCTCTAAGTGGAGCCTCTGTAGCTGGGTTTACATGAGTGAAGGCAATGGCATTTGCGCCATTGGGCATGGCCTCAGAAAATGTAATCAAAAGTCATTTTAATGACGGCCCTACTGAAAGCCTTTGCATCAAAGAGCATGCGTTTGACAGAGTGCCTCATTATCTTAAGTGTGTGCCTATCTATTTGAAGAGGGAACATCCTCTGAACATCATCCGAGTACACATCCAAAGCAAGTTATTTATACTTTAGTTATGTCTTTGTCAACACATTAGATATTTTTGTACTGTGATCTTTCACATGTAGCCGATATTTTAATTTTTCCATTCTCTGCGGGAAAGTACGAGTGTGGCATATTAGAAGGCTCATCCTCAGGGTGAGGTTACTGTGTCCATTACTGATGAGTCTCGGAGGTTTTTAAGTAAACTACCTTTCTCCATTTGTAGGAGGTGGCGAGTGACCACCGATTACTGGATCCCACCCCCAGGAAAACCCTAGGGGTACTGGAAGGTTACTGCTCATTCAGATTGGTTACCATTCGGCAGCTAACAATATTTCCCCTGCGTTACACAATAGAAAAAGAAGAGAAAACAGACAAACTAAAAATGTAAAAACAATATTGTGTCCGTCGGGTTGGAAGGAAAAAATAAAATGAGACGTAAGACATGAGGAAATGAGGAGAGCAAAAAACAAATTGAAAGATTTTATTAGGGAATAATATATAGCAATTAGATGCAGTGGGCTGAATTCATATGTGTCAACATGAATAGATCTCAAAAACACAACTTTGACAAAAAGAAATGAGATTGGATTTGTGCATCACACCCAGGGTGCAAAACTAGGGCAGCCAAGAAGTATTTTGAAAAATATACCAACTTTCAAAACAAACCAATAGTGTGGACAGGAAGGGCATATTTTAAGTCTTTTAGGGTGCATTTCTGTGGAGAGGAGACAATAGGATTGGAAATGCAGAAAAAGAATAGGATGGAATAGAATAGAATAGAATAGAATAGAATAGTGTCCGTATAGACTGTACCATGTAAACTGCAGAATATCAGCAACTCTGTATTGTACCCTGAGGTCCTCAAGGGAATTGTTGTCCTTGTAGAGGCTGGTTGTAGACAACAGGCTTGAGCAGTGGAAACTTGATCAAGTCAAAAGGGCCCACAGCAACCCCCTGGTGAAACAGGCCCGTGAGGCAACTCACTGCAAAATATCCATATGCCCTAACCAACGGGCTACGTGCAAGCAGGTACAGTTACCAAAAATGGGAAAATTCCATAGGCCCTCATACTTGTTCCCATTTCCCCTTTAATACGTCTCCCACTCATTGCTTCCTTGCAGACAGCTTCCCCGCTGTCCTGCCCACAACTCCCTTGTGGTATATTCAGTAAACTTCTATCTCCTTTTTTCCGCCTCTTGTGAATTTTTTCAGCACCCAGGCCGCCTGCTTCCACCCAATGTTGCCTCACATTTGGGAACCCCCATCTGATCACGAGAGACACCACACTCTTCATTTAAGAAACATGAAAACCCTCTTCATTTTACAGTGTTCTCTAGATTCTTTTATTTTATTTGATTTTATATTTTATTTTATTTTTGAGAGGGACAGAGTGTGAGCAGGGGAGGGTCAGAGAGAGAGAGGGAGACACAGAATCTGAAGCAGGCTCCAGGCTCTGAGCTGTAGGCACAGAGGCTGACACGGGGCTTGAACTCCGGGACTGTGAATCATGACCTGAACTGAAGTCAGGTGCTTAACCAACTAAGCCACCCAGGCACCCCAATAGACTAAAATAGACTAAAGTCTATGTTCACACTCTAGAACTCATATAAATTAAAGAAAACATATTCAGATATTTAGGCTTAATTAAAAAAAAATAAGATCTAAATAGTGTGGCTCTCATTAGACTATTTTAGACCATATTTTTGAAAGACTCTCACGAGGCCAGTAAAATGCTTCTCAAAGAAATTTATTTATAAGAAACAATGTGGTCCCATGATGCAAATGTTTCAGGAGCCACTGATGATCATGGAAAGGGAGGTAAGATGCTTCCTGACAAATCGAGCTTTCCTCTACCAGTATACAGACACACAGGGATGCAGGGAAGGCTAAGGAGCCTTTGCCCAGACCTTCAGGTGTCCACCCAGTGGAGATCCAAAATGGCGGCTGCGTCCAGCCCAGCACGTTTCCTTAGCAGGTGTTATGAAGCACCTTGAGAAGACGTGGCACGTTACCTGGTGAGTGGTTCCCTGACAGCATTCTGCAAACTTACAAGTAAATAAATGGGATTTGTTTAAGAAAACATTTAACTGCTTTTCCTAGGTTTCACCATTCAGGACTTGACCATAACAACAATACTGCCATCTTAAAAGCAATTCAGGCCTGCAGGGTTTTCTCAGGGTCTAAAGCAAACTGAATTCAGATAGAGTGAGGGGATGGGCAGGAAGTTCCCATTGTAAGGACTGGGCTTCTGTACAGGATTCAAAGTTTCAGGAAGCTCATCTCCTTGTCTGATCTGTGTCTGATCCCCTTTGTTCTCCCTCTTTGTTCTACCTTCTCCGGGATGATGACGTGCCTACTTTTCTATTGCATCACCCCAATCTCATTTACCTAAAGACTTTATATTGCTCTTGTTTATATTCCCCAATCTTCTTTATTGAACCCACAACTCGAGCCTTGTCATACTTACAGCATATTTGCTCTCTACGTGCTCTGGGGCATATTACAAATCCTTCCTCAATTGTCTGACAACAAAGTGTGCCACACCCAAACTTCCTCTCTTAGTCCAAGCATCTCCCTTGGATTCGGTATATATTGTGTGATGTCAGTTTACAGCGGCTTCGTGTGCGCTACATGTCTGGATTTGAAAAGACAGACACCTTTTATTTCCATCTATTATATTTCTTTCACATGGTTTGCAACCTGTTTACTGAGTATCGTCCACACTATACTGCACTACACTACTCTGCCATGACTTTGAGATACAAGATGTCTAAAGTGTGTGATCTACCCACTGAGACTCTGAACATTTGTCCCACATTTCACTTAGAGTAAAGCTACAGATTTTGCTTTTTGCCAAAATTGGTTTTTATGCGTTGACCGATGAGGAATTTATCACAATTTTCTTTCTATGAAAACTCTGGACATAATATTCCTTTTTAGAAAAAAAATGTTTATTTATTCATTTCAAGAGAGAAAGAGCACAAGTGAAGGAGTGGCATAGCAAGGGAGAGAGAGAGTCCCAAGCAGGCTTCACACGCTGTCAGCACAGAGCCTGATGTGGGGTTTGATCCCACAAAACATGACATCATGACCTGAGCCGAAATCAAGAGTCCCACGCTCAGCTGAATGAGGCACCCAGGTGACCTTGGACATAATATTTCTAAAGATGAAGTCAAATTATGCATCGGTCTTGTTTTTTTTGTTGTTTGTTTTAATATGCTTCCCAAATGACAATGACAAGTATCTAATTGGCTTTTGGGTTGTTGAAGAGGCAAGCCATAAATATTAGGATGGACCAAGAACTACCCTTAACATCTTCTGCTTTGCCTGTGGTTTCCCCACATGAACTGAGGTTTCCATCTTGCCAACTCCAACTGCAAATTAATTTAGATTACAATTGACATTTAGGGTCGAAGAGGGAGAGGGAAAAAAAATCAATGGTATGTGAACACTGAAACCATAAATAGTAACAAGTGGAAATCCCAAACCTCAAATGTTTTTGAAGCATTTTGTAAAATCCTGCAAAAACATATGCAAGATTACAATGTACAAAATAATCACGGAAGGTTGGTATGTGGGGCTTAAACGATGGGACCACAAGGGGAGTTTTTTTTTGTTTGTTTTTGTGTGTGTGTGTGTGTGTGTGTGTGTTTGTTGTTATTGTTACTCTAATACTTCAAGGTAATTCCTGGCATAGAAAAATATGCATATGTTTAAGAAACAAGAAAAATGTGCTTATTTTATTAGGCTTAATTATCAGGGAGAACAAAAAGCACTTGGAACTTTTTAAAAATGAATTCATCTCATTCACCAAAACCAAGAGCCCTGAAATCACTTCTAGCTTTAAAAATGCCTTTTTCCCCCTAAGATCAGGGTACCGATTTGATGAATGTTCTCAAGTTAATCACCCATATAGGACTTCTTGAACATTACTCTGACATTGAGTGCTGTCTGTGTAACTTAATGTTATAAAACCTGGAAGGCATATTTATAGCCCAATCCAGATGGACCAAAACAAAGTACAATTATTCCTTCAAAAGCCGACCTTTGCATACAGATTAAAATGGATTGCTTCCAAGTTTCAAATGGAGAAATGGACTCCATTCCCCAATTGTCGCGCATTCATTATGGCCCTATTCGACTTGGTTTTGGGCAGTGCTAATTAGTGACATGTCTGTATTAAAAGTTGGACTCCCAGCCTGATTTGCAAAGTGGCAGGAGGAAGAGCTGTTAGAAAACTAATTACAGCTCTTCGAGATTGTGCGATTTTAAATAGGCTGTGGATTAAGTGGTTTCACAGAATCAAATGAAAATGATTTTACTACTGACAGCGGGCATTCCCATACAAGGATGGCAATGTCTGTGTATTTGGCCATTTCTAGATAAAACTTATGCTATTCTAGTCACCTTGGACAACTCAAAGGGAAGTTCTAATCTCGATTCCCATCAGGAATGGGATATAGAGAGGAAATGTGTAGCCTCTTTTCCTCTTTCATAATTTTAAAATGAGCAAAGATTTATTTTAAAAAAACCTTAATCTTAAGGACTTTGTAGTACTCATTTTGGTGTATTTACAGAATCTTGTTTCCTTGTCAATTTCGTTACTATTACTGGGTGCTATGAATTCTTTCCAAATGTTAAAAACATAACTTTTAACTCTCATGAGAAAGACCGTATCCCAACTATTTATGAAAGTGTTGCCGGGGCTCAGGTAGCTGAAAAGATTGATATCTCCTCTCAGTCGCGGGGCAGCCTGGAGATACAAAGTCACGTTTTTCTGGTGTTGGAATCTTTTATTAGGTCTAAAACTATTTTTTTTTCAATGTTTATTTATTTTTGGGACAGAGAGAGACAGAGCATGAACGGGGGAGGGGCAGAGAGAGAGGGAGACACAGAATCGGAAACAGGCTCCAGGCTCCGAGCCATCAGCCCAGAGCCCGACGCGGGGCTCGAACTCACGGACCACGAGATCGTGACCTGGCTGAAGTCGGACGCTCAACCGACTGCGCCACCCAGGCACCCCTCTAAAACTATTTTTGCCTTGATGAATCTGATTACACAGTCCACAGTCCCCAAAGAGAAGACAGCACAATTTCTAGGAAGCACGATGATGTTGGGATGTACAATAAATATTGATCCCATTCATAAGCCAAAACAATCAGGTTGTAGAATATTATTGTAAGCAGACTTTTTGATATCAACTGTTGAGGTGGGTATGTGATTTTTTTTTTTCTGATGACCATTCTTCCACTGTGTTATACAGAATCACCCTTCATGCTATAGAGCAGCTACTTTAACTTCTTATTGACATATTCCTTAACTTTTCAGCCCCTCTAAGCTAGTAGATCAATTTTTCCTTGGGATTCAAGGTCTTCCCTGTTCATTTCACAGGGTCTCCCTTATTCCCCATGGCAAGCTCTTCCCTTTTTCCACACTATAGTCCAGCATGGTGGTTAATAGTGACCCGGAGGTGAACTGGACTTGGACAAGCTACAAAGCATCTCTTCTTTTTGCTCTCTTTCAAGGATGGGTTCCATCACGGTAAGGGAAAGGGAATGCAAAGAAGGAGAAACAGTTGGGTATGGTTGGAGTGGCTTCCTTTGTTGGCGAGGCCTGATATTCCGACATCTCAGCCTATGATCATCTTGAGTCCTGGGGTGGTTCTGACGTATCCCGTCGGGGAGATGCTCATGCCCATGGCATTTTTACCTTCTTTGACATCTTGTCTTCAAGTTACCTCCTTGCCAGTGACACCAGGACATATTCCTAAAATGTGTAGCCATTTCCCATCATGTAACAGAGGTCCATAAAAATCAATAGCCCATGATCTCATCTCTTCTACTTGGCTATATCTGATCTACAGCCATATACAGACTCATGTTCTGGAATTCGGACAAATCAGAAAAATCTGTGGGTGTGAGTGGCAGAGATTGGGGTGGACAAGGAGGAGAGAGGTGGCAACGGAGAGGCAACAGAGTCCATAGGTGCTGAGAGTTATTGGGTCTCAAGCTCTTTTCCCCTAATGGTTCCTCGACACCCACCTCCCCTGGTTTTCTTCTCCCTTCTCCCTGGAAAGGGGCAGGACATCCGGTTTCATAGCTAAGCAGACATCTATCCGATAACACAATGCCAGTTTTCAGTTTTGCTGGTTCTTTATTCCTCATTTGAGATTTGATGCCCCTTCCACTCACATCCTTGGCTTTGGCAAAAGGTGAAAAACAAAACCCTCCTCCACTACCCTAGCAGGCAAAGGCTAGCCTCTTCTTAGCAATACTTTTAGAGTGACTTTTATCTACTGACTATGGAGAAGCAGGAGGTGATAGTGTTTGATGTTTCCCACGCATCCTTAACTGTTACACAGAGAAAATTCGTTTTCATAGTCTACTGGATTACCCGTAGACTAAATGAGGGGTAAGATTGTTAATGTTATATTTTTAGCATTATTATTTTATTTACTATTTTTTTAATTTTTTTTAACGTTTATTTATTTTTGAGACAGAGAGAGACAGAGCATGAATGAGGGAGGGGCAGAGAGAGAGGGAGACACAGAATCGGAAACAGGCTCCAGGCTCTGAGCCATCAGCCCAAGCCCGACGCGGGGCTTGAACTCATGGACCCTGAGATCATGACCTGAGCCAAAGTCGGACGCTTGACTGACTGAGCCACCCAGGCGCCCCAGCATTATTATTTTAATGTATTTTTTTTTAAATTTTTCAACATTTATTTATTTTTTGGGACAGAGAGAGACAGAGCATGAATGGGGGAGGGGCAGAGAGAGAGGGAGACACAGAATCGGAAACAGGCTCCAGGCTCCGAGCCATCAGCCCAGAGCCCGACGCGGGGCTCGAACCCACGGACCGCGAGATCGTGACCTGGCTGAAGTCGGACGCTTAACCGACTGCGCCACCCAGGCGCCCCATTTTAATGTATTTTTAAAAATGTAATAGAAGGAAGTTACTAAAATTTAGATGTAAGCATATTTTACCTTAAATTTATATCCTAAATTAATTCCATAAACATTACTTGAGTTCCTGCTATGTCATTGTTGCTCAGAAGATTCCAGATATGTGGAGATAATTAAGAAAAGACCATGCTCTCACGAACGAGTCTCAGAAGCTGAAATTTAAAATATTGTGTTCTTGTGCAAAAAAAAAAAAAAAAAAAAAAAAAAAAAAATAAATATATATATATA
>NW_024412405.1:7785256-7854586 GCF_014898765.1 Herpailurus yagouaroundi | reverse complement strand
ATATATATATATATATATATATATATATATATATATATATCCAGTAATGTTTTAAGGATGAATACAGAAGCATTTTAAACATTGCATTGTGGTGAGTTATACATAGTACATATTACATCAGTGCTTCCCAGATTTTAATGTACATTTAAATTATCTGTTGTTAGGTTAAAATACAGATTCCAAATCAGTGGGCTTGGGACAGGACCTGAGATTCTGAATTTCTAAGAATCTTCTGTTGGTCTGTGAAAGATACTTTGAGTAGAAAGGGCTTAGAAAACCCCATGAATCACATTTCTTATTTACGCTGAAGGGTACCTAGGAATCTGTTTGGGTGAATCTTATTCCCCTAACACTGTCACCTACCCTAAAGGAAGAGAATTCTGACAGGGCGTGATTTTAAGACTTCTCATTACTTACTAAAAAATGAAATATAATAAGCTTAAATGTACAGAGAGGTCAAGTGACTTAAACATTATCAGAGAGTATAGTGGCCAAAGTTTCAGGGTTTGCCCTGATGACTAGAATCAGCCAGATATTCAGTTGCAAGTCTTGTGTTGCAACCTTTCAGGGGCTGTTAGCTGAAGTGCAGAGAAGTGAACTCACTCCGCCATCCCGATGATGAATGGCCCAGGAGGTCAGCTGACCATCCATCTGGGGTTGAGAGTCAGACACATTTCCTTGTCTCAAGTAACTTGATAGGGATGCTGGTAAATCAAAATATTGGCATTTGGCCCCATTTAGCGTGAGAGAAACTTAGGGGAGTACTTGATTCTTTTATTTTAGTTTTCAATGTTCTTAATCCTGCTCTCCCCCCCATCTTCTTTTTGAGACCTATGAGTTCGCCCCCCCTGAATCTCGCCATTCTGATTAGTTCAACTCGCCCTTTTCGCATATGCATGAACTCCAGAAAGTCTACCAGATTCTATCCACTTGGGAGCGAATGTTACAGCAATTGTACATCCCCCCCCTGCTGCTCATAGGGTCTAAAGTCCAAGCTTGTGGGTGTGTTTAGCCATTAAAGGATTTTACAATATAGAACAAAAGGATAAAAACTCAATTGCCAGAATAATTTAAGACCTTTTCACACCACTTGAGCTAAATACCCCCATCTTGCAATGGTAAGTTCTAGGGCAGTTAAATAAAACCTTCGCCTTTCCAGTGTTGGAGGGTATGGAATCCCAGATGATTTCTTTCCCAAAGGAAATCATTTTAAGGGCCAGGGAAAAGGAGACAACAGAAGTCATACTATGGTCCTGTTACATAAGTCAAATATACATTTTTCTGCCAAACAAAAATTTCAAAATAAATTAGTGGCTTCCAAAAACGTGTACCACACACTCAAGTTGGGGGGGGGGGGGGGAGCAAGGTCAATATTAGTGTGAGTCTTGAATGCTTAGCCTCAGTCCACCTCTAAAGTATATAACTTTCATCAAACTTCTACCCAGTAACGGCTTCTTTATTGTAGGAACTTTTTTATGGTTTTGAAATGTTTTCTGTATGGTTAGTGATCCTAAGTCAAACTTCCCTGATTGCCACTTTATGTAAACTATGTGAAGTTTGAACCACTAGTAAATCAAAATTCAATCCGTTTTTATAAGGGTCTGGACACCTCCATATTTCAACTTAGTTTAAATCAATCACCTCTCTCAACATTTTGCCTCTCTATAATTTCTAATACCTTTAGCCTTCAACTATGTCCTGGCTGTCATTTCTAGAACTGACCCTCCCGCTCAGTTCTTATCTCTATCTTTCACATTTAAGACTGTTTTGTAAAGTCCGTAGTTTATAAAGTTTCATTAAAAAAAAAAAAAAACAACTCTTAAATGCTGTATCAGAACTATTTGTTTTTATTTTTTTTAATTTTTTTTTAAATTTTTTTTTCAACGTTTATTTATTTTTGGGACAGAGAGAGACAGAGCATGAACGGGGGAGGGGCAGAGAGAGAGGAAGACACAGAATCAGAAACAGGCTCCAGGCTCTGAGCCATCAGCCCAGAGCCTGACGCGGGGCTCGAACTCACGGACCGCGAGATTGTGACCTGGCTGAAGTCGGACGCTTAACCGACTGCGCCACCCAGGAGCCCCAGAACTATTTGTTTTTAAACTATAGCATATTTTCCCAGCAGTTTTCTTCTTGGTTTTGTTTTCATAGCACTTCTGTAGCCAAAATAATATAATATACAACTTATATTAAAGCATTCACACAGAAATGTTAAGATGTATGCAAAAGTTATATATACATTAATGCAAATTTGGAATTGTGCTCACAGTTCCTAAATTAATAATCTGTCCCAAAGGATACTAAGACCTTGAAATAAGACACGTATGACAGGTTCCAAGGAGGCACTCAATAATATATTTGGGGAGAAGGTTGAGTAAAGAAGAGAAGACAAAGGGTAGATTGTTTACGCCATTCTGCTGAGAACTTGTGTGCATGCATGAACAAGTTGAAAAGGTAGTTTGGAAAGTTTTGGATAAGCGCTTGAATATTTGGAAATTAACTTATCAGTGCTCGCAAATTGTGGAACCTCGTTTCAGAAAAGGGCTTGAAGACATCTACCTACGCATTTCCCATTGTCATCCCTGGAACAAAAACCCAGATTTACTTCAGATCAATTCAGTATGTACTGGTACAGTCGTGTGGTTTGGGGCTTACTTTATGAAACCAGAAACTTTTCACCTTTAATTACCAGAATTAATCTAAACTTCAAGACTCCAGTATAAAATCCCCACCTGTCCTATAACATACAAATAAGAGACTTCTAAAGCCATGCACCTGTCAGAAGTTACTTTGATGATAAAATGATAAACTAGACAAAAGAATTTATGCTTCTTCTCGCAAACCTAATGAAGTAATAACAGTTGTAGACACTAAGATATTAATCTTCTAGAGGGGTGTTGTGGGTTTTTTTTTCCCATCCCCTGGATGAATTTTTGAGTATATGAGCCTTTCTGGTTTCAAGGATTCAAGTTTTTGATGTGCGTGACTGAATCTCATTCCTAAGGTACTTTAAAAGACTAAATACACCTCAATTCAAGAAACAGGTGTGTTTCAAGGTTTCAAGTGGACAAAAAGGTGAATTTGAAGTTTTCCTCATTGTCCTAACTCTGCAGGTGTCTTACCAGCAAACCCCAGAACTTACATACGGAAGAAAGAAAACAGGCATTTGCATATATTTTTAAATCATTCTATTCATTCATTCATTCATTCATTCATTCCCCTATCCATGTATTCTGTTAGTCATTAATATACTGCTAGTTATTTTAATAGTCTTAGTCATAAATCATCCTTTGTGTTTCAAGTACTCTGTTGGGTACATTCAAAGTGAGGCAAACTTGAATAAGCTCTTACTGCAAAGAATTTACAGTCACATAATAGCCAGGGGACGTTCTGAGGGCTCAGAACATGGCATCATGCAGCAGGTGGAATTTTAACTAAGTTAGGAGGCATGCGTAAGAAAGTGACAGGCAGACAGGGAGGAGATGATATTCCCAGGGAACAGCATGATTGCAAATTCGCGATTAAGGTGCATGTCCCAATTTGAAGCTACGGAGAGGAGATCACGTAGAGGGTTGGAAGAAAAGTACAGTCGGACGGATAGTTGGATAGTTGGAAGTGGTGTCATGTGAAATTGGGGAGGACAGAGTGGTGGTAGTTCTTGATATTCTTTCCTTATTTTTTCTTCCCTTTCACTTTCTTTTTTAATTTTTTTTAATGTTTATTTATTTTTGAGACAGAGAGAGACAGAGCATGAACGGGGGAAGGTCAGGGAGAGAGGGAGACACAGAATCTCAAGCAGGCTCCAGGCTCGGAGCCGTCGGCACAGAGCCCGACGCGGGATCGAACTCACGGACTGCGAGATCGTGACCTGCACCGAAGTCGGACGCTCAACGGACTGAGCCATCCAGGCGCCTCATCTTCCCTTTCACTTTCAATGCCTAATATTTAACCTCCTCCTCCCTAGGTAAGCAGAAAGTATGGGTGGTAGCTATCAGACAAATTTGGCAGGGAGTGGATGTCACAACTGCTCTGGGGTAGTTTGGGAGTCGTGATGCTCTGAGTGTTTATGCCCATGTCTCACTTACTGCTTCAAAGACTCTTCTAAGGTACAGCTGGAAACAGTAGCCAGGTAAACATGAAGGCAGTCTTATTCAAACTGACATTTCTCTGCACGTCCCTTTGAACGTCAGTCCATCAAGCAAAATCCCTGGGCACTTTTCTTTTCATCTTCTGGATGATGATTATAATCTCCATCCATACAGTTGGTTGGATCCATGGATTTCCTGGATTTCCTTTAGAACTCAGTTCTATAATTCTATGACCATTTGTTCATAGTCATTCATCATGAATATGCAGAGAAGCGACATTTCTAAGACACTTAATCTGACCTAAATGATATGATTCACTGTTGCATAATGTGGAAAGTGTCATGAAAAAATTTTAAAGATTTTGAAAGGGGTAAAAATGACCATTAGGTGTCCCATTTAGCACACCTTTCTACGTTAACTCCCCTTTCATGGTCTTTGAAGTTCTTAAAACGTTGCATAAATACTGTGTACTATATACCGTCAATATATCCGTACCTAATAGTGATAGTAATGCAAACAATTCTCGTCCATAAAAACGCAAATATTTTCAGGTGGTGATTCAATTGACTATTGTCTTATGGACATTAACCAATTTATAACTTTACTTCAGCATTTCTCATGACCAATATGTGTTTTTCAAATCCTCCTTTGAACTAGTTCCAACAGCTTACAGATTATCTCATTAATTAGCTAAATAAACCTGTGCTATGTCTCCATTGTATACTTGTATAAAAGTCATGATTTCATAACGAAACTATTCTTTAACAGAGATAAGGGATCTGATCACATATCCTGCGGTCCCAATTTACCTGGCAGATACAATGCACACCCTTCGCACTGCATTCCTCTCTGACGCTACAGTGGAATAAAGGTCATAGGAGGATTAAGTAGGAGGGCTTATTCTGTTTTCAACAAACAGCATGAAAAACACGTGGATCGTTAACGCATGGGATGAATGCCACCAAATGATTTGTCAAAATTACAAGACACAACAGCCAACCACCTCACCCAGTGAAATCCAGGATCTGAGTTTGTATCTAATTGCGGTTCAGCATTTCATTTTGCACTCTTCCTATTTTTCCAAGACAGTAATTTTCAGTATGCCAGAGGTGATCTCTTTGAGCGGTACCTTTATCGCAAACTTTTCAAAATAAATTAAACAGCATTTTTTTTAAGTTTAGTTATTTATTTTAAGAGAGAGAGAGAGAGCAGGGGAGGGGCAGAGAGAGAGAGAGAGAGAGAGAGAGGATCCCAAGCAGGCTCCACACTATCGGGGCAATACCCCATGCAGGCTCGATCTCACAAACTGGCAGATCATGACCTGAGCTGAGATCGAGTCGCATGCTTAACCAACTGAGCCACCCAGGTGCCCCAAGGGCCATGTTGTTGTTTTTTTTTTAATTGATAAGTTTCAGTGTAACATAAAAATGATGATTAAATGCTGAGAGAGAAAGCAGGAGGGAAGAAAAGAGGAGGGAGGGAGGAAAGAAAAGAGGAGGGAGGGAGGGAAGAAACAGAAAAACCTACTGACAGTTGTCCATTTAGGACCTCGCCTCCTGGGGGCAGTGCTGGAGAAGAGAAGAATGCCAGCAGGCACATTGAATGATAATTAAGAAACATTGTTTCAGGCTCTTTCAGCTTTTCCATAAAACACCTGAGCAATTCCTACCCTTATCTTATTCATTAAAGAGAAACCATTCGTCATCAAGGCTGTTTCATTGTCTCCTTCCCACAACATACCACTTTGCTGGACCATCCCCAAATGTCTGAGTCTTTTCAAGATTAGAGATCAAACCTTTCATCAACTGAACCATGACCATTCCTTGGCTTGGTGTGGCATTGGCTTCCACTGCATTATTTTCTATCTAGATTAAAATAATTACATTTTACCCGCCCAACATTCTGTGTCGAGACTGTAAAATATTTTGACAGCCCTCACCAATAGGCATTTTTTATGATTTCGTTTTCTAGAAAAGCATTTCTTGTGCCTAAAGTTTTCATGTGAGTCATTCCCACCTCTGAACCTCCTTCGACCAGCCTGGAGAGTGTGCAGTTTTACATGTAATTATGTGATATACTCTTCATTGTAAATAACATTTGAAGATGTATTAAACAATTATTCACTCCTGAAAAACAAACCAAACCAAACCAACAAAAAAAAAAAAAAAAAAAAAAACCAGTCCTAAGCGTGAAGATCTCTTTGGGAGAAACAAATACCAGATCAACAAACCAAAACTTATTGCATTGTTCATAAGTCAGATTACAACACAGTGAAAAATGTGACTAAATTTTCACACTGGCACTTAAACGTGAGAATAAGTGAAAATCCAAGTAAAGAAATTATTTACTACAAGGAGACAAACCTCAAATTAGGGTTTTTTCAGCGAAAAGGTTTAGTAGTTTTGTTATTTACTCTGACCATTCAGACTCAGTAGAGAAGATATAGCAGAAAATCTAAAACATTACTTTAGATTTTGGTTATCAGGTATTTTCATATATAGTCCTCATTACAAAAATATTGATAGTGTATTGCAGAGAGCTCGGAGAGCAGAAAAATATTAAGAACATATTAAAATCAGCATTAATTCCACTCTTTGGACATAATTACCGTTAACACTGTGACTTATAACCTACCAGGATGTTTCATACACATACATATATTTTGCATGTTTTAAACAGCTCTTCATGTTAATAATGTATTGTGAACATTTTTTTCTTATAAATTAACAAATCTGTGAAATGTTATGTATAATGGCTGCATAGACTTGATGCTATAAATGTTTCCAAAGATCATTTATTCTAATCTTTTGTTAAAGATGTGCTTTTCCTCAATAATTAATTATTATAAATAATACTTTGCTGAACATTCATATCTATCTATGAATATATCTGTCTTTGAATGACTCTATGTATTTTGTCATCATTCAATCCCACAAATACAATTGTTTCACCAAAAGGTATTAACATGTTCGATTTTCAAGATTCTAAAAGCAACTAAATCTGAAAAAGATACTCATACTTTAAGGTGTTTTAGTCCATACTGTCCAATTGCCCTCTAGAATTATTAGTGTTTTATGCACTCACATCTCACTATTTCTCAAAGTAATAGGAAGAAAAGCATTTAAAATAATTTCTCTTGGCTAACCAATATTTATTCAATGCCCATCAGAAAAGAATGATTCCATTTGAAATATTTTTTAAATTATTTTTGAAGAACTTATTTGGAGTGTCTGGGTGGCTCAGTTGGTTAAGCGTCCAACTCTTGATTTCATCTCAGGTCATAATCTCAGAGTCATGAGATCGAGCCCCACATGGGGCTCTGAGCTGAGGTGGAGACTGTTTAAGATTCTCTCTCTCTCTCTCTCTCTGCTCCTCCCCTGTGTGCTCTCTCTCTGAGAATGAATGAATGAATGTGTAAGGGAAACTGGTCTGGATCACCCAGCAGAAGAACCAGGTGGCACTCGGAGATCTTGGAAGGCAGGAGGTTTATTTTACACCCGTGGGCTCAGAGGAGATCATTCTCCAGAGGTCTTAGCCCCTGGGCATCAACAGAGGGGACAATTTATAGTCTGTTACTTCCACATTCCTCATTAGTAGTAATTAGGCATGAGCTGCAGGTGGGGTAGGAAGAAGAAGCTGGAAGGGGAGTCTTCAGGCAGAGACTGGCATTCTCCTATCCATCCTGTCGGCCATCTTATAACAGATTTTTCCCTATCAAATGAATGAATGAATAAATAAATGAAATATTTCTATTTTTGGTTATTATTAAGTAAAAATATTCATCATTCAAACTGGATAATGTCATGATTAGATTTTAAATTTGTTCTTTAAAAAACACTAAAACAATTTCGGGGCTAACACTTGAGCATATTTTTATCTCAAATTATATCTGACATGGACACTGGTAATTTGATGGCAGACTAAGATTATTAGAAAGAGAATTAGATAATTAGAAGAGGAGGAGAGGAGGAGGGGGAAATGGGGGAGGAGAAAGAAGAGAGGGGAAGGAAAAAGAGACACTAAAAACCTTTTTTGAGTTCCCACCATTGGGAAGCCAACATTGTCCCTTCCTTTCCTGAACTCCACCCACCTCTGCAAAAATGGAATTCGTATATGGAAAGGGAAATTGCTCCTTTAGGGAAAATTTCAATTAAATGTCTAGCAAGTGAAGCAAACACAATGCAAACTTAAGGATTATCGAGGGTCATCTCAACCATCACCAGACAACTGCAGAGCTCTGTAATTACTAACAAAATCCTTACTGCTCTGCTTCACAATCATGATGAACCCAGATATACATTTGCTGACAAATCACAGTCTGAGGTAATTGCAAACATCATAAAAAGTTACGGCCATGGAACTTAGTTTGGGAGACTTTGCTCTTATGTTTCTGATTATTACTTTTATTTTCTATTTTTAGGGGACATTTCGCAGCTGCTCATTTGCACGTGTGTGTGTGTTTGTGTGTGTGTGTGTGTGTGTGTGTATCTTTGAGGAACAATAAAGCTGTTAAAAGACTAATGTACCCAGTTAGATCTAATTATCATCTTTAACTTTATAACCTTATAAACAGTCATAAATAGTAACTGTTTGCATATAGAATGTTGTTGAGGACATTTTAAGTCACAGAACTCAGAGAAGCGTATGTCACTGACAACATTTTCATTGGCATTTGAAAAATACCCACTTATCAAAGCACACAGTAGTCACAGATAAGCAGATATGGACCGGAGAGCATTTCCTTCCATTGTCCACACAATGCTGTTGATTGATATCTATATGACTATTTCTGCCTCCTCTGGGCTTGAGGTGGAGATATAGAACAAGGTTGTGTTCATGACCTCCTTTTACATTAAGGTCTCAGACACTGAGGCTTTCTAACCCATTCATTGTATTTGCCTTTTGAGACATGGAGATGGCAATCTCTTCTTTGAACATTGTAGCTATGGCAAACTCTAACAAGAAAGGGACGTCAAATAATCCACGTAAAGGATTAAAATCAAGAAAAATAGTCATTGTTGAACTTGAAAATATGCCTCTTCTTACCAACAGCAAAAGAGGAGTAGAAAACCCTATATGACCTTTACAACTAATCCTTGGCATTTTCCCCCCCAATGTTTCTCCAAGATTCACAGATTTTAGACACTAAGGAAGATAAACGATGAGTGAATGATATCAGGTGTCCTTCAATATTCTTGGCAATGCCCTGGGGTTCCATTTGCGTTTCAGTGTACTCAGCAGCCAGGTGAGCTGGGCTAAGCACTTATTGAATTTGTAGTTTAGGTGCTGGAGAAATAATCAGTATCTGCATAGCCTGTCTTCTGGCAATACTTGTTAACCAAATGTATTTTCTTTAAGAATCTAATAATGAATCCCAACAGCATTAAAAGAAACAGAAAGAATGCGGTAACTTATTCCACCCTTTCCTCTATAGTTTTATTTTAAATTGCTTTATACACATCCCAGATTTTCACTGAACTAAATAGAAACACTCTGGGCACCCTGGTTTTCCAATACTGTCGTCCCAAAACATCAGAATTGTAATGATGGAGCGTAAAATAAATGCAATAGATACAGTGACAAATGACAGAGTCAAATCTCAAGTCATAATTCACTCAAAGGGACCCGCTGGTATCATGAGCTGGGAAAGTAAAGCTTGAGTTATTTATACTTAGTAGAATTTTAAGAGTCAACTATCATAATTCATCCAACTCATGGGTATCAATTGGCTTTTCTGTGTCTATCTGTCTTGAAAAGCAAGGGAAAAACAAACAAACAGATGATTCTTTTGGAGGTTTTTACACCCTGCGATTGATAAGCAAAAGCCATTGTATTGTGTACTTAAATCAAAGCTGTATGAATACACTTTAAATACAATCGAGGAAAGTGCATAATTGAGGACAGAAAAATCAAATGCTCGTTTCTGTCATCAGTTCATATACCTTGCACTTTTTGATCAGATAGTTTCCCCGATATGATGAGAAGTTTTATTTTACTTTTTGTTACTATTTCTCTAAATGGAAGGAAACATTATTAGATATTTGAGGATTTTTTTTTCCTCTGGACACTTGTACAGAGGAGGACACTACACAGGAATCATCAGCTCATGGGGCTTCATGTTTTAGACTGAGCTGCGGACTCCCGCTGGGAGGCCAGCAGTGGACATGAGTTTATCCCTGGATTCCTGCCTCTTCAGCACCTCAACCTGCTCCCAGCCATCATTCTGACTTCAATATTTGTCCGTTTGGTGTATTACATCTACTGTCTTTGTATTCAGTTAATCTCAGCCTTATTTGCTTTCTGTGTTTGGATTTGAAGAAGTTGTCACCATGCTTCATACATAGACCTGATCATTGCAGTCTAATCCCGTTCTAAGGGAAGGAAGATCTCTGAGAATTTTCTCCTAGTAGAATCATGAGTAAGTGTTCTCTCTCACACCCTCCCATGCTGATTGGAACAATAACAACAACAAAATACCTCCTGCTGTGTGAATGGAAATTCTATCATCTCACTATCTCATCTTGTTTCTTATCCGTGTGTCATCCAATATAAGGCTTTCAAATGCCTAAAACCTCTAATACTTTTCTTTGTTACCAAATAAATGTAGAGTTTTCTACACCAGTATTTTCACAAAGAGGATTTCCCTGGCAAATAGGCTCTGTCCATGGCCTTGTTCTCTTTCTTTTGCTTCTATATCTCTTCATACCTTCTAAAACTAATTCAGCCTAGAGATGGCTTTTTTTCGTAGCATCAGAGAGCAAATTCTCAGGATTGTTATCAACATTGTTCTTGCGTTCTTGATAACAATGAACATTTCTCTACTCATCCCAAACTACTGAATCAGGGTTGCTAGAGACAGATTTAGAAGGAGGATTTTAAGTAAACACCCAAATGTCATCCTTTAATTTCCCTTGAATGGGAAATTTGGGACAAATTAAGGAGTACATCCAGATTCAGGACTTTATTAATTTTCCACAGTTTTCCTGATTCACTATAAAAATCTGGTACAAATGTCTCCATGATCATAATTTGCATATAATCGTCTGTTGAGGGGATGGGGAAGAATCCAGCAGATAAAGTGTTGCAGAGCAGTTTATCACTTGTCAAAATAAATGCCTGATAAGTTGCTCTCATCCCCACCATGGTATGTTACTCCACAGATACCCTAAGATATCCTAGCATCTCAAATGTAAAGGGGATACAATATTTAAATATACGGTTAAATATTAAATATAGCATTTTGAGTCACAAATGAATAAAATGCAAGTAAAACATGTATTTGAGACTAGATACTTGATTCACTAATACGTCACTAATTTAAAACTGCATTATTTTGCCACATGTTCATCAATGCTGAAGTAACGATTTATAAAATGAATTTGTCCCTGGAAAACAGCGTCAAACATTGTTTCTGAATTAGAGCCCTGTATTCAAAGCAACTTTTAAAATACACTTTTTAATTTCATTTAATTACCCTCAGGAATTTAAGCCAGTTCTCTTTTCTGATTAAAAATAAAGTCACTGTATGCAAAAGTTAAGACATCACTAATATCCAGCAGTTAAAAATCACTATACAGTTCTTTTTTAAAAATATTTTTTGAAAGAGAGAGAGAGCATGAGAGGGAGAAGGACAGAGAGAGGGGGGGAAACAGAGAATCCCAAGCAGGCTCCACACTACCAGCACAGAGGCCCATGTAGGGCTCCAACTCACAAACCATGAGATCATGACCTGAGCTGAAACCAAGAGTCAAACGCTCAACTGATGGGGCACCTGGGTGGCTCAGTTCTTAATCTTAAAAATATCCTCCCGGGGCGCCTGGGTGGCTCAGTCGGTTGAGCGTCCGACTTCGGCTCAGGTCACGATCTCACGGTTCGTGAGTTCGAGCCCCGCGTCGGGCTCTGGGCTGATGGCTCAGAGCCTGGAGCCTGCTTCCGATTCTGTGTCTCCCTCTCTCTCTGCCTCTCCCCCATTCATGCTCTGTCTCTCTCTGTCCCAAAAATAAATAAACGTTGAAAAAAAATTAAAAAGAATATTCTCCCAAATCCTTGAAGAAATTAACTTAAATGTTCAATAACTCTACAATTCTCATATTAACATTCCATTAGAATGTTATAAGCTAGAGGCTGGGCACATCAGAATTATCTTCATGACTATTTCCTTCCAAGTTAGGACAGGTGTATAGAGAATGAAAACAAAATGATAAACATGATAAATATTTTGTGCTTCCGTGGAAGGAAGAATCCTGTTAGGAGAGGAGAGTCACATTTGAAGGGTCCGTAACCAGGAACAGTATCCAAAACATAATGCAGGTTATTCTATACACCAGGTAGATTTATAACTTTTGTAATAAATAGTGCTGTATTGATTGTTCATTGTAATGATGTCAACAAACTATTATGCAGTCAGTTGCCTAACACTAGTATAATTCGAGTTTAGGCTTTATATATATATATATATATATATATATATATATATATACACACACACACACACACACACACACACACATATATATGTGTATATATATATATATATATTTTTTTTTTTTGCATTTTCCATTTTGTAGGACATTTGTGTATATTCCATAATATACTGTCTGTGGGGCACCTGGGTTGCTCAGTCTGTTAAGCCTCCAACTCTTGATTTCAGCTCAGGTCATGATCTTACTGCTCTTGAGTTCCAATCTGTGGTTGGCATCTGTGATCATGGTGCGGAGCCCGCTTGGGATTATCTGGTTCCCTCCCCCACTCACACTTTCTATCTCACTCTCAAATAAATAAATACAAACTTAAAAAAAATTAATATGCTAGGGGCGCCTAGGGGGCTCAGTAGGTTAAGCGTCTGACTCTTGGTTTCAGCTCAGGTCATGATCTTGAGGTTTTGTGGGTTCGAGCCCTGTGTCGGGCTCTGTGCTCGCAGCCCCGAGCCTGCTTGAGATTCTCTTTCTCCCTCTCTCTCTCTCTCTCTCTCTCTCTCTGGCCCTCCCCTACTCGCACTGTCTCTGTGTCACTCAAAATAAATAAATAAACTTAAAAAAAAAAAACAAAAAAAAACTAGTATACTGTCCTTGTGGTTCCAACCCTAACTCATCGCTTTTGGGTGCAAAGATGCTGGGTTACTACCACTCACAGGGCTACTTTTGTTGTGATGAATGATAAACTTTCAGGGTTTCCAGGTCATAAATTGTCATAGGACCACCAGGGAAGCCCCAGAATCTTGGTCTCTTCCACGTAAACCAGTATAAGTGCGATGTGACGTGCCAATCACCCGAAGACAGGGCTGTCTTCGTGGGGGTGTGACCTGAGCAGGTGCACAGAGGCTTGGGCTGAGGAGGGCCCTATGCCCGTTTGAGGGTTCTGCTGTTGCCATCCTAAATTTGCAGTGTTTCAACAGAGTGTCTAGCCCTTCAGTTTGCGCTCAATCCCATAAATTACGTAGCCAGTCCCGAATAAGGTTGTCGCAGAGACTGAAAAAAAGAATATAATGTGCAAGAATACCAAAACCAAAGAATATGATTTCTTGTACTGTCCCCATAAAAGCACTTAGGGAAATGCCTAAACACAAGGAACAGGCAAATTGTTCACCATTGAACCATATTTCAAGGTCCAGCTAAAGAAAAATCCCCTCAGTTTTAAAGTTGTTTATGATTCTCTAGTTGAAGGCTGTTAGCAGTAAGCACTTAAGTTTTGAAAAGGAGAATCATAATAGCTAAGTTTAGCAGCAAAAAAAGTTTCTCTTTTTTTTCCTCTCAACCCGTTTTCTGTGTGACAATTTAGACAATTGAGCCTTAATCTGCTGAGGCATCTATTGTACGTCAAAAAGGAGCTTCTGTCCTACGCTTGTAGAAGGCCGCTCTCATAGGCCATCTTCTAGAAGGCCGCTCTCATAGGCCATCTTCGGGAGAATTGAGAACATAATCACTTAGGTTATTTGTGCATTGTGCGGCTCAATTGAGAAATCCAGTTAAAATAGTGCTTCAAGTATCTGGAGGCAGAAGCAGTATCCTAAATAGGAGACAGGACGCCTCCCCACACCCCATCACTGCCTCAGGCAAGGCCAAGTGCCAAGCAGCAGAGCACGTGTGTGCCCTCACCACTCCCTAAATGCCCTCTGGCTCCTCTTCTGGGTCCAGCCTAGGTCACATGCAAATGGCTTCAAGAGAAGCTGGGAAATTGAGGGTACGGCTTCTACATTAAGGAGGCAGGAGTTACGCAATAGGAAATGTTGACCTACTATAATCATGACAAATGTCTAACGGAGGGGAAATTGCTTCTGAATCCAGTGACTGTTAATGGGATATTTTTGTTCCAAGGACCATTAGCAATACCTAAAGACATTGATTTAAGGTTTATTTATTTGTTTTGAAAGAGAGAGAGAGAGACAGAAAGAGACAGAGAAAGAGACAGAGAGAGCATGAGCAAGGAAGGGGCAGAGAGAGAAAGAGAAAGAATCCCAAGCAGGCTCCACCCTATCAGTGCAGAGCCTGATGCAGGGCTCGAACTCATGAACTGTGAGATCGTGACCCGAACAGAAACCAAGTGTCGGATGCTTAACCAACGGAGCCACCCAGGCAGCCCTAAATAAAGGCATTTTGGGTTATCACAACTTGCAATGGTAGAGGAGGGGAAAGGGGTGTGGGACCCCAATGGAGTATGGAGGACACCGATGTTGCTAAACATCCTACATGCGCAGGTCAGCACCCCCCCCCCCCCAACAGAGAAGTATCCAGAACATCGATAGTGTCATTGCTGAGAAACATTGCTCTTTAGTTTTTTAAAGTTTATTTAATTTTCAGAGAGAGAGAGAGAGGGAGAACACAAGTCGGGACAGGGCAGAGAGAGAGGGGAGCAGAGGATCAAAGTGAGCTCTGCACTGACCGCAGAGAACCAGACGTCGGGCTCAAATTTGCAAACCACGAGATCATGACCTAAGCCGAAGTCAGACGCTTAACTGACTGAGCCACCCGGGTGCCCTGAGAAACACTGCTTTAATGTTTCTTTCCACAGCACTTCCCATGGGTTTCTCACATCATGATGACTAGGGGTGAAGCCCAAGAATCTGTATCGTCTTAAGTTCTTCAGGTGATACCGAAGTATCCAGGTTTTGCGTTCAGCACAGAGCGCCTCATTGTAGGGCACATGTGTGTTTTTTATCCCAGAATTTTAAGTACTAAGATTTCTGTTAGACTGTAAATTCTTTACTGATTAATTTTTGGCAAAGACAAATCTGTATCCTCTAGAATAATAGATCCAGTAGTTCTCAAAGGATTTTTGTTTCTCGGGTGAGGAAACAAAGTTGCGTAGCTATTATGATACAGACATTGTGCTAAGTGTTTTTACATCATAATGCCACCTAAATTCCCGACAAAACTCCGCTGTAGACTACCGGTTTTGTAAATGAGAAAAAACATGGAAGAAACATCATTTTATAACTGGACCATGTTTGCAGTGATGGCACTGCCATTTAAATCAGTTCCTGTAGACTCCCAAATTTTGTGTTGTGTTTTTGCCCGTTCATTCCTTCTTTTCTTCCATTGATTCCAGAAATATTTACAAATAGTAAATAAGAAAACAATTATTGCTTGGGCATCCCATTTGGAAAGATAGAGAAATGAATAGGCCATTTTCAGTTTGTTGAGAAAAAAATCATGGAATTACAAGACGTAAAGGGTCCTTGTAGAATCTGAAATTAACTCCAGACTGGGGGTTTAAGGAAAGCCATAGAAAAGGAGAAGCTGTCTGCCCTGATGTAGAGTGAGGAAAGTAGCCATCAGGGGGCGCAAAGGAGGTCATCACCAGGCAGGTGCAAGATGATTAGTGTCTAAAGGATCCTGTTGGTCCTGCAAAGTGATGTTTTTAAACGTCAAATGTCATACAGACAGAAAACGGATCAGACCATTCAGGAAATGGTGGAATAAAGAAACTGCCCAGTTTAAGTAGAAGATACTGATTAGTAAGTGTTAATAAAGCAAGAGTCAGAAGGGGCATTTGGAATCTGAACATGAGGGAAACAAAAGGCAGTGAGCTACCATGGCACCCGGGCTCCCAGTCACCTGGATGGATGGTGATACAATTCACTGCTCCTGGGATCAGCCTCTGCACAGTGAAAAGGGAATGATGAGGTTGCCTTCCAGGGCACAGGTCCCCTCCTGGGTTTCTCTTGGATGTATTCCCTTTCTTCTAGAGTGTTCCTCTAATATTTATTCCAAATATAGTCTCTGTGTTTCCAAGTCTGAGTCTTTTATGCTGAAAGATTTTTTTTTTACCTTTTCATTTAAATATGAGTTGGGCTTGATATAAAACGCTGAGGTCCGTGTTCTTTTCCTGCAGCTTTCGAGAAAACCTTCATCTCGAATACGATGTTGCTGTCAACGTAGGCAGTGTCAATTTGATTCCTAGTTTGTTGTATACAAACCAGAGGCAAAGGGTCATGTTTTCATTCTGGAGGATCCCAGATTCATTTCTTGGTTTCTGATTTTTTTGAAAATGCATTCAAAGGGGTTGAGGTGTGTTTTATTTTTGCCTTCCATGTGTAGTGCTGTGGGCCCATTCACTAAGAATTTTTAATTGATTCTTTAAATCCCAAGAAAACGTGACTCGGTTTTTAAAATATTTGTTCTTCTAAGAACTATTTTTTCTTTACTTCTGAGATTTCGATTATACAGATGTCAACACGTCTTCTCTTGTCTACTATCCCCTATTAGATTTTAAATTGTACCGCTCACTTCGGATTCTGTGTCTCCCTCTCTCTCTGCTCCTCCCCTGCTCATGCTCTTTCTCTGTCTCAAAAATAAATAAAAACATGAAAAAACTTAAATTGTACCACTCATTCATCTTCTGGAACTTCTTCAGCCTACTCTTTCAGTGTCTTATTCACTTATTGCCTTAGCCCATCTTGCTATTGATCCCATCTACTGAGTTCTTTACTTAAAGTAGCATGCTTATCATACTCAGCACCTTCTTCGTGAACATCTGTTTCTGTTCTTCACGGATACATGCTCCCCTTTCATTTTCGTCAAAATCTATCTCTGTTCCTTCAAAGATATTTATTATGATTGGGGTGTATTATGCAATTCGTAATCACTCTGGTCTCTTACCTGTGCTACCTCTGTCATGGGTTGTCTATTTTGGATTCTTTTTTTTGTTGCATATGTTCTGTAGATATCACCATGTACATATATTTTATATATATCATATATCATACATATATTTTATATATATCATATATATATCATATATATCATATATATATTTTTTAATTCATAGCCTTTTGGAGTATCTACTATTTCCGGTTTGGGGTACCCAGAGAGGTGATCAAGTGTCAGGATCTAAGCATAGACTCTGGCCAGATTGTAAGTATAGAAGTATCCTTTGTGCATGAAACCTTCTGGTATGACATCGAGGACTCAGCTACTCTGTATCTTCTCTTCCTGCATGCACACAGATGGGCCATATGGGCCATACCGGCATCCCATCTCCACCCTGGACCCTCCTTTTTTTTAAAGAGATGCCTTATGCATTTCAGGAAAGAAGAAAGAGGCAGGCTATCTGTTTTTTTCTTTTTTTTCCTATCCCTTTCCGTCCAAATGAGTTTCTATATCAATTTACCTTGCCGTCTCTTTTTGGCCTTCGGTCTTGGCTGCCCTATTTCTCCCCTGGGGGTGACAGGGCTGAAATATTTCCTCTCAGGTCAAGGTGGAGGTAGAATGTGGGACAACTCGTGTTACTAACACTTCTTTCACACGCTGCTGTTATCCCCGTACTTGAGAACACTCCTGCCCCCTCCCTCACCCACGGCACACTCTGGACCCCTTTCACCTTTGGCCTCTAAGAACTTCTGCGTAGAATTATATGAACAATGAAAAGGCTTGCCCATGCCTCTTCCCGTGTCTGTGATCATTCTAGAGAGAGCTCATGCAGCAACTGTGGGTTTGCAACTTACTCCAGAACTGGACTCCTCACATCCTCTGTCTTGTCACCTGCTCTCTTACAACATTGGTGTCACCCTGTGGTCTGGCTGATATTTCAAGAAACCCTCTTAAATAAAGGCAGTTAAGTGTTTCTCTCTGTAAATGCTCTTCTCCATTGGAGATGTGATAATGGCATGTGATAATTATACTTGAAGATTTTCGAAACAATTATCCAAGCCACTCAATTGTTTTACCTTAAAAGGCTGGAAAACTTTATACAAAAAGATTTTTGGGTAATGTTCTCTGCAAAAATATTGCATTTGGAATGAACTTCTCAGAGAACCAGGGTTAGTCACTTTTACATATCTAGCATCTAACTCAGGTCCAAGGATGTGATATAAGAAGGATGCTTTAATAATGTCCATTTTATTGAAATGCTGGAAAACCAAGGGGGAATGGTGCTTGGTTTAAGAACTGGGTCTAAGTCCCAGCTGATGAGCTAAGTCAGATGTTTGCTTTTGCTAAATATTAATTGTCCTAGGATAGAAGGATAATATTGACTGTAAAAATGTGATGCATTAATATGTATTAATATGTATAAAGTTCTTAATAAGTACAGTTATTGATGCTTAATACATTTTCATCATACGGTAGCCATTACTTCTGTCATAGTAAGTATTGATTTTATTTCAGTATATGTACATTTACAAATCTGATTCTCCATGTACTGTATGAATCTCTGATTTGGCTTATGTGATTCCACAATAATCTAATTGATCCTGAATACTGCTGCCAAATCCCTCTTTCTTAGAACCACTTTGATCGTTTCACATTCCTATTCAAAGGCTTTGATGGTGTCATTTCCTATTATACATAGTCACAACTTTTCTGCTCAGCGCTCATGACTCACCATGACTTGGCCTCATTCTACATATCAGTGCTAGTCAAGATTCTTTGGTTACAAAAAAACAGAAAACCACTCGAGGAATTCCAAGCAAGAGTGGTCAGAATAGCAATTTTCATAATTCAATAGCCCTTGTGATGAACACAAGATCTAAACCACAGTGCTCAGTGAGAACATTGCTGGGAAGAGGTTGGGAAACCAATCTCTTCTTGTGTTCCAGAAATGGCAGACCTTCTGCCTTCTCTGCTTCAGAGTTTCTTCCATTAGGGAATGACAGTGCATGGCCACCAATGTCCAATCAATATGACTGCATAGGACCAACAATTCCCAACTACTAGCTACAGCCTCTGAATCTTTTCAGATGTTTTCAGCCATCCACCTCTGCTGGAGAAGTGACAGAGTTTGGGAGGAACCAGGTGGGTGGATTGTGCTTTTCAGGCATTGGCTGTTAATACCAACACGACAAAGATTAGAAATTATCTTTTTGTTACAGATTATCTCTATAAAGACTCTACATACAATGGAGTATCCAATAGAAGTTTCCAGGATACACCTTCTATGTTATTCAGTCATGTCTCTCCTGTAATCAGGAAGTAAACACATTCCAACCTTCCCCATTGTGTTTGCTCCCAACACCCAGGCTTTAACAAACAAGTAGCATCTTTCTCTTCTTTACTTCTACACGCTTGCTAGGGTCTTAGACTGGGCATAGATACACGCTTAATAAGTGGGTAGATGAATGAATGAATACCAGTTGCCAGGATTGTTCTAGTTTCCACTGTTTCTCATTGCTGTGCATCCAGAAATTTTTCTGTTTACTCCATAAAATTTGGCTCACAATGATGTAATTTTTGAAAAGGAGTTTCTTGGGGCGCCTGGGTGGCGCAGTCGGTTAAGCGTCCAACTTCAGCCAGGTCACGATCTCGCTGTCCGGTGAGTTCGAGCCCTGCGTCGGGCTCTGGGCTGATGGCTCAGAGCCTGGAGCCTGTTTCCAATTCTGTGTCTCCCTCTCTCTCTGCCCCTCCCCGGTTCATGCTCTGTCTCTCTCTGTCCCAAAAATAAATAAACGTTGAAAAAAAAAAAATTAAAAAAAAAAAAAAAAAGAAAAGAAAAGGAGTTTCTTTAAGCCATCCGTACACTTCCTGTTGTTACATGTGTGCTAATCAGATCTTCTTTGGGTGTGACACATCCTAGGGCTGAAATTATATCTAATCTTCTACTATGTCTTAAAATCTCTTTTAACACTAAGATCATGGCTTGTATACAATAAATGCTTGTTGGACCAGGCCAACATTGGGTCAAAACCAGACCAAACTAATTCGGAAAACTGGATTTGCTTTTATATTTTATGGGGGAATCGTGATACGAAAATCATTGGCAAAATCATAATTTTCTTATGTTGTTCTGTACAATCATTGCCCATTGTTCATTGTTCGAAAAATAACAACTCAATGATATCATGTGCCTCTGATCTTATTTAAAACTTTTCATAGCAAAGTGAAATTGAAGAATGATAATATACAGAAGTGAGACAATGACCTGGATTATAACTTCAGTTTTTAGCCAGCACAAGAATGTGAAAGTAGGACTTGAGCGAGCTCCGTTCAACATGTCAACATCAAGGGACTCAGTCAATATGCATCAGAGCCTTCAACAATATTATTGCCACAGCTATCAATGAAGAAGAAGCTCTAACAGCTCATGTTGTTAAATATCTTAAAAGTGATTGAAGAGAAGGTTTTGAAGCATGTAGTCATAAGTCTGTAACAACAGCATCAATGCTTACTGACCACCAACTATTTGTCAGGTATTCCATTAATTGCTATACATAGATTGTCTATTGTATCATCATAGCTATGGAAGGGTTTACTAATATTTTACCCCATGAAACCGAGGCTGAAGTTGTGCTAGTAATTTGCCTAAGGATGCAGCCGATCGGTGATGGATTTCTAATTCAAAGGTGTTTGGACTTTATAATCTGCATTAGCTCCAGGCCAAACAGACAATTAAAAATCCTTGATGAAACTAAATAGGGTCTTCGGGGGCGGGGGGGGGGAGGGGAGGGGTTGCTTGTTTCTTTTTGTAGAACACAGTTGATTTGGGGTACGTTTATCTTTCAAAATGTAAAAAGCGAAAATTATGTTGAACCCTTAGTAATTTTGAATGTGATTTATTGAGAAGACATTAAAACTAGATCATTAGCTCTTTGAGAAACATCAAACGTGGGAAGAAATTATTTTTAAATGAAGTTCTCTCTCTCCACTTTCTTTTATTGTTCAAAACTTTTATTGAACTTGATGGTTCATAGAACCATAAACTCTTAATCTTTGGTGTACTTATTATATAATTTTCTATAGTTTCAGAGGAATTCCTTAATGAAGAAATGTCATTTGAATTCTAACTTCAAATAATTGCAGTGTGCCACACCATGGATGACTCATAACTTTTGCTAAGCCCAATGAAGCATAGATCCCCTTGCAATGGTAAGAGAGATACATGGTATTATGTTGTCTTATGTTTTCTTCTCTTTCTCTTAATGACTAAAGAAGTTGAAAAGCCTAATTTTGGGAACCTGAAAATAGTTCTTAATTCATCTGATTCTCTTCTGGTGAGTATGGCATTTCCAGCTTGACTTTATAGTTTAACCTAAATTTTATTTATCTTTGCTTAGAGTAGGATGAAGTGAGGTCTATGGCTCTGGTGAGTGCCCTGGTCAAGCTAAAGGATAAAGAGAAAATTCAGGTGCCTCAGTAAGCTTTTACCACATTGAGGTAGGAACTAGGGTTCTATCAACTCCAATGTACCCATGGACTAGACAGGTGATGGGAAAGTGTGACAGACACTGATGTAAGCAGGTGACTCTTAAACTGTGTGTTGCGTTTAAGAGTCAGAGAACTCCCCACGTGCAGTGACTATGTGTTATCCTCTCTGAGTATGGGTAGGAGTTTAACTTGCTCCTAACCAAGAGATTTTGGCAATGGTAGAAGGAGATACCATTATCCATGACAAAGGATTCTGCAGCTGTTCCAAGGTGCTTAATTAGTGGACTTCATGTTAATCAAAAGGGAGAGTATCCTGGGTGGGTTTGGCTTAATCAGGTGAGTCCTTCATATATGAGCGGAATCATATGGTATTTGTCTTTCTCTGACTTATTTTGCTTAGTATAATACACACTCTAGCTCCATCCATGTCGTTGCAAATGGCAAGATTCCTTTTTTTTCCCGATGACTGAATAATAGTATATAATATATTGTATATATAATATATATGATATATATTATATATACTATATATAGTATATAATATATATAATAATATATAATAATAAATATACAATATATACTATATATATGATATATATACTACATATAGTATATATATAATATATACTATATATATATCATATATATACATATATATGTAACATATTTTTTATCCATTCATCAGTTGATGGTCATTTGGATTCTTTTCATAATTTAGCTATTGTTGATAATGCTGCTACAAACATCGGGGTGCATGAGCCCTTTTGAATCAATATCAAACTACCTTTATTTATGCAGTCTGAAAGCCTAAAAGCCTGCTTGAAACTTAGAAATGGTGTGAGCCTACACCATTATTCTTATCTTCCCAGAAATATTTTCGTATAGGACTATATCAACATACTCCTGAAAAGACGGATTGTTCAACTTCCACACTGAACATTGCATGGCGTTATAAGGGTGACGTTCTTACCCTAACTTTTCCAAGTCTTCCCAAGAATACCTCAACCTTTTTTTTTTTTTTTTTTTGGTTGTCTCCACTGATCAATACCCTTGTCATTGTTTTGGGAATCCAAAAGAATAGATATTTGTTATTTTTTTAAATAAATACTGTTTGAGTGGTTTTATATGTTCAGGCACTATTCTAGGCCTAGGGACATAAAGTGGTTCCTGGGCCCATATGTGTAAGTGTAGCGTACGCAGAGGCTTTCAATTACAGGAAATAATTGAAAGAAGACATAATGTATGAGAGAGATTGGAAAGAAGAACGGAAGACCCTGGGAATTTTTACAAATGAAGAAACACACGAACAATCCTATTGCATGTAAAAGCCAGCGCACTGAAAAAACAAAACAAAACAAAACAAAACAAAAGCAAAAATCATATACCAGTATTTTCTGTGTATTGCCAAAGTTTTAAATATTTAGCAATAATGGTTGGTAAGTATTACCTTGGGTAAATTTGAGACATATACACACGATTAAAAGCAACAATAGCATTATAGAAAGTCCTTATTTCAATTCTCAAACTAGCCTAGGGAAAACTTCTTTTTTTATTTTTTTCAAAAGAAATTATCCCAAAATGATAGCCTGTGATTTTCCGTGTGCCTTGATGGATTTTGTCCAAAAACCTGTCAAGCTAAAGCAGTCATCAATAAGGTCTTGCGGTTTTTGGGAGAGATCAAAGGAGCCTTTCATAATGCATCAAACATGTATGTTTATAATATATCATAAACATTCAAATGGATGTGACCACGAGCTCCTTAATAAGGCTATATAGTAGACTTTAAGTTAAGCCATTGGGTTCATTTTCACTTTTGATTTGAAACACTGTACCTTGGGTTCCGCTAAGTTGAACATTGTTTTTAATCTCGCTGGATCACTTGATTGGTTTCATCCTAATGCCCTGTTCATACCATATTTTGACCTTAGGCAGAGACCTCTCTGGATACCAGAGGGCTGAAGAGATTGCGAGATTCTCAACCGATTTATAGAATGCCATCAGCTTCATGGTAATTTTCAATTCTTATGCATGAATCTCATGGCAGGCCATAAATGTATTTATTGGAAAGATGCAATTTACTTTTTTTTTTTTTTAAATAGTACAATATATGAATAAAGTTAAAGCATATGAGGTCTTGTAGTCAGGAAATTAACGTTCTTTTGTTCTATCAAAACCACACACGCAAACTTGACAGAAATTTCTTATGAATTACTAATGGAGGTTTAATCCTGACAAGGCTTTATTTGTTCAAGAGTCAGCTCCTGGGTCTGGTTGCTCAGAAAGCCAATTATCAGAAAATATAGTCTTGCGGCTGTCATTCAGAGACAGACACGGAGGACAGTTTAGTTTGGTTGCAGGGCAGCTCCTGGGCCACAGCTGCTGGCCCAGGACCACTGGAAAAGGCTGCTTTGCGTACTGACCTTGTGGTAATTGAGGTTATGAAAAGGCTCTTGTTCTCAGAACTCTTGAATGAACGCCTCTCCCAGAGGGACCCAGCAGGACCCTTGAGGCGAGCAGACCCCCCTTGAAATCCTGGACTGTTCAGAATCTCAGGCGTAGGCCGGGCGAGGTCAGGTCAAGAAACAAATGTTAGGGATGGGTATCAGAAATGCCAGAGAGTAGCCCATTCATTTAAAATCCCTGATTCTGATTCTTTGCGTTGTTTTGCTGGATGTTCTCTTTCATCTGCTCTGCACCAAAAATAAGCACAGGAACTGAAATCTGTTAACACTTTAACCTGGGTGTCACGTCAAACCTTCTCTTGCTGAGTTGTGGCCGTCCTACCATTAAAAGCCATGGGGTGGTGGTGGGGACCGATTTCTTTGGTGCAACAAACTGATGCATGCATGGAAACTGACAGCTTTCTATCATCTGAGTTGGGCACCAAACCCAGCGCCTCAATCTTTCCTCTCCCACAGTAATTGTCATTCCTGTTAGGTGGGAATTAACAGGGAAGTGGTCAAGGAAAATAGGTCAAGGAAAATAGGGATAATTATCCCAATCAAATGAATTGCACAACAGCATTTTTAGAAAAGCATCTCCCATCAATTAGTTGTGCTGTTACCTATGATTGATGTGATAAGTTTGTTTTTTTTTTTTAATTAGTAACAACAGTTACCAAGAAGGAAAATTATTGATAGCTCAGTGGGTTTTAAAGGTCAAGATTAAACATGCTGGGTTTTAAGTATGATATAAAAGATAATAGCTTTTATTTATGTATTTATTAGATAGTCTTTTATTTATGTATTACGCAAATGAAGAGTAAACGTTTGTAATTATTGTCTGGCAGGTAGTTGTTTTATATTTTCAATTAAAGTGTGAGTATATGTGTGCACAGTTAAAAAAAAAAAGGAGCCAGTTTTTTTTTTGTTTGTTTTTGTTTTTTTAATTTATTTGACAAATATTTATGGTGCTTCTTTTTTTTTTTTTAACGTTTATTTGTTTTTGAGACAGAGACAGAGCATGAACGGGGGAAGGGCAGAGAGAGAGGGAGACACAGAATCGGAAGCAGGCTCCAGGCGCCGAGCCATCAGCCCAGAGCCCAACGCGGGGCTCGAACTCACGCACCGCGAGATCGTGACCTGAGTCGAAGTCGGACGTTTAACCGACTGAGCCACCCAGGCGCCCCTTTATGGTGCTTCTTAATTATGTTCTGGGAAGGATGGTAAAGGCCAGAGATACAGTGGTTAGGAAAGATGACAGTCAATGCCATGACAGGACTTACAGTCCGGTACTGCTCATTTTCTAGTGGAACGTGAATAGAGTGAAATGTGCAAGACTACTCTGTAGTTTTCAAGATCTGAGAAGTTGATACCCACCCACAATAAAGAATTCTGTGATAAAAGGAGCAACAAAACGTTTTCCAATTCTCTTCTGAAGTAGTTTGAACCCTTGGAACAATATCTCAGCCAACAAGGTCACACTTCTAACAGGGGATTGTAGTACAATAAAAGTTCTAGTCACCACATTTATTTCTCGTTTCTCATTTCTTTTGATACCTCTGCGGTCTAGGCTCGCGTGCATTAACTTGGCCACTTTGATAACCTTTTCACATGGCTCTCTGGAGAAGCTGAGTATCAGCTAAGGTTTTCATATAAAATTCTGTCAAGAACCGGTAGATTTTGTGCGAGTCTAAGTTAAAGCTGAGCTCAAAAGATGACTTACTGCTTCTAGTGAATTTTTATACAATGTTAAAATAATGCTTCTAAGAGTGAAGTAAGTGGTATAAAACAATTTTAGTCCAGTGATCAGTTTAATGGGGTGGGTGGCAAAAGTGTTTGTGGATGTCACATTGTCGGGTGATTCACTTTCCTTTGACATGAATTTTTCATGATAATGCATAATTCACGTCCAGATAGTGCTACTATTTTGAAATTAAGTAAACGTATATATGATCGTAGTTAACTACGTGGAGAGGGTAAATGGGGGAAGGTAGATGATTGGTAGTTGGTGGGTTGAGAATGTAGAATGTGTAGTAATATTGCTTGGAAAATAGATAATTCAAATAACCTATATTGTGACATTATTATTATTATTATTATTTATTATTTGTTTATTTTTGAGAGAGAGGGTGGGGGCAGAGGGAGACAGAAGATCCGAAGCAGGATCTCCACTCTCAGCGTAGACCGAGGCTCGAACTCAGTAACAATGAGACCATGACCTGAGCCAAAGTCAGATGCTTCACCGAGTCACCCAGGTGGCCCCTATCTTATGACTTTAAAACAGCACAATGCACAGTAAATTTAGACGGTTACAGAATCTAATTTGTTTTTCACTTATGAGTTAATTCAAATAATGTACTCAAAAACCTAATGAGAAAATAAAATATTGTACAGAAACTACAATAGGATTTCCAAATGGTTAAAGTCTAAATCAGCTTTCTTTCTTTTTTTTTCAAATTTTTTTAAAGTTACTTTTTTTTAGAGAGAGAGAGAGAGTGCCCAGAAGCAGGAGAGGGGCAGAGAGAGAGAGGGAGAAAGAGAACCCGAAGCAGGCTCCATGCTGTCAATGCAGAGCTCGATGCAGGGCTTGATCCCATGAACCAAATCAACTGTGAGATCACGACCTGAGCTGAAATCGAGTCGGAGGCTCAGGGGCGCCTGGGTGGCGCAGTCGGTTAAGTGTCTGACTTCAGCCAGGTCACGATCTCGCGGTCCGTGAGTTCGAGCCCCGTGTCAGGCTCTGGGCTGATGGCTCAGAGCCTGGAGCCTGTTTCCGATTCTGTGTCTCCCTCTCTCTCTGTCCCTCCCCCGTTCATGCTCTGTCTCTCTCTGTCCCAAAAATAAATAAACGTTGGGAAAAAAAAAATTAAAAAAAAAAAAAAAGTCGGAGGCTCAACTGACTGAGCTACCAAGGTAACCCTAAGTTTATTTCATTTATACTTTCTCTCATTTCTACTTTGTGAAGGTTAACTGTAGTACAGCTAATGGATGAATCCTTTGCTGTTATTATGAAATGTCTTCCCTCTACAGTTATCCCCTACTTCTCAAAAGTTTGTGTTACTCTACTTTGCTTCTATGAAAGACCTACGTTAGTTCCTGGTTTTACTAACTGAAAGAAACCAAAAGGGATTTTCGCTCTTACAAAAAAGGTGAAAAAATGCGTTTGGACTTTGTTTGGCAGGGAGCCCTCGAGACAGCTCGCCCCCAGCAGCGAGAGTGGTGCCACCAAGTACCTTTCCTTGGAACTACACTCAGCATCTCGGCCTTAAGCTGGGTGTCTTTGAACCTTGTCTGTGAGCATCTGTGCTTTATCACAATTCATTTTGTGTGTCCATCAGCAAGATGTGTCCTAAGGTATCAGAAAAGCCTAGGAGAGGTGATTTTTGGGGTCTCGGAATGCTCAGTATTCTTCAATATAAATGAACGATAAATGTTCCCTTACTTTCATTTTGGCTTACAAAAGATTTTATAGCAATGCTCTGTTTTCAGATAGTGCAGGGAAGCTGCATTGTTATTTAATTATGGCTGATGTTAAAAGCAGATACCAGCTGATTATGACTGATTTTCGACTTATGTATCAGATCTATAGATGTTGGAAGATGGTTTGCTTTTTGATAAAAAGCAGAGAGACGCATGGGAAAATCCTGTTTAAGGTTCCCTTGCCGTATTTGTCTACTGAGCTCACTAGGATTGCTTACATAACTCCTTCCCACCTCTGTGGAATAACAATCTGGAATACCATCTCCCTTCAACAGAAAACAGGTAGCTTTCACATCGCGAGTCTTATGTACAGATTTTTGAATACCTCAAATCGTAAACCCCCAAGAATTCTGTCCTTCACTCACTGTTATATCTGAGTTACACATGGAGATTGAGGTATTGAAAATGTTGACTTGGTGTTTACATAAATGGATTATTTTTACCATTTCAGTGCCCTTTCACACCACCACCGATTAGTAAGCGCTTCTTAGATTAGAATGGGAATGAACACAATAGAAAATTCTAAGTTGAGCATGAGACTGTCATTCAGTCTTTTGAAAACATCTGTATCCTATCATACTGGCATCCAATAAGTGGAGAAGACATTGAAGCCTCAAGGAAGGACCCTGCACTGACCAGTGGAAGAAAACTGATCTCAGAGTTTTTTGATAGGAGTTACATTTCCCCTGTACTTTGTTGGTCCTTCCAATGGATTGGTTCGGGTATTAGTTCTAGAAGGTTTTCTTAGATTGAGATGTAAATATTAGTTCTGTTCCACTGTTTTGTTCTTACTCCCCAGGCATGCCAATTATAGGCATAGTATTTCTCCTTTGGCAGTCTTTTATTTTCACATCTTTCTCCTTAAACTTCTGGAATCTTTTTTTTTTTTCCCTTTCACATTCTTACTTGGTTGTTTTCCTACTTTTCTTCAAAGATCATTTGAAAATTATCTTTTGAGTATGTTCCCTTGAGTGTCTTGACATTTAGTTATTTCTGAGTTAATTTTGTCTCTTCTTGTGCATTTCTTCTAAGTTCAGTAAGTTCTTATTTTTCTTAATTTGGTGTCCTTTCCTTTCCGTTTTGAATTTATAAGTTTGTTTATAATATTTTTGAGAGAGAGAAAGAGACAGAGCGTGAGCAGGGGAGAGGGAGGGTGAGGGTAAAGAAAGAGGGAGACACAGAATCTGAACCAGGCTGCACGCTCTGAACTGTCAGCATAGATCCTGACATGGGGCTCGAACTCCTGAACTGTGAGATCATGACCTGAGCTGAAGTCGGATGCTCAACCGAGTCACCCAGGCACCCCTTGAATTTCTACTCAAGGTGGTTTTCATATCCCTGAATGCACTTTTGAGAAGATTTAATTTAGTTTGGATTGTAGCCTGACAGTTTTCCTCTGCTTCAAGACCGATTGTTTTGGGGGGCAATTTTCATCAGTTGATGTGTGTTCAACATGATTTTCTGATTATTTGTAACAAACATGTAGGGCTTTACTATTTTTCCCCATTCACTTCTGTTATTGGTGTGGTTGATAAGACCTCTATTTCAATGATATCCTCTTCTGTTAGCATAGCAAAATCCTGATCCTTAATGGATTTGTGTGTGTGTGTGTGTGTGTGTGTGTGTGTGTGTGTGTGTTGGTGGTGCATTTGGGTAGTTGCACAATTTTGAATTAAGAGTGTTTACTTTGTTTTATTTGTCACTGAGGGCCACCTATTTCCCTTTTATTGCTTCTTTTCATTTTCACCTTATTTTCACCATTTGGTAAAAGGTGGCTCACTCTTTCCTCTTTGCCGCCTTCTCCCCGGAGAGACAGAGACAATGAAAACTAGGTCCTTTGCCTGTACACTGTGCTTTGGGGTCTCAGAACATCCTTCCTCCTTCAGCATGTTCAGGGTCAGAGGGGACTCATTCTTTAATGTCTGCTTCCCTCCAGTTGCCCATACCTCTTCTCTCCTTGCCAATTTCTCTTCTGTCTGCCTTGCTTGCCTCAGAGCTTGGTGGTGGAGTGTAGAGCTTGCCCACTGGGCTTCAGGTCCCATGCAGGGTTACTTTTTGGTATATATAACTCATTATACATATATATATATATATGTGTGTGTGTGTGTGTGTGTGTGTGTGTAGGAGTGCCTGGGTGGCTCAGTTGTTTAAGTGTCTGACTTCAGCTCAGGTCATGATCTCAGGGTTCATGAGTTCGAGCTCCGCGTCTGGCTCTGCTCACAGCTCAGAGCCTGGAGCCTGCTTGGGATTCTGCCTCCCCTCCCCCTCAAATACACACACACATACACACATACATACATACATGCTTTTGGTCCGCTCTCATTTTCTTCATCTACACCTACCACGTCACCCGTTTCTTAACTCTTACCAGTTTTTCCTTATTTCTTTAAGTTATCATATAAAACTCATTGGGGAAATAAAAAGAGAATTAAAATATTTAACTACCCACCAAAGAATGGAAGAATATCAAGTTAGGCCTTTTATATAACAACAACAAAAGAAGTGTCCCGATGCCTACCCTGTTTATCACCAGGTTTTACACTCAACAATATATTTTGAGACATTTCTCCTTATAGCTAAATGGAATCAGTTTTATAACACCATATTAGAAAATTCTAATTTTGAAAACTAATTTCTTTTTGGTTGGTTTTGTTTTGTACCCTTGCAAAAAGTTATATAAAAAAAAAAGAAGACCCTAACAACAAGTAATATGCTTTATTAATCCCAGTGGACACATTCCTTAAAGTGTTATGAACACAAATAATCACTTACTAAAAATATTTAT
Organism: Herpailurus yagouaroundi; assembly: GCF_014898765.1. Taxonomy (NCBI): domain Eukaryota; kingdom Metazoa; phylum Chordata; class Mammalia; order Carnivora; family Felidae; genus Herpailurus; species Herpailurus yagouaroundi. The sequence continues at coordinate 7,824,216 of NW_024412405.1, read as the reverse complement.
TGTACTCGGTCAAAATGCCCTCTGAAACGTCAACATAATTTATGCTTTCATAGGTATTAGGGAAAAATGAGCATTTATTTGCCTGAAATCCTAATGGCACTAAATATTGTGTATTTTAAGTTCAATCTTGCAGAGGTGTTAGACAAACATTTTATGTATGGAGTGTCTTAATTTATATTTCTTGAATAATTGAATATACCCTTCTGTATCAGTTATGGGGTCTTTTGTTATTTTCTTTTGTGAGTCACATGCTCATATTTTTGAATTTCTATTATAATTGTTTTTTCCTAATTCTGAAAATGTTTATGTATTAGTTATATAACTAATATGTCTTTTTAAGCTTATTTATTTACTTTGAGAGGGAGAGAGAGAGAGAGAGAGAGAGAGAGAGAGAGCGAGCATATGCAGGGCGGGGGGCAGGGGGAGAGGGAGAGACAGAATCCCAAACAGGCACAGAGCCCAACACGGGGCTCAATCTCACTAACGGTGAGATCATGACCTGAGCTGAAATCAAGAGTCAGACACAACTGACTGAGCCACCCAGGCACGCTTATAACTCACACGTTGATCCTTGTTATTTTTCTTTAGGTTGTTTGATAATTTTTGAAATGCTGATTATGATGATTTTGCCAGACAAGAGTTTTTAAACAGCAGAATGTATCAATATTCATGTTTTAGCCTATGGCATTGCGTTTAGATATACACTAACTTTCTATTTTTTTTTTAATTTTTTTTTTTTTAACGTTTATTTATTTTTTTTGGGACAGAGAGAGACAGAGCATGAACGGGGGAGGGGCAGAGAGAGAGAGGGAGACACAGAATCGGAAACAGGCTCCAGGCTCCCAGCCATCAGCCCAGAGCCCGACGCGGGGCTCGAACTCCCGGACCGCGAGATCGTGACCTGGCTGAAGTCGGGCGCTTAACCGACTGCGCCACCCAGGCGCCCCTACACTAACTTTCTAAAGCAGTATTGTGTATGAGCTAGCTTGGGGGCTCAGTCAATTGAGTGTCCAACTTTGTCTCTCAGGTCATGATCTCAAACGATTTGTGAATCTGAGCCCCGTGTCAGGCTCTGTGCTGACAGCTCAGAGCCTGGAGGCTGCTTCAGATTCTGTGTCCCTCTCTCTCTGCCCGTCCCCAACTTGTCCTCTGTCTCTCTGTCTCTCTCAAAAATAAACAAACATTAAAAATATTTTTTAATGTGGTTTAAGTTAAATATACTTGCAATCAAAGTTATAGAATGCTATGAACTACGCACTGTGTGTCTCTAAACAAATACAGGGAAAGAGGAAAAAAATACGGAGTGATAATCATTCCATTTTTTCAAACTCTTCCTTCTGTTCCATTTTGTCTGTTTCAAATGCTTTATTTCTTTTTTTAAAAACAGGAAATACAAGTATATGTGTGTGTGTGTGTGTGTGTGTGTATACAATATAGACGCATATGTATGTAACACATATGAAAATCAAACGGAGGTTCAGAGAGAAAACAGTGTGATGAGAATGGGGGAGGCAGGGGGAGGTGGGGACGCAGGGAGAGGTGGGGGAGGCAAGGGCAGAAAGGAAACCTCCTTGGCAACTTTTTAGATCATCTTCAAAATACTCCAAACATACCATCTTCGTTTTTGTTAAGCAAAGAAAACAAACACTTCCCCTTTCCCCCCTCCTGCCTGATACCAGTTTATTTTAAAAAGGCAATGCAGGAAATTATGAATGAGAAGATAATACGCTGGCTTTCAGCCGCCTCGGTGAAACATGCATACTGCCAACATTTTTGTCACCAATAATTCTCCCATAAACATGGGTCTCTCCTCTCATTATGCAAGCTGTCATGCTTTATTGAACCACATAATTTCACCTAATTAAAATAAGCAGTATGTAGATGCCTCCCCCACTTTTTTTCCGTGGCTGGACAAAAGCCAGTAACGATATTTAGAGTACCCTAAGTGGACACCATATTAAATATTCATTTTGGTGCTCCTCTGGACGATCAGATAGAACTCCTGCTGCTCTTAAATATTAATATTCATTTTATTTATCAGATCTAAAAACCCTGCACTTGTAAAGAGACAGAATGCGTTCGGTCCGTGGAGATGTTGGTAATGGTGGCAACGTGGGGGTAAGCTGGTTGCCTCGAGTCAAGTTTGTGGTGCGACCCTTGACAAAGCGCTCGGATGCGATTCGCTTCTAAACTGCTTAATTTATTTCAACTCGTACAAGTTTTGTGTAGGCAGCCTGTCGGGTATGTGAACAGATGTTTCTCAGTGTTTTTCTTCTCCATGCAAAAACATAAATAAAAACAGGGGGTCTTTAGCCTTATCGGTCATCGTGCTGGAATTGCGCGACAGCTCCCCAATGGAGACTCAGAAAAGACCCCCAAATACAGGTCAGCAGAGGTGCTATTTGATCCACAGCTGGAAGGAACTCAGGTGCCACTAGTCCAACATAAGGCGCCAACTTAAGACATTAAAACGAAACAAAGGTCGCCTTTTTCTGTGCTTCACATCAATGTGATCGTCTATGGGAGGGAAAATACTACGCAAAACACCCTCCCAGAGTTGAAAAAGGCCAAGACACGTAGCCTCACACCTACTGAGAATTCGGTCACCTTGACTGTCCCCTGAGGTGCATCCGGTTTTGCGGAAAGCCTTAGCGGTGTCTTGAGTCACCGGTAAACTCGACATAGGGCAGCACTGTGAGAGGAGAGTGATCACAGCCGCAGGTTACTGTCATATTAAAAAGAGATAGTTGTGTGAAGTCAGCTTACAATTTAACATATCAACACCTTTTGATTCCATTTGTTCACTTCTATTAACAGTTCTTACCTTGCAACTGAATCTCATTTTCAGACAGACTTAAGATCACGCTGAATCCCATTTGCACAGATGGGTAGGCAGACAGGAAAGCAGGAAGCTTACGGATACCAGCAGGGCTGCACTGAGCCCCAGCCATCACCCCCAATGGGAGACAGAGGGGCAACAGTGGCCCCCACAAAGATTTCCCTTACCTGGGTGACCGCTGCCCTCCCCTTCCCCCTGGGGTGTTGCGTTAGGTCGACTTCCCCATAAGCTCAATAATGATGGATACGAAGTGTTATCCAGTAGATAATATGTGCTGGGAGACCCGCTCACACCTTCCTCTGACCTTTTAGACACGTTTTTGTAGAAACGTTTCCAATCCACGTGATTTAGCCATCTGGCCCTTGTATTTGGTGCTTTGTCATGGTTATTCTTTTCCGCTCAACGCTCCTTGGGAAGTAGGTAACATTCCCCAAAGCCATGGTATCCATAGTGGGCTTACATTCTTTAAGTCTGTGTATATGTTAATTAGAGCAAAACGGAAGAAGGTTCTGTACAGCAGGAGGAATTGTTGAATGCCTCGGTGAAGGAACCTCATATATAAAGAAAGTGTCAGTTTGTACAACAGAAGATAAATCCGCTCTCACTCTCCCTCCTCCCCACCATTTTCGCAGAGGATAACATGCCCACTGTTGTCACGCTGTAATGCAAAGCAGACTTTAATGGCTGTTTTGAACCATCAATTAGCTATTCAGACGTTTTCTGTCGTGTCCACTTCTGAAACTACCAACGGTGTGATGTTGAGATTAATTATTTCCTGCTTCATCTGTTCCATAAAACAGCAAGAAGCAGGGTTCCTAACCGACCAAAAGTTCCTACGATGTAGGACAGGTCACTTTGCCGGCAACTTAGATTTTTTGACGATGATCAAGTTGATCTGTCCCAGGGGGAGGTAATGCTTTTCTAACCGGGTATTTGTCAATGTCGTTTTCCGTTTTAAACCCGATTTCGTGTACCTTTAGCGACTTTCCTAATCGTTTCCTTTCCTGAAGAGAGCGGGGATGCGAGAGGGAAAATGATGTGGGTTCTGGAAGTGTTAGCACAAGGTAATCAATCACAAGAGGGTGAGAAGTAGAAGATAAACTGGAACTTCCAAACACAAATTTACTTCATGACATTTTGCTGAATCTACGGTGCGGTTTTCTTTAATTAATTAATTGATCAATTAGACAGAGAGAGAGAGCTCTTGGGCCAGCAGCCAAATATGAGGGAGCTATCATTTTTCCTTTGGAGAAAGGTACCGACGCCTGGAGGAAGATATATAACAGTCAGTGACAGACTTAAAACCCAACCTGTTACAGAGGGAAAAGAAAGGAAGGGTCCTAGGTTTCTTTTGCTGCTGTTAGAAATGTTTTTCCTACCAATTCTGGAGATCAAAAGTCTGAAGTCCTTCCACCTGGCTCAAATCAAGGTGTGGGCAGGACTGTGCCACCTTTGGAGGCTCAAGGGGGAGAATTGGTTCCCTTACCTTTCCAGAGGTTTAAACTAAACTAAAAGAAAAAAAAAAATTAAGTGTATTTATTTGAGAGAGAGCACGTGCATGCACAGGGGAGGGACAGAGAGAGAGGAAGAGAGAGAATCCCAAGCAGGCTCTGGGCTGTCAGGGCAGACCCCACGTGGAGCTTGAACTCATGAAGGGTAAGATCAGGGACCTGAGCTGAAACCAAGAGCCCCACCCTGAATGGACTGAACCACCCAGGCCCCCCACCTTTCCAGACTTTGGCACTGCGGGGGCCTTCTCGTGGCCAATTTTCTCCTTCTTCTCAGCCAGCGGGGTGATGTTTTACTCCTTCAAATGCTTCTCAGGCTACAAATTCTCCGGCTCTCTTTCTTGTGCCTCCACCCTACACTTTTTTTTTTTTTTAATTTTGTAATATTTATTTTTGAGAGAGAGTGAGAGAGCATGAGACACAGAATCCGAAGCAGGCTCCAGGCTCTAAGCTGTCAGCACAGAGGGCCACAGGGGGTGGGGGTGAGGGGGGTGGGGGGTGGGCTTGAACTCTCGAGCCTTGAGATCATGACCTGAGCCGAAGTCCAAGGCTTAGCCGACTGACCACCCAGGCACCCCCTCCATCCTCCACTTTAAAAATTTTTTTTTCAACGTTTATTTATTTTTGGGACAGAGAGAGACAGAGCATGAACGGGGGAGGGGCAGAGAGAGAGGGAGACACAGAATCGGAAACAGGCTCCAGGCTCCAAGCCATCAGCCCAGAGCCCGACGCGGGGCTCGAACTCACGGACCGCGAGATCGTGACCTGGCTGAAGTCGGACGCTTAACCGACTGCGCCACCCAGGCGCCCCCATCCTCCACTTTAAAGGGCCCCAAGGATTGGGTCCACCTGGGTTCTTCAGAATCATCTTCCTATCTTAGTTTACTTAATTAGCAATGCCAGTTCTATCTGCAGCCTTAATACTGCTATGCCCTGTGATAGAATTTATTCACGGATTCCAGAGATTAGGATTATTGTGCCACATAGGGAGTAAACTTGAAGGTTCCCTGCAGAATCCCTCAGACCCTTCCAGGCATGGTTGAGATTCCCCAAGGAACACACGCTGAGATGCTGAGGTTTGAGGCCAGGGGGCTTCCTGGGAAGCATATTCAGAAGCATGATCTTCCAAGGCTCGAAGCAAGGTTGGGCAGAAGGTGAGGGTCAACTTCAAAGTGGTTGGAACACAGGACGCACAAGAGTCAAAGCAGAGCAGGAGCGCTGGGCTGGGGATACCCCCTCCCACTTGGGGTGGGGGCGGGGTGGAGGGAGGGAGGGGAGGTGGTGGTGGCCTGGCGCCACTTTACCCTCCCCTATTCTCTGCAATGCCCAGTCCCTGAATGCAGAGTGGCTCAGGGACAGGTAAACAGAATGGAACACTGGGCTCCCTGAGAGCAATTCCTGGAGACAGTGTCACCTTTGGTCCATCAGCAGCTGGTATGACCGGGCTCGTCCCAAAGGGGTCATCAGACCGCTCTAAGCTGATTGGATGGAGGCCCGTCTGCAGACAGGACAGGCTAAGAATATGGAGCCCTGACTACCTCCACTCCAGATCATTCCCTGGGAGGACGTTCCACAATGGGAGAGGGAAGTGGGGAAGAGCGGTCTATGGAGGCCATCCAAGGATCCAGAGCAACGGCTCAGAGGTTTGTCCAGGGAGGAAGGTTGGAAGGCCCTAGGAACCGAGAGCCCCAAAATCCTCCGGGAAGGGATTGACTCTTTGCCACAGCCCAGCTGGGGGCACTTCATACCTAATGGCGCATTTGCAAATGACGGAAATTTTAATGACAAGTAATTAAGATGAGGCTGGTAATCATATTACAACACGAAGATAAGCCACGGGATGGCCAGTTTATCAAGGAGAACCAGGGGAAACAATGGAGCAATCAGCCAACAATTCCGTAGCGTAGGCAGGCTAACAGCGGGTTGTGATCCCAGAAGCAGAAAACGTCGCAGGAGATTGGAAAGAGACAGAGAGAGCCACCTGTATACAGCTGTAAATTAGGGCTCTAAATGCCCTAGTTTTGCGGTCCTTTCTCAGGTTAGATGCCAGGGTTCTGTCTCAGCTTCCCCCACCAGCACCTGACTCCTGTGGTTCCCCCTCAAGTTAAATCCCTCCTAAAACTTCGCACATTGTTTCTTTTATTAAGTGGTGGTAAAAGATAAACCATTGAAAAGGTTGTTAATCCTTTTTAGGTATACCCTTCAGGGGCATTACTTGTATTCCCATCGTTGTGTAGAATATGAAATGGTCATCCCCAAACTTCAGATTAAAAACCTGTTAGCATGAATCCCTCACACACCCTTTTAGAAATGTAGTGGAGCATTTGAAGTCTCATCGTCCACTCGCAATGCTTTGTCTAAATTATATGTCTAAAACCACATGTGCACGTGCGTCTACGTTGCATGCAATGGAAATGCGATTGTGTATATTTTCTTTACATTCACATAGTATATTTTACAAAAAGAAATTCTTTAGATCATGAGCTAAGAAGATACCACTTCCCATTCAACTCCCTCTGATCTCACTACTGGACTGGCTTTGAGGTCTCCAGTGAACTTGTATTGACTTTTATTGACAGCTTCCTCTGTGGCTGCCGCTTGATGTATAATCCATTTATAAGCCCTGGGAAGTAGATGCGTCTCAGACAAAAACCCCATTTAACAGATGAGGAGTCTGAGGCACTGAAGTTGAATTAAGCTGCCCAAGGTCACAAGGTTATGAATGGGCCCATCGAGGCTTTGGTCCTAAGCACTAGCTCTCCTGCAGCCTATCTCATTACCAGCCTGTAAGAGCTCCAATCGTGGTGGGACTATCCCGCCTGCCACCTTGTTTGATTTTTTATTCTCTTCAAATATAGATAACTATTTATCTATTTCAAATGCATGTCCTTTTGGTGGCTTTTTGGTAGCATTTCGAAAATATACTAAAAACTGTTGTATAACATGAATGATGTGAGAAGGGAGAGGAAACGTCCTCAGGTGGTCTCCCGATGAAGTATTACTCATTTTTTTTTGAAAGTTTATTTCTTTTGAGAGAAAGAGAGAGTGTGCATGCATGTGGGAGAGGGGTAGAGAGGGAGGGAGAGAGAGAGAATCCCAAGTAGACCCCATGCTCAGTGCATGGCCTGACCCAGGGCTCAAACCCATGACCCAGGGATCGTGACCTGAGCCGAAACCAAGAGTCAGATGCTTAACGGACTGAGCCACCCAAGCACCCCTTACTCGATTTTTAAATGCTCAAATGCTAATTTGAAATGTTACAATTTTGCTCCATACTTCAAACATTCAAACCTTTAGTTCTTACCTTGGACAAAAGGACACAATTCAATTGCAGAAAATAGAGACAGTGATTCATTTTGATATTGACTGATGAAAAAACTGCTATCGCCCTTTATCCCCAGTAAGAAGAATTACTGTGTGTTCTTTTTGGGGTTTTGAGGAAAATGATTTAAGATGATATGGTATTTCATTTTAAAAAATATTGGATATTGGGGTGCCTGGGTGGCTCAGTCGGTTGAGCATCCAACTGCGGCTCAGGTCATATCATGGTCCGTGAGTTCGAGCCCCGCGTCTGGCTCTGAGCTGACAGCTCAGAGCCTGGAGCCTATTTCAGATTCTGTGTCTGCCTCTCTCTCTGCCCCTCTCCCACTCATGCTCTGTCTCTCTCTGTCTCAAAAATAAATAAACATTAAGAAAATGTTTAAAAAATATTGGATATATATGATAACCATAGTTTATGCCACAGATCAAATCTTAAAATATATTTTAACTCCTATATTTTTATGAATACATCATAAGAACCTTCCAACCTATTTCTACTTGTATCAGCCATTTAATGACATATTTTATTTGTATATATTTGCATGTATATTTCGTAATCTATTTTGAGGGGCGTGGGATATATCTTTACTGTGAATATAGGTTCTTTATACTATAGTTGAATAAGTTGATCTGTCACTAATGAAGTCCTCTGGTTTCTTTTATGGAAATTAACTCTCTTTTTACTTTATTATTACTCTATTTTCACATATCTCATTAGCATTGTAACCATGCCTATACACTTTAAAAATATTGAACTTCAGATGCCAGACCTATGCATTAGGGATAGATGAGAAGGAGAAGATCACACATCCAAGCGATATAATATAGCATCACTAAGGCAAGAGGAAGGATCTAGGGAAGAGTTGAGAGGGATGAATATTCTACATGTGTTGAGAAGTCATTTCTTCCCCACTCAACTGGCCTTTCCTGTGGAGTAGGGCCAATGCCATGTTCTGTTGCTGTTATGTTCTTTGACAGGTGGCTGTGAAGAAAATACCCAAACCACAAATGACACTTGTGTTACTGTTCTATGTCTGAGTAACAAAAGGAAAACAGTCTGAAAGTTCCCCTCATGATTAGACGGGGTTTCCAAAGGCCCCAGTGATACCACTCATAGTGGATACCCAAGAGAAAAGAAAACACATGTCTACACAGAAACTTCTACGATATTCATTAGAGCCAAAAGGTGGAAGCAACTTAAATGTCCTTCAACAGATGAATGGTTAGACAAATGTGATATATACATGACATGGAACATTATAACGAATGAAATACACCTGCTACAACATGGATGAACCATGAAGACGTCACGCTGAGTGAAAGAAACCGGTCACAAAAACCTACATGCTCTATGATTTCATTCCTATGAAAGTTTGAAACAGAAGAATCTATAAAGACAGAAAGTAGATGAGCAGTGGTCTAGGGCTGGGGGAAGGAAGGGGAGAGAAGGGTGATGGTTAAAGCATACAGATTTTTTTTCCTCAGGTGATGAAAATGTTCCAAAAATGACTCTGGTAATGGCTGTAGGGATTTGATAAAATGCCACTGAAATCTGTACTTTAAAGGAGTAAATTATATGATATGTGAATTACATCATAATAAAGCTAGGTCATTAAAAAATTGAATTTCATAATTTACATATAGGCATAGAAAAAGTATTGGCAGGTTTTGGATCAAAATCTTAACGCTGAAGGGCACCGGGGTGGCTTAGTTGGTTAAGTGTCTGACTTGGGCTCAGGTCATGATCTCACAGTTTGTGACCTCGAGCCTTGTGTCAGGCTCTGTGCTGTCAGTGTGGGTCCTGCTTCGGATCCTTGTCTGCCTTTCTCTCTGCCCCTCTCCCCTCCTCTCAAAAATAAACAAACAAAAAAAAATATGTATTAACATTGGCTTATCTCTGAGCCTCAGAGTTACTGTTGATTTCTACCTCTCACTTTGTGCTTCCAAATTTGCTACTATACGTGTATACACATACTTGTTTGTATGTATATACGTACGTATTTATTAATACTTCCTCTGATTTTTTAAATACCACTTTTATATTATATTGCATTCCAGTAACTATAAATGTCATGGGAATAATTGATCAAGATCTGACATGACATAAAGCTAAGTTCTGATGGGAGAAAGATGATACAAGCCTTTTGAGAACACATGGTGGGGAAAAATAGAGGTTATGGTACCACAGCTGTGGGGTATGCATATGCTCTACTTGGCGTGTGCATTTCTGGAGAAAAAAAATGCATTATCTGGCTATATTAACTCTGGCAGATCTTGCTTTTTACTTGTCTCCACATAAAGCTCAAATGTAGATATTGCACTCCAGCGTTTGTCTAAGATCACAGAATGAAGTAACCCATTGTGTGAAAGTATCGAGAATTACAGCTTATAAATAAGTATCCTTGTGGATTTGCTTTTGTTTATAGCTATTGTCTTTTCACAGTAAGCGTGGCCAAGTGAAACATAACCACTAGCTGAATGCTCACTTTACACAATCTGTAATATTTCTAAAAGCAACCTGAGGACTGAGTATAGGGAAAAATGTTACTTTTTTCCTGGGTTTTATGACTAGAAACTGAAGAACAAATACATTAATGCATTGGGTTGAATTGTACAAAATTGCCATTGTATATGATAGAAACAGCGAGCTAGTGGCAATTTCATAGGACTCAACTTAACGTAAATATGATTAATGCATAGTTTCCCCGAAGGAAATATTTTAGGTTTAGATCCTTTCATTCGATTAATATTATTAGGGCAAACACTGGTCTTTTAATTATTCACTCAGACATTCTGCTTTTTTACCCTTTGACAGCTAGTTTTTTATGCACAAAATATCATAATCAGCTTGATGCGCTCTCACTGTTGCATGAATTAATCCCTGCAAAAGCTAATTAGTTTCTTAAGTATAGAAGTACCTAAAATTAATTTTAACTAGTACAGCTGTATCTCTGACCTCTAGCTCAACGTGTAAAGAAGGAAGAGATGTAATTTTCAAGAGGACTCCTGGCTATTCTCAAACTAATTCCTTTGAAATCAACATGTAATTGTTGGATATCCACAGAGCACAGCTACGGTGAAAGGCACAAAGACAAAACTCATTGCCAATCATCAGTCCAGCAGAGAATTAGACATGCTAGCACCGAAGATCGACAAAGCGCAGGTACACAACGCATGTATACAACAACGTGCAATACAACACATCAGGGAACAAAGGGGTTGTTAGAGGTAGATTAATCTGTCCTTAGCACATTGTTGAAGTTAATGAAGATAAGCTTATTTTTAGGGATCCGTCATTGGGTGGAGTCCCAACAATGAAAGGAGCTATTTAACTAGAAATTGTTGGACTCTAGGCTGTCTTTCCGGTCATCTTACCCCCTCATCTGTTGCCTTTCCTTTGGGTGATGGTGGAGTGGCCCAGGGCATTAGCAGGGGGTCTGCTGGGAAGACGGTGAGTCAGGTGTACATTTAGTATGAGTTTGGCGGAATAGTTATGTTGTTTACAGTTACTTCCATATGGAATTGACTCAGGCTAGACATTCTTGGGTAGAAAAGGATTCTTCTGTCACTGTGCATTACACCCAGGGTCATGACACCCTCTTGCCAGGTACAGTTGTATCACAATATCAAGGTATCCTCAAGCATGTACCCCCGAAAGTGTCTGTCTCTAAATTTGAAATGTTTAGAGAGAGAGTCTAGTCTATGGAACATTCTTCAAAGTAGTACAACTCATATATGAAAAAAAAAAAGTAGTTGGAACTTCCTCAGATTTGATAATCCTATGATTTTTCATAATAGTAACAAGTTTTTAGGCAGAAGTAAGTTCTAAGCTATCGATAATCTGAAACGTATTTTGATCAATCATGATGAATGTAATACTGAATTACATTTCTTTACCGTCTACAGTAAAAAATATGATATAATGTTATCCTTGATATTATAATATGTATGATATATTACATGTAACTATATTATAATATATAAATATTACCTTTATTATAGAAAATATTATCACCAGTGTTATACAGATCTGGCAGATAACTCATTCATGAAAATATTACATCATATTACACAATTTGTGATTTTTATACTTTTCATCAGCTTAAAAGTTTTTTTAAACATTTATTTATTTTTGAGAGACAGAGAGAGACAGGCCATGAGCAGAGAGAGAGAAGGAAACACAAGAATCCAAAGCAGGCTGCAGGCTCTGAGCTGTCAGCACGGAGTCTGTCGCAGGGCTCGAACTCATGAACTGTGAGATCATGACCTGAGCCAAAGACTGACGCTTAGACTTAACGCAAAGTTAAGACGCTTAACTGACGGAGCTACCCAGGCGCCCCTTCTTCTTTTTCTTCTTCTTCTTCTTCTTCTTCTTCTTCTTCTTCTTCTTCTTTCTTAGTTTTAAGTAATGTTTAAGATCGTGGGATTTCTTTTCTCACTTGGAAAAATATTCACTTTCCCATCAAAATTTTTTACTCATAGTTTTCTATCCCTTTTCTTATCCAGGACTCCAAAAATTCTCAGAGATTCAGGCTCTACAAACCCAAATCTTCCGATTGTTCTGAGAAAGTAGATGGGGGAATTACTTTGTGATCACTAGTGGAATAAGTGAAATCTCCAGGAGGAAAAGCAACAGAACCTTGGAATGTGGAAGAAAGGCAGGCAAATACATCATTTCAGGTGAGGGGCACTTGAGCAAGGGCATAACTGTACGAGGTTATTGCACACTCGGAAGTGGTGTGTGAAGGACAGAAGAAGGATTTGACCAGAGGTGGGGTTCGAGCCAGGTGTTGGAGAACACTAAATACCACAGTGACCTTTCCTCAGCCAGCCATGGTGAGTCACTGGAGTTCTTTGAACAGATAAGTGAATTATCTCTCTTTTTTAAAGAAAGATTATTATTTATTATCTGTCTTTTATTAAGAAAGATCTGGCAGCAGTATGGGAGATGAATACAAAAAGCCATAGATTTTATCCAGGGAAAGCACTGCAGAGCAATTGAAATAGTTCACGTAAGAGATGATAAGCATCTGACCCAGAGACATGGTCATGGGGATAGAGCCAGGCTAAGACTATGAGGCCAATATAGATTAGCAATTTTCTGGATTGCGTGAGCGGAGCCTGGTAGGCAAAGGCCAAATGAGAGCTGGGAGGACCTAAATATAATTTCAAGCATGTGCAAGTGGGAGAATAAAGGAGAATTGCGACAAGGAATGTAATAACAGGTAGCAGAATCTTGGGCAGGGGTGTAATCAAAGTCCACTGAATTGACTGGGAGCCCACGACATGTAGGGTTACCCAGTGTTCACATGTTTGAAGGGAAACTGATCAGACATCTTAGCTGGAGCGACGATCATTTAGAATAAAAAAAAAAAAAAAGAATCCTAGAGACAAAAATTCTGGAAACATCTACAATTAAAGAATTGAAGGGATTGCCAGAAAATTAAAAAAAAAAAAAAGTGAGCCAAGAATTTTGATTTGCATTAGTACTTTTTCCTCTAGCTACTTAAGTATTTTTTAAAAAAAATATACATTGAACACAATCATTAAAATAGCTGTAACATAGATAATTTGTGACTTGAATGAAAAAATATCGCCCTAGTCTTTAATTATAGATCAGTAATAGCTGTTCTTTATTGACTACTCACTATGTGTCAGACAGTATGTTAAGAGCTTTACACATATTAACCCACTCAATTCTCCTAATGATCCATAACTAAGTACTATTATAAATATTCCCACCTGCAAAAGGAACCAGTAGCACAAAGAGGTAAAATATCTTGCCCAAGATGTGAGGGGGTAAACTGAGGAACCTGAGTTTCCACACCAGCATCCTGGCTTCTGACTCCATTGTCTCCACCATAGCAGGAAACTCAAATTTAGGAAAATGTTTTGATTGACAAGGAAGAAACACACAATCCACCTTCACCCATAAGCTTGGACACTGGAGTCTGGCATTCCCCCCCCACATGCGGTACTCATAATATTGGCATGGCTTTACCATTTCAGGAGACTCTTGCCCCAACAAATGGCCTGGTCGTTCATTACAGAAACTCCCCATCCACCCTTCAGTGTAAAGATCAACAGGCAGCCTGGGGCCTAAGTTTCTTTGAATCTCTTGCCTCCAAAGCGCTTGCTCTGCCGTTTCCACCAATGTTCAACAGTTGTATCATAACCCTCACACACTCTTGATTAGCCCCTACTTTGGAATACCTGCCTGAACTAAACCTCAAGTTCACACCAATTCCACCTTGCCCCCCTGCCTCTGACGCCTCGCCAAAAGTCCTTGGAATTGGTGTTCTCCCTCATAGCAGTAAGAGATGAGCTCAACTCCATCTTATGTGCGGATTGCCTAGTGGTTTTAGGGAACTGGCATTTGACAACACCGTACTTGTTGCTAAAATTCTAACAAAATGGCAGATATTCATGAGCAAGAAGGCACACCCTAGAGAAAGAAATTCTAATTTAAAAAGCAAGTTTCTATGGAAAGGAAAAATTAACAACAGAACAGATGATACACTGCTCGAGACCACTGAATAAGAGATTTCAAGAAGAGGAGGATTTTCTTTAGGATACCTATCCACTGAAGGGGGATTAAGAAGAAAACAAATCTCTAGTAAAATTTTTACCAGGAGAATGATGCCCGTCACATTTCAATTAGAGCCTTTATCGTGTGCTGTGGGTTCAGAGTTTCTAATGCTTTGCAAATGTTAACTTATTGAATCTTCGTAGCAGCCCTGTGGGGGTAGGGCCTATTATTATTCTCATTTTACAGACAGGGATAGAGAGGTTATATAGCCTGCCCATGGTTACATACCTACATAGATGGAGCCAGGATTTAATCAAGCAGTCTACATCTAGAGGGCAGTTCATTACACAACTTCGCTAGGAAAGTCATGGATATCCATTGAGCATTGCGTTCAATCACAGGGAAAGATTGTATTTCTGTGGAGAGCGTCCATGGCTTCAAGCATCAATTTCTTTGACATTTCCTTTCCACCTTTCCCTATCTGGAATGTAACTACCATCTCTCAAGATTGAACCAAATGTTACCTCCCCCAGAAGGCTTTCCTGGCTCTTGGTGTAGAAATGCAGAATCACGGACAGTTCCTCCTTGGGCTGATGGTGCACCTCTGCCTCTGTCCAGCTTAATTGCTGATTTATTTATTATTTATTTATTTATTTATTTAGCCCTATACAATTGTAAGCTTCTTGTATTTCCCATCTCTGGTCCATAACACATGAGAGTTGAATTAAAAAACAAAAATCATCAGTTTCATTGAGTGATCTTTCACCCACTAAATTTGAGAATGTAGGAGAAAAATACATGTGCATTCAGTGCAGCATGATAAAGCCACAGGGAATTTTCTTGTCTGTGGGTGATGCTGCCTCACTGGTCCCTCCCTATAAAGTCTCAGAGTCTGAACATTCCTGCTTCTTCCATACCTCCTACGTCCTACCTCCTACCTTCCATACCCCCTAAGCTTCTGTGTCTGCTTTGGCAACTGCATTCTGAAACATAGCTCTGACCATATGGCTTATTTCTCTTATCGGCCTCCCCCCAGATTCGGAACTCCTCGCTGAGGCAGCTGGCCTGATAATCCTGA
Source organism: Herpailurus yagouaroundi (assembly GCF_014898765.1). NCBI lineage: Eukaryota > Metazoa > Chordata > Mammalia > Carnivora > Felidae > Herpailurus > Herpailurus yagouaroundi. The sequence goes on along the minus strand of NW_024412405.1, from coordinate 7,808,941 downwards.
TTGTTCTCTTTAGTGGCCTGTGTGGACGGATGTTTGGCCCTGGCAATGGACTTTGATCTGAATTACTTTTGTCAAAGTGCTGTAAGGAAAAGAGCCTGGGATCCAACTCCTGACAGCTATTAGCAATGCAAATATAAAGGTCCTATATCAGACTTTCTTATGAGCAGAATAAACAAAATAATGAACTCATTAGCAAGGCCTTGTGAAATATTCAAGCTTTGAGAACTTTGACATGGAAGGCCTAAGTATGTAGTAGAACTAATCCTTCATTCTGCTTGAGGCATGTTAAAGAAAATATTCTAATATTTAAAGGCACTCTAAACGGTTATCATGATTAATTTAACATTCTTCTTGGCATTTATCTTTCGGATATCCTATGGACATGAAATAATTTTGCATGACCCACAGGAAAATTCCTCCGTGCCATAATCTTAACTTGAAAATTTCTGGTTGGGGCGCCTGGGTGGCTCAGTTGGTTGAGCATCCGACTCTTGATTTTGGCTCAGGTCATGAGCTCATGGTTCCTGAGTTTGAGCCCAGTGTCAGGCTCTGAACTGACATTGTGGAGCCTGCCTGGGATTCTCCCTCTTCCCTCTGTCCCTTCTCTACTTGTACTCTATCTCAAAATTAATAAATAAACTTTAAAAAAATTAAAAAAAAATTCTGGCTGACAGGTTGGGAAAATTATTCTAGACTGGAGTATAAGGACATTGGCTTTAATTTCTACCCTGTCACTTGGAAAAGTCAGTAACTTTTTTCAGTCTCAATTTCCTAACCTATCTATCTATATCTATATCTTTATCATCTATATCTATACCTACATCTAATATCTTACCTATCATCTGTATCTATATATCAATCTGAACACGTATAACCTATCTCCTTGTCATTTTACATATTTTTTTAAAGTGACATTACTTGTAATAACATAGTTATCGAACAACCCTGTGTATTATTTTCTTTGACGAAAGCACATGCATGAAATAACTTAAAGAAACATCAAAATACTTGCTTCTACCACAACTGTGATTAGAATCAGAATTTGTTTCATGGGATAGATCTTTCTATGCAAGTTAACTTTTTAATTTAATCCATTGCCCATTCATTCAAATTATATACGACCTTGTTTACTCTCCTGGGGATATGTCAGCCACATAATATTTCTTAATCAAAGAAATTTACCCAAATTAACTGCCAATTTGCTCAAGAAAGAAATAGGAAAAATGTGAGCTTGTGTGAAGTCACCTGTCCAGACATAGTGTATTTCATAAAAACAAAATTGTCTAGCCTGTTTATTTTCACACATTATCTGCTCTCTGGCTTACATAAATAAGAATTGTGTAAATAATAAATTGTAAATCATAAAGGACTTTAAAATCAATTTGACTTCCCATTTACATAGAAGGAAAAGTATCAAAGCTCAAATATTTTGAGTTTACCTACAAGTCACAGTACAACAAGCCCATTGATGTAATTCAAGTAAAAGAACCAATTTAGTAGATTCATGATGGAGACGTAGTCAATATATTTTTTTTTTTTGCCACAAATGACCCTTTTTCATTTTTGTAGGGAAAATGGAAGAAGGGAACATTAAAAATATAACATTTGAGTTAAAAATGCAATTTCTGCTACTTTGTAGCAGTTTCCACTCAAGAGATACTTGAATCATGGCTGTATTCCCTGTGGTATCCTGTGCCTGAACTTGAACTCCTGGAATTAAGCTCCATAACCCATGGTAGTCTTCCTGGAATACAGGAGCCATTCAGTTCCTGTTTAATAATTTTTAACATCAGTTAGAAATACAATAACCTGGAGAGTGTGGAGGCTTACTTTGATGTAGATAAGTTACAGTCTAAAATTTTATAGTCCATAAGCCTCATTTTCATTTACATCCTGCTTGTATATTTTGTCCTTCTTTGAAACCAAAGCCTGAGCAGACACTGAGATCTTTGTTCACTACAAAATTGGGAGTATTCAAAGGGAAATATACAAAGAAATGCATAAGAAAATTCATTTTATGAATAACGAAGAATGGCCATGTGTATCCATCTTGAAATCAGGTGTCATGACTTCCTGGCTATGTGAACTTCAACCTAGCCTCATCCTGCTGTGCCCTGCCATTCCCTGATCTGTTAATCTCGATGACATACCTCAACCTTGGAGCATAGTTGTGACATTTAAATGAGATACCATAAGTGCCTCGTGTGTTGCAAAGAAAATGTTAGGCGAGACGTAAATCTCGGTTCCCTTCACTTCTTTCTGCTCTCACTGCAATCTTTATGTCCCAGCTGCTCTCTGAAGTAGAAGCCATAACTTGATATTTTGAATCCAAAACTTTTTTCCCAGACTTCAGTTTCCTTAGTTGATTTTCAGTTTTTTTGACAACTACTGACTATTCATTACATTTTAATAGGTTTGCCAACGTATCTATATTAAAATAAAATTTGGCATTGGCAAAGAGGGAATGTAGACATTTCAGATAGATGGTCTTGCATGCGATATACTGGCCAAGTGATCTTGGACAAGTTATTTAACCTTCCAAAGACTCTTTTATCTTTATTTCCTAGAAAGTGGGGATAATGATTTCTATCAGGTAGACTTTTTTTTTTTTAACGTTTATTTATTTTTGGGACAGAGAGAGACAGAGCATGAACGGGGGAGGGGCAGAGAGAGGGGGAGACACAGAATCGGAAACAGGCTCCAGGCTCTGAGCCATCAGCCCAGAGCCCGACGCGGGGCTCGAACTCACGGACCGCGAGATCGTGACCTGAGCTGAAGTCGGACGCTTAACCGACTGCGCCACCCAGGCGCCCCTATCAGGTAGACTTTTAACACAAAGCAGACAAACACCCTAACATAGCATCTGGCACAGCATATGTATTTAAGTTTCATAAGAGGCGACATGATAAAGACGATGATAAAATCCACCATTCACTGGTGCCCACGTTCTGCCTTGAACGCTCAAATTAGCATCTTTTAGAATGTTTTATAATGATCTGAACTAAGCATCCTTAATAAAGATTGAATGTCTAACTAATTCATTAGACAGACTTTAACACGCTCTGTAAGTATTAACTAACAACAGGAATAAAGGTCTGAAGTTCCTTTGCTAGGTCTTAAACCCCTAATTCTACTCACTGGAGTATTTCACTGATAAAAAAAATCCAAATGGGTGAAGAGTTCTGTCTCTTTCTCTGTGAGATAATAAAGAGCGACACCATTTGCAATGTCTGAGTAAAGAGTTTGAATTTATTGGTGATTAGAAAATATCTAGCATAGCTGTTAGATCAAGTAAATTCGTAGAGTGTCCTCTTCTGAGTCTTGCAACCCAGACAATGCAAGACGTGACATGGTTTTCCATGATCCTAGTTGATATCCCGCCCTGGTTCCCTTACAAAAATGACAGAACATCTTTCATAATATGTACTTTTACTATGTTGGTGAACTATAGTGTTCCTTATACTCTATTAAAATGCTCCCCTTTCAGGAAGACTTTGCGTATTTTGGGAAGAAAAGAGAAGTCTCCTGGAATGTTCTTTATCAGTTTCAGAGATGAGGAAAACTGAATAAGGGGAGTTGCAGATGTTGCTGCCTTTTGAGGGTCCCCTCGACCTGCACAAGCATCCTTTCCATCCACCAACTGAGATAAATGATCCAGTAACTGTGAGTCAGATCTAAACGAAGATTCACAGAAGAAATAAAAATAGTATTTTTGACTGAAATGTTATTATTAAAAATATGTCCTTCTGAAATCAGAAAGACAAGAACTAACAAGTGTTGGTGACAGATAGTGAAAAGGGAATCCTTCTGTGCTGTTGGTGGGAATGCAAACCAGTGTGGCCACGGTGGAAGACAGTACGGAGGCTCCTCAAAAAAATTAAAAATAAAAATAACATTTGATCCAATAATTCCACTACTGGGTATTTACTCAAAGAAAACAAAAGCACTAATTTGAAAAGATATATGCATTCCTATATTTATTGCAATATTGTTTACCATAGCCAAGATATGTATGTTTACCAGTGCCCATCGATACATGAATGGAGAAGGAAGACGTGATACTTATATATCCAACGGACTGCAATTCAGCGATAAGAGAGGATAAGGCTTTGTCATTTGTGACAACACAGATGGATCTAGAGGGTATTATGCTAAGTGAAGTAAGTCAGACTGAGAAAGACCAATACCGTATGATTTCACTCATATGTGGAATCTAAACGAAACAATACACATGAATAAACAAAAACAGAATCAGACCTGTAAATACAGAAAACAAACTGATGGTTGCTGGAAGGGAGTGTGGGGGGTAGAAAAATGGGTGAAAGGGAATGGGAGAGACAGGCTTCCAGTTACGGAATAAATAACCACAGGGATTAACGGCACAGCACAGGGAATACAGTGAATGATACCGCAATAGCTTTGTATAGTGACAAATGGTAGAGACACTTGTGCGCATAACCTATAGAGAAGGTGCATCATTATGTTGTGCACCTAAAACTAACGTGGCATCGTGTATCAGCTCTACTCAAAAAAAAAAAAAAAAAAAAAAAAAAAAAGAATGGAAAGAAAATCTTTCTTGGGTATGAATATGTGCTATCTTTTCCATTAAAGAAAATACGTCTCCAAAGAATTGTTTGCAACAAATATATAGGTACGTGTACGTATGTGTATACAGGTGTGTGAACATAATATATATGTATTGTTTTATGCATATGTATATATAGAGAGAGAGATATATAGATATGTGTGTGTGTGTTATTTGTTATTTGTTTTTGTTTTGTTTTGAAAAAGGCACTTGAAAGTTTTCTAGGTGGACCTATCTCTGATTATCAAATGAAAGGTGAAACATTTCCAGAAGCACAGGGAAAAGAACAAACAATTCCCAAGTGGAATATTCCATTTAGAGCCAAGCCAAGTTGGGGGCTGGGCTGCTAAGTTGGCGATTGCACTATATCCCGAGGACAGCACTGTCCTGCCCAAAGGAGTGGTTTTCCTGCTGAGGCTCAGACAATGCCTACACGCACGGCTGCTATCAGGAGCCGGGCCTCATCCCTCTGTAGATGCTCCAACAACAACACATTGGTGGAGACTCCATAGAGGGACGTCATGCCTGTTGCCTTGGATAATAAAGCAGTATTCCCACCTGGAGCATATCCAAGGAAAGGAGGCTGGGAAAGAACAAAACAGATCATGCATCCAGGCACGCCCCCAGCCCAGCCTGCATACCCCAGCCCAGACAGGGAAATGCAGAAAACAGAGCCACTCTCAGAGCATTCCAGTGACACTCTCGGAATGCCTCTCCCTGATGCCATTCATCCCACAGGAATATGCAGTGTGACTTTGATATGCTGGACTGTAGCATGGGCAGGAGCATGTTTAGAACATTTTGAAGACCCTACCTTTACATGGTACTCTGGCACTTAGACATCCTTTTAGCCAAAAACCAAGTAATGGGATTCTCCAATGCCGCCAATGAAAGAATTTCCCTTATCAAGTGAAGAGCGTCATCCCCTGTCGCATTTTGCAAAGAGGTACCTAAAAACTTACCAATTTTCAGGAAAAGGCCCCCACAATAAGATCTGAGGTTATTTCTTCTTGTCATAAGAAATATATTTATAGGGGCGCCTGGGTGGCGCAGTCGGTTAAGCGTCCGACTTCAGCCAGGTCACGATCTCGCGGTCCGTGAGTTCAAGCCCCGCGTCAGGCTCTGGGCTGATGGTTCAGAGCCTGGAGCCTGTTTCCGATTCTGTGTCTCCCTCTCTCTCTGCCCCTCCCCCGTTCATGCTCTGTCTCTCTCTGTCCCAAAAATAAATAAGCGTTGAAAAAAAAATTAAAAAAAAAAAGAAATATATTTATGAAGACATATAAGATATGCTTTCCAAAACCACATTAGATATATACATTCTTCTATATACACACACATGCATTTGTGTGTTCATGTGACCATCCTCTAGGATTGGATAATGATGAAATTTGAAACAGATTAAAAAGCAAAGTTAGGAAAATAAGATTATTATGTTAACTGGCTTTATGTACTTTCAAAAGAATACACTGGTAATTTAAAATACTTTGCACTTTTCATACTGACTAGGGTGTTAGGAGACAAGCCTGTTTGGCTGAGTCAACATCACACACAATAACGTGGCTTCGGGAAAAAACTTCAGATTTACCTAAAGGTATAAAATGCCTATAATTTCTGGCAGCTTTGCAAGGCCCTTAGGTAAAACAATTGGCTTGCCAGCAAATCTAACAAGTGTAAATATATAAAATAGTTCGGAGTAATGGAAACGTTTATTGGCATTTACCTGGGTATACTGGAACACTGTATGAGTGAGGTGAAAATCAGTTTTGGAACACTTATTATGTAATAATCAATACAGATCTTCCCAGCGAATGCATGCTTGTGCTAACTGAGCAGTGTTGTTTATTCCATTAACTCAGGCACCATTTGGCTTTGCAAACACTGAGGCAGTAAGACGAGAAGCCAAAACGAGAGAAAGGAGAAGGAAGTTCTTTATCCCCCCCCCCCCATTCTGTGATTTTTATGGGTCACTGCATACAGCGTGCACAACATTTTGTTATGCCTTGAGGTCCACCATTACACTGCTCAGTTTGTACCAGGAGGAGGAAGAAGGGGACGTTTCTGTGAATGTTTCATTTCCAGTGCAGTACCCTGAGTTCCCTCTCTCTCTCTCTCTCTCTCTCTCTCTCTTAGTAAGTGGGGAGGTGTATACGCAAGGGGAAAGTTGCTTTATGAAATGGTGCTTCCGTGAATCTCTTCCAAAATCAAACACCTCGATTAAGCCCCGGTGTTTCAGGCACCGGGTTTTGAAATGTGTCTACTTGACTCCCTACCCGCACATGTCTCACCAGTATCTCTGTTACAACATCTGGTGGTTTCTATACAAAGCCTTTGGCACCAGTGGGCAGGTTTATGGGGAGGGTGTTCTCCCCGTATAACCATACAAAGTGATCGGTACGGATTTAGCTCAAACCCTCCTCTGATGATCCTTCAGCATGATAAATTTTATTCTAGAACAACATACAAATAAGGCTCATTCTTCATTGGGAGAGTTTTCAAGGTGGGAGAAACGCAAGGAAAGGAGAATTCCAATGGATTCTTTCTCGAGGTTTCTCTCTCTCTTTTTAAATACAACTTTAAAGGTTGTTCAGCTGAACTTGGAAAAAATGGTTAATGATTACACAAAATCCCTTAAAAATTTTAAAAAGTGAGGAAAAAAATGACAGAGATGCTCGTGAATGAAACTGGTCCATGAGGTTCACATTGTAGGTGCTGGTCAGTGACATTTCTGTGCCTGGACTCTGAACATGCCTATTTCCTTTCATCATAGGAAGTAGTAATTCCTTTTTTTTAAAGTGTTTATTTATTTATTTTGAGCTGGGGGAGAGTGGAGGGAGAGGGGCAGAGAGAGAGAGAGAGAGAGAGAGAGAGAGAATCCCAAGGAGGCTCCATATAGTCAGTGCAGAGCCCGATGCACTGATCTCATGACGGTGAGATCAGAACCTGAGCTGATATCAAGAGTTGGGTGCTTAACCACCTGAACCACCCAGGGGCCCCAGGACTAATAATTCTTGACAATAGTCTCTCTCCCCCATCCCCCCGCCCCCCATCGAAGTCTATGGAACCGAGCAACTGGAATAAATACAATACAATAAAATTAAAAACAAAACAAACAAACAAACAAACAAACAAACAAAAAACACACGCTCGGGTGTGTCCATGTGTGGATTCTAGTGAATCAGTCCCATAATGCTCCCAGTAGATGCTGCCTTCTTAGGAATATAAACGAACTAACTTGTTGAAGAATGAAAGTTATGTATTTAGCTAGTAGTGTTCATTGGCATACATTTGCCCAGTCTATGGTATTTGAAACCACATTAATCACCTTGACTGACTTCTTACAGTCCTAGGGAAAAGGAGAAGAATAAAATCTACCTTCTGTTTCCTTAAACGCTGGGGCTCTTTCCTTCATAAGCAGTTGGAAAGGTCCTACAATATATAAGCATTGGGATGGCATGCAGACACAGCAACACTTTAAATATTTATTTTCTTTGGGGTGTCTGGGTGGCTCAGTCAGTTGAGCATCTGACTTCAGCTCAGGTCACAATCTCACGGTTCATGGGGTTGAGCCCCGCATCAGGCTCTGTACTGACCGCTCAGAGCCCGGCGCCTGCTTCGGATTCTGTGTCTCCTTCTCTCTCTGCCCCTCCCCGGCTGGTGCTCTGTCTCCCCAAAAGTAAATAAATGTCAAAAAAATTAAATATCTATTTTCCTTATAGGGCATGCCATATATCGTATCTTTTACAGACAGAAACAACACATGAAACATCCCATTAAAGAATTAAGTGCTATGAAATTGAACCTCAATTTTTTTCATCCCATTTCTTATTGCTCAAAAGGTTAAATATCTAGAGGAATATGAATCAGACTTACGTAATAGCTTGCTCTTACTGCTGCTTTTCTAACAAAAGCATGTTCAGAAACAGGAAAAGGGGGAGAAACGGTAATGAAGAAAACCTGTGCTGAGAAAAGACCAGAGACGCAATAAAAAGCCTCACTTCATGGACAAGCAGTTGCCTTAGCTTTGAAAGCATGTATTCAAGTGTTTTTTGGCTCCTGGAGTAAGTTGTAGAGATCTACAGACTCATATTTTCTGCGGTAAATCAAGGTGCAGAGATATTAACATGAAAACGATTGTAAATCATCCGCGTCTGGAATGAAATATGGGAGACAATACCCTGTTGTTTAAAGGGTGCATAAAGAAAAAGGAAAAGAAAACAGAGTCTGCAGGTTCATTTGAATTGAATGCAGTGAAAGGAAGTTCTGGAATTGACCTTGTAATTCCTTTTTGTGAATGCAGTTTATGCTGTTTTCTGGCTGAAGAGAGGATCCCTCCTCCCCTCCTCAGGAGGAGCCTTGAAGCTCCTGGAATTTAAATAGAGGAAACTAATGGAACCATTAAATGTTGTTAAAGGCTATGGCTAAGACTAATGATAAAAAAGCTGAATTATTATAGTAAATAATACATTTTTGTCCATCCACAAAGTTCTAATTCCGTTTTTTGTTTGTTTGTTTGTTTGTTTGTTTGTTTTGTCACGCATCTGGGGTTTAAGATCCAGAAACTTTATAGTTTCAGTCACATATTCTTCTTAAAGATGCCTATTCCTTAATGTTTTTGAGAAACTTGCTGATTGAGGCAACAATTTAGGCAGAATAGTAAATAATCACTGCGGTTCTTTGGGAAATGATGTGAAAATTTGCCAGTTAGCATTTACAGATTTTTCCATGGGATTCTTGACTTGAGTATTCAAGAGCCTTTATTGACTTCCTCTCTTCATTTGCTTTTTTCTTCTGTTGCCTATTTTCTCCCACTCTACTCTCCTCTCTTTCTTCCCTCCCCTATCTCCCCTCTCCATCCCTCCCTTCTTCTTTCTTTTCTGTCAATCTTTCATTTCTATTCTTCCTACTCGATTTATGATGTACTTCCTGTCTCACTCTACTAAGATTGAAACTCCCAGAAATGGGAATCTTTTCTACCCTGTTCACAGATGTGTCATCAACACCTGCAATAGTGCTTGGCATATACAAATCAATTTAAAATGTTGTTTGAATAAATGGTTAAAGGAAACTTACAAGTAATCTTTCTAGGTGCAATTACAGGCTAAAAGTAGATTATAAAAATGAGTGTCACATATGGCAATATATGTAAAACCCACAAAAGTCTCATATTATTTTACAAGATAACTATTTTGAGCAAATAGGTCAGAATATAATCTGAAAACATTGTAATAATCTATAAACTTGTAGACATTTCCCAAATATTATTTATAACATTGAGTTTTTAAAAACAATTGTTTTCAGAAACAATCTATAAGTAGAAGTATAAATTGGTAAATATATGAATCAACATGGAAAGAAGAGGTTTTTTTGCAGCCGTTAAAATTATATTTATAAAGCACTTAAAATAATGTTTAAAGGGACTTGCTTTTCTTGTTATTTAATTAAAGTTGAGCATAGAATTTTACTCACTGAATAATTGCAACTGGAAACAAAAACCTTCATAGAGAAAAGAGCTAGAAGATGAACGTAGACAGGAGCATTTTTGTCATTGTTTTTTTTATAAGAGACTATAGAATTTTTTTTAGCTCTTTTCCATGTTTTCTCTGTTTGTTTGATTTTTGAAACTTCCAAGTCTGAATATGAAGTGAACAAATTTACTTTACAAAGATGGAATAGAAGCGGGGATGGTTCTAGTGATAGTACTCGTATAAAAGGACAGTTTAAATCTGAGATGTTGGATCCTCCATGAATTGGAAGCAAATAAAACTAAGATCACTAACTTTTGGGCACAGCCTCTTTGGCACTGCTGTGTTTAAAAGTGAAAGGAAAGTCCTATCTGCAACACCAAGATTGTAAAATTTACAGCAGAAGTCTCCAAACTATTTAATTCCCAAGTGCTTTTCTGCTTTAGTTACATTTTCTTTTAAATCACAGAAAGCAATTCGGTTTTCCATATGAGAGCAGAGAGGACTTGAGAGGCTGTTTGCAAGGTTTCCAAAAGTAATACAGGTAGTTGGGGGGGGAAGCAGAGAATTACTCGTAGTTGTAATTAACCCAAAGTCTGGGCTGTTGACTATTTTTATCTAAATATCCTTACTCTTAATTCATAGGTGATGGTCAGGTGGGTTAGGTCAGGATGTACAAAGAGAAGAGCAAGGTTACCGCTCGGTTCTAAGGATATCCTGGAGCTTATTGGGAAAGGCTGTTTTTACGACAGCAGGGCTTGGAGACTAACCACCAAGATTTGGCACCGAGATCTGACGATTCTATTCCTCCAGAACAGGCAACGAACATTCATTTTCCCATTAGCTGTTTGTCATCAAGTCCTGATAAGCATATATGCTTTCATGTCCCTGTTGAAAGTAACCACAATGAATCCATGTGCAAATACTTGTAGTTTGTTTTAGCAGTGAATTGGTGTTATCCATGCCCTAAATTTACCCTGGATCGTTGTGATTTTTCTGTAGTTCCACTTAACTGGAGTATGTGGTGCATGAAGGAAAATGGGAAGAGATGAGGTTGGAAAGATGATCAGAGGTTCATTCACAAAGGATTCTGAATGCCATTTCAAAACAGTTGGCTATAAGCATGGAGAAATCAAGCAAAAATGGTGACTCATAGGCAGTGGGAGGTGAGAGAGAGGCAATGCCCATGTTTCATGAGAACTTCTGTTGCAACATTAGGAAACGCGGGGTAGGTAGGAGTGATCAAAAACAGAAAAGCCAGGGAGGAAGTACAGAGTCTTAGAGGGATGGTATTGCCTCTATGTATGACAGTGCTCTGGCAACAGAATAAAACACGTCAGGGCGATCCAAGAGGCTCACAAGTCATTTGCCGCAGCCCCCCACCCTTGGCATGCCAATATCATGGCTTTCTTATGCCTTAACTGCTCCTACTTTCTCTTAAGGTCACCCTTATTTTTCTGTTTGGATCTTGATTTATAGATATCACCAGAAGAGAGTCAGTAGGGAAATTAGATGCTCAGTTTCCAGGACTTGATTCCTTGTCGAATGCGTCTTCTTTAAGGAAAGAGGAAAACGCAGAAGGTAGCTTAAAATACGCAAGATGACTGCTTTACATAAAATACTAGGATGATACCGGATACTACATAACAGCACCCGTAGATACATGTGGATGTATTTATATGTATTGTCCCTAGCAATTTGCAAACTCATCACAGATTGAATCACAGTAGTCTACTTTTCAAAACACCCAAAGATCGTCAATGCCTGCGGAATCAAAGCTCTTATCCATCCAGTTAACTGCTGTGTGCTACCGTCCTTGTAGTAGTCCTCAGTTAGACCAGTGTCCCCCAGTCTACCAAATAAGTCACACTTAGTCATTCTTTCCCCTTTCTGGCCCCTCCAGATCTATACATTTCATATAATCCCTAACTTCCTATTATCCTTAGCTTCCAAAGCTTTCTTAACTCTAATATTCTATTTAACACATTTCTGTACCACATGTTCTGCCTCCCATGGAGTATAACAAAGCAACTTTAATGTATCACTCATTGTACGTGTAAAATGTACAGTATGGAAACTTCTTCCTGTGTCCCTGGATGAAAATCCGCATGGTCTCCTGGCTCTCCTTGAGAACTCTTACATGGCAAATTTTTTTGTTACTTTGAGAAACAGTCACAGAAATCTCAGATTGGTTCTTAGACTTCCATTCCCACGAAACAGTTGGACATATAAATTTTTGGTCGAAGTGGAAACTACCACACTTCAGCTCCGTTGGGCTTGGGCTGGCAACCTGAAGCCTTGGGGGCGGGGGGTGGGGGTGGGGGAGAGGGCTGTTCTTGGCTTCCTTGCCCCTCATTATTGTCCACCTCTTCACTCACTGTGTACTATTTCTAACTACTTAGGGATCGGAGGGAGTGCACAGAGGACAAGGGAGCAAGAATGTCTTACTTTACAAATGGAGCTGCTGAATGCTGACTTTTTGGTTTCCTGTAACAGCCCATGTATATAGCAGCCTCCTTTTCTACTGGGCTCTTGGGGTGCTATGGGGACCTACCTCCCATTGCTGAGACCATCTTACCTGCAGCTTCTAATGCAATTAGTATATGTTCTCTAGCTCATCATCCACTCACTTCTCAGTCACTAGGGATCCTGTGATGCCTTCAGCAAATCTGAGATGAGGTCCGCATCCCCTTTGAGATAGTCCTATGCAACAGAATTTAAGGTGACTTAATTCTGGATCTCCCTTAAGCTGATGAGGACCACACGTCCTGTGTCCTGGCAAACTCCAGTGTAGCAGAGCAATCTCAGGGGAGCAGCGACCTTTTATTTGTGTCTACCATCACGTCTGATAGTGTTGCTTGTTTTTGAGATTTCTCAGGCAGAAGTTCAAATGCCACCTGTGATGGTCAGTTTCATGTGTCAGCTTATCTGGGCTACAGTACCCAGTCATTCAGTCAAATACTAATCTAGGTATTCCTGTGAAGGTATTGTGTAGATGTGTTTCACATCTAGAAACAGTTGACTTTGAATAAAGGAGATTATCCTTGATAAGGTGGGTGGGCCTCATCCCATGAGATGAAGGCCTTCAGAGTGGGAACTAAAGCTTCCCCAGAAAAGAAGATATTGTGCCTCAATGGTGCAGCATCAGCTTCTGCCTGAGTTTTCAGCTTGCCAGACTGCCCTCTAAATTTCAGAGTTATCAGCCTCCACAATCATGTGAGCCAAGCCCTCAAAATATCTTAATCTATCTTCTATCTATCTATCTATCTAATAATTACACTATGGGAGAACTTTGACCAAAACACCATCCCCTCACTCCCCCAACTGTAAGAGACAAGTTTTAAGCTTCATGAATGATTCAAATGAAGCCTCTCTCAGTGGACTTGAATGAAAAGATGTAAAAACCCTCCTCCTTGAGGAACTCTGCACACACAACAAACAAATCCTTTCAGAGCATCCCTCTAGAATCCCCTTAGTTCTTTCAGATCTTGTGAGGAGTCCCCATGAATTGGTTCCTAGCTCATTAGAAAAATTTCGATTTGATCAGATGCCCACTTCTTTTATCCGATATGTACCAGTTAGTACTTTGGTGAAAATTTACTTATTCTTAAATAGAATATCTGATTCGTGGGTATACGTGACAAGGAATTCAGAAGCATTGAGACAGATGCTATGGTGCAGCCAGCCACACATATGCTCTACAATCCCTGGCATTAGCCTAGCTTTCAAGGAGCTTACAATGCATTTGGGGGAGACCAAATTCACAAAACCTTGGTGATACTTAAATAAGAGTTAAGAAAACAAAATAGTGACCTGTCATGGTTATTGGTGGCCATTGACAAGATGATGCTTTTTTGGAATGGTGGAGAGGAGGGAACGAGACAGAGCATTTCAAGTGTGCAGAACAGCGGAAGTAAATGGATAAGTAGGTTAAAGGTAAGTTTAGAGGGAAAAATGAAAAAACAAACAAACAAACAAAACACAACGGTGAGATAAGAATGGATGTAACCTTGGGAGAACTAGTGGAATATAACATTAGAACGATAGATCATTATATATATTGAATGTGAAATAGATCAATTTGGACTTGAACAAAAAGGAGTCAGAGAGACGATTGATGTGCAATGAAGCTATATGCAAGGGGGGGGTGCCTGGTAGGGTGGGGAAGAGTATGGAGCCTGGTAAAAATAGGTGAAGGACGATGAGCCAGCTAGAATTCTGTTGCGAAGATCCATCTAGCAGTGACAGCAGGCAGGCAGTGAATGATAGAACACGAGAGTTGAGGAACACTGGAGTAGATCACGGATTCCAACTCTCGGTGTTACTACTGCAGGATTACGACATGGCCAGGTCACAGAACACACTAGTCAGTGTCTGAGCCGCAACCACATGCATGCGGTTAAGCAGATTTCTAACATGTATTATTTCCCTGTGTGTGTGTGTGTGTGTGTGTGTGCGTGTGTTTTAATGGTTATTTATTTTTGACAGAACACAAAGAAGGGAGGAGAAGAGAGAGAGGGAGACACAGAATCTGAAGCAGGCTCCAGGGTCTGAGCTGTCAGCATAGAGTCCAACGCGGGGCTCAACCCACTAGACCATGAGATTATGACCTGAGCCCAAGTCATTCGGCCAACCGACTGAGCCACCCAGGCGCCCCTTTCCTTGTGGTTTTAATTGAAACATATCTGTTTGAAATAGTTTATAACTAATCTTCTGACATAAGATGCAGTTCTCCCAAATGTCATCCAGACGTGTTGATGTTATGTGCGTTCATCAAGAAAATACTAGATGGGGCACCTGGATGGCTCCATCAATTAAGCATCTGACTTCAGCTCAGGTCATGATGTCACAGTTTGTGAGTTGGAGCCCCGCGTTGGCTTTGTGCCGAGAGCTCAGAGACTGGAGCCTGCTTCAGATTCTGTGTCTCCCTCTCTCTCTGCCCCTCCCCTGCCCATGCTGTGTTTCTCTCTCTCAAAAATAAAATAAAAACATTACAAAAAAAAAAAACAAAAAACGAGAGATCCATATGGTAAATATGGTAATCAAGCATAGGTCTTTTTAATTCACCTAGGCCAAATTGAAGACATTTTGTTCCCAGTTGAGTTTTCCTTTTACTTAAGTGTCTATGAATTAGCTAAAACAACGTATTGCTACCATTAAAAAGAAAAGTAAAGCAGAGCACCTGCGTATAATGCTAGGTGCTAATTCTGTCTTTTTTTTTTTTTTTTTTTTTTTTCTATTTTCTCAGCAGGTCTGTTCCTTTGTGAATTTTTGGCAATCGAAATACCAAGTTCTGAGAAGGCACAACAAGCGAGTACTTTGCTTTTTTTTTTTTTTTAATTTATTTTCAACCTTTTTTATTTATTTTTGGGACAGAGAGAGACAGAGCATGAACGGGGGAGGGGCAGAGAGAGAGGGAGTCACAGAAAAGGAAACAGGCTCCAGGCTCTGAGCCATCAGCCCAGAGCCCGACGCGAGGCTCGAACTCACGGACCGCAAGATCGTGACCTGGCTGAAGTCGGACGCTTAACCGACTGCGCCACCCAGGCGCCCCGCGAGTACTTTGCTTTAAGAAGTGCTTTTGAAATGGGTATTTAAGGTTTCTCAGAAGTTATTTACAGGAATGGATTGGATAAAATAGCAACATACAACCCAGAAGTGGCGGCAATGGCAGCTTCCTTTCTCACTCTCAGTGGTGGGGAAGCACTTATGATAATTGCTAGACAAGTGGTGAGCTTGGTTGGAAGTACGAGATTGATTTCCACTCACCCCACCCTTGGTACTTTGTATTTCTGGATTTATATCATGCCTTTAACTATTTCTCCTAGGTGCAACCAAATTTTTTAAATACTATTTTTTTAAGATTCCAAAGCATAAAAGCGTATCGTAAATTCAATATACTTGGAGACATAATCTTGACGTAATACACTTGCTTGTGCAACAAATGGGCTTAACGTATTTGATTGTCCTTTTGTGTGAGAACGTTTGCATCGCATTTAGTAACTATATGTCAGTTATTTGTTTAATAAATCAATAAAGATTCACACATGATGCACCCAGTAATTACAGAAGGTGTCCCTCTTTTACTAATAAAAACATGTTTGTACTGGTAAAGGCCTATTTCTATTTAACATTCTACCCCTTTTGCTTTAACTGCGTTTGGTTTTGCTTGAGGGACTAGATAAGAACTGATTTGACTCTCGTGTTTATATTCTATCATTGCTAATGATATTGAAGTCATAGTAGTTTGAGAGATAACATGGAATTTTTGTAAATGACAACTTAGAAGGTAAGTGTTCAGTTTTGACACCAAAGCTAAGCCAGTTGTTAATTGCGGAACTGTTGGAACCGGAAGCAATCCGCCATCTGGAATTTGAACAGAGTGTTGGCATGGCTTGCCAATGGGGCCTCATTCAAAAGGTTTGGATGTAGAGACAAATACACACATTATCATACTCATTATTTTAGCTCATCTGGGATCGGAGGCTCAAAATATACAAACTCTTTGGCAGATCGGGTTTTCAGTACATGAATTCCCTTCTATTAGTTCAGGCATATCAGGTACAATACTGTACCTCTTATCATGGGATATGCTTCAGCTCTCCTAACCATAGAAATCTGGAATAGTCACCCATCCATACCCCCAAGATTTTTAACTAGAGACATTTTAACAATTTTACCAAATATGTCAGAGAAATAGCTCTTAGAAAACCAGCACCCCTGTTGAGAGCAATTGGGAAAAATGCCATCTCAAAAACAAACACACAAAACAAAACAGAAGATGTTAGAAACTACTGATTCAACCAGGCATGCAGGTCAAGATCTTACTGGGGTTTTCAGAGCAGTGGACTGGCCTTGTTGAAACTTTTTTTTTCCCAAGGTCATGCACCATTTTTTGGTAAAGGACAATAAGCTAAGTCTTCAGGCAAAGAGTTGATGCTAAAATTCAGAGAAGCTAGCAAAGCTTTTGATAATTGAAGATGCATGGAGATAAAAATTGCCGTGTGGGGAAATCAAGGCAGCCAGGAATTAAGAGGCTAGTGTCTCAGTAAATAAGGAGGTATACCAAAATAAACTGGGTTCAGCAGTTTCCTTCTCAGCTTATTTACCAAATTATTAAATTCTGTTGGGTAAAAAGCAAAGCAGTGAAGCAAAACACAAATTTAAAATGGCCCATGTACTTTGTAAAACAGTTGGCCAATATCAGCTAAAGTTTGATAGACCTAGCCTAATCCAGAACTTGCATTCCTATCCATGCCCAGAAGAAGGGTATATACATGTTTGTATGATGGTGTATATGTGCATCAAAAGCTGCCTTTAGTAATATTCCTGGCAACAGCACTCATAATTGCTAAAATCTGAGAATATTTCAAAAGCCCATGAACAAAAATACGGGTACATAAATCACAATATTCATACAATGGAGCAATTAAAATAAGAAAATTAGTATAAAGAAGAATCTCAGAGGTTGAACTCAGGTAAAGGAAAACAAACGAATATAAATTGTGTGTGTGTGTGTGTGTGTGTGTGTGTGTGTGTGTGTATTTATCTATATAGTGATTTGGGGAGCCATGTTTGTAACTTGGAAGGAGTAAGACATGAGCTGATGATCGTTATCTCTTCTTTGACCTGGGTAATAATTCCAGGTCAGTAAAATTTTTATTGAAAATATGTTGCGGAAATTTTCTCTTCAACAATAGAGACGGGGATCCCAAATATGTCACTGTGAATGCATGTCCGTAATGCATGTGTGTTGCAATTCTGCTATTAAGTTTCTCCTCTTTCAAATGTTCAGGTTTTAGCCTAGGTTGCCTCTGATCTCCCCATTGGCAAAATAAGTGATAAATTCAGTGAACCTCCTTAACATGCAACACAATCTAGGAGACACAAATCACAGGGATTAAAGTAAATGGTGACATGTTTGATGTGCCCAGAGCAGCATGACAAAGACATAGCCGAAGAGAGGTGGTGGGCTACCACTGGATGAGAAACAGTATTGAGGTGGAATTGGAGCTTGAGAGAAAACCAAGGCAACCCTTGAAATCTCTTCTTTATTGTATTAGGGCAGTGCAGGCACAGAAGAGCATAGCAGAGGTGAATTGATGGGGTGTCTGACAAAGGAGACTTAGGTAACAACAGCCAGTAAAATGAAAGAAGTAACTAAGAGTAGTGTGGAGGCACTGAAAGTCCCAAAAGCTAGGACACCTTGAGGTCAAGGCAAAGGTTGGCAGTAGTGGATGCAGTTGGGATCACATGACTGGATAGAAATCCATCTCTACGGATTGGTGAGAGAATGACCAGAAGATCGGTGTCAGCAATGTGGCCAATGACCACCACCGAACGAAGGAAAACCTAGATGCCATCACAGGGAGAAAGAGGGGGGTAGGATGCCCGGACACGGAAAATCTGGGATTGATTGAATTCCACTGGACTTGGGATCAAATGTTTCTCAGTAGTTGGTGGAATGGGACAGTCAACATAGAGATGATCATGAGATGAAAACCAATATATGTGGTCCAGCGTCTTACAAACGGTATATTGCAGAATTTCACAGTGAAGAAAGGAACGTACAATGAAGAAAGTACATACCAGGCTATCAGACAAGTCTATGTAGGTGCAAGAGTAACAGAACATACAAAGAGGAGAACGTGTGGGTGTAGGGATTATATAATGAAGCTAGAAAGTTGTGTGGTGAGAATTATCATGAAGTTTTATTTGAAGGGTCAGGGATCCAATGCAAAACCCCTGTCCCAATGCTCTTGCCATTGCGCCATGCTGCAATCGAATTATTAAAGACACTGCCAAAGCTGAGAAGGAACCAAAAGTAAAAATATAATTCAGACGTTACATGTTAGTCTAACTGGAAAGATAACATATAGATACAGAAAACCATAATACAAAGTAGTGGAGAAGTGATCAATGAGTTATATATCACAGACATTGGAAACTAGGAACAAGTCGAGAGTCTGAACAATGAAGGAACTTTTCATGGGAAGTCAATTTTGTATTTCTACCTGAAGGATGTACAGCGTTTGAATGAAAAGAACCAAAGTAACTTTTGCATACATGGTATGTTATGGATGCAGAGGCATAGTTATGAATGCATCATAGGGTGGTGAGAAACCAGAGCTCACATCTGGGAACAGAGCTCTAAGGAAGGATAAAATTATAATGTAATATACATATATACAAAATTTAACCTAATAAAGCTATCTAAATTGCCGGTTCAGAACCTTTTTATCTACATGCTGTTGGTAAGGGGGAGTCAGTAAATTTCAACTAGGCGGTCCACAAATAGTTGTTGAGGAACTACCTATTTTCCCTTATAATGACAGTGGCAAGATGATCTGGGGAAATCAATCTGGCAGTGGTATTTGTGAGCTCAGGAAAAGATAGCATACAACTTTTGCAACACTTTGGAAAAGTGAGAACAGTCTAAAAGTGGTGATGATGGAAGGAAATGGAAAGACATGAGGGAGGGAGAATCAAGTATAGTTGTTTGATTGGAACACGCTCAAGACAAAACCATAAATACTGAGCAGAAATGACCAAGATAACTATGATAGTATTGACAGAAACCGAGAACCATTGAAGGAAAGAAGCTGCTTAGTAGGAAACTACAATGAAATTTGTTTGAAGAATTTTGAGCATGGATCTATAAAGAAGAGCCAGAATTTGGAAGGATGGTATTGAGAAGAATCATCCAGCAAAAAGGACATTAGAAACCATGCTAATACAGAAAGATAGAAGGTTGTAGGGGGAAAAGCCCTGTAGAGTGTTCTTATTTATAGGATATAATGGGTCTTACAGTACTAGGGCAGGCTCCAGTGAGAGAGTTAGAAGAGGACCCAGTGTTCCAGACAGCAGCATCATGGGCCACAGCAATATCAAAAGCAGGGGGCCACCACTGTGAATTCTCAAAGTCAGTGAGAATTAAGACTCAGGAGGATCTTCAAATTTCATACCTATGGTTTCATGTATTTCCTTTTAAACATATGAAAATAATTAAAAGAAAAGTGTGCTGAGATGAAGTCGTGATTTTGAACATTTTTGGCATATTTTTTCTCTTGTGATCTAAAATGAAGAGATAGAAAGTGGTTGTTTTTCTGAATTAAAAATTTTACTATGGGGAAGCTCAAAAGCGCTTTCCTGTATAATAGTTGTTTTTATAAAGAAAGGAATTGATTTGCTTTTAAGTTTTGTTCATTGTTTTACATAGCACAGAACACAAATATGGTAAGAGAACATTATTAAGTACTTCTTAATATATATATATAATATAATATAATTATTCCAGACCTTAAAAGCAGGATTGCTGGTTGAACTCATTTAAAAGGCAGTAGTAAATTTGGGGTACCTGGGTGGCTCAGTCAGTTAAGCATCCACCTCTGTTTTTAAAATTTAATTTAATTTGATTTGATTTAATTTAATTTAATTTAATTCAATTTTTTATGTTTGAGAGAGAGACAGAGTGAGAGTGAGGGAGGGGCAGAGAGAGAGGGAGACACAGAACCCAAAGCAGGCTCCAGGCTCCGAACCGACAGCACAGAGCCCAATGTCGGGCTCGAACACATGGACCATGAGATCATGACCTGAGCCAAAGTCAGATGATCAACTGACTGAGCCACCTGGACTCCTCAAGCATCCAACTCTTGGTTTTGGCTCAGGTCATGATCTCGTGGTTCAAGAGTCTGAGCCTCCACATTGGGCTCTGTGCTGACAGCTCAGAGCCTGGAGCCTGCTTGGAATTCTGTGTCTCCCTTCTCTCTGCCCCTCCCTCACTTGTTCTCTCTCTCTCTCTCTCTCTCTCTCTCTCTCAGAAATAAATAAACATTAAAAAAATTAAAATTTGTAAGCATAGTAGAAAACGCAGATGACATAAACAAAAAGAAATACCAGCTGAGGGGTACCTGGGTGACTCAGTTGGTTGAATGTCTGACTCTTGATTTCGGCCTATGTCATGATCCCAGGGTTGTGGGATTGAGCCCTGCTCTCACTCTCTCTCTCTTTCTAAAAAATAAAAAGAAATTCCAGTTGAAGAAAGAGATTTGCAACATTAATAACAAATAGTTCATACATAAAATATATCAAAAACTACTCAAAGTCATTGTGAAAAATGCAATTAACCAAGTGGAAATACGAACAAATTATAAAGTGAATAAATTGCAAGGAAGTCAGAAAGATAGGTAAGGACAAAAAGAGATCTGAGAATATATTGAAACAAGTTATAATCATTCTCACTCAGAATGGAAAAAAAAATAAGGAGTTATACATAGAAGACTGTTGAGAATATAGAGAGTTTGGCATTCTCATATCCGACTTAAGGAACATGATGTAGCAATAATTCTTGGAAAAACCATAAGTACTATCTGCTCTTTTTCAAAATGCATGTAGACTGAGACATGGCAATTCTACTGCAAAAAATCTACCGTCCAAAAATATTGCCAGGAGAGTGCAAAGTTATTCTTATGAGACTTTTTGGGGATAGTACTCTAAAAAATAATGAAAATGGAATCCCAATAATAATGGAATGATGGTGCAGGCCTCCATACAGAGGAATTCCAGGAAGTTAAAGGAATAAGGAATTGCACTCAATAAGACCACAGAAGAATAACAATAATACAGAGGACAAATCCCCGTAGAACAATCTGGAATAGTCGTAAGTATTCAGGAGAGAAGTCCTGGGAAAACAGGGAGTGGGGGAGTTGGAATGTTAGAGCACGTGGCCAGGAAAGGTCTACGGTAGAAGTGATGATGTCAAATGGGTCTACGTGTTACGGGGACTAATAGAGACGGGGAAGGGACACTGGGATCATGTAGGGAAGAGCTGAAGTTGAAACAGGATAGTAGGAGAAGTAGATGTGAGGCAAAGATCAGAAGCCCCTGGTATACAGCCAAGTGTGCAGGGGGACACTGGGCGATCCAGGTGAGGGAAGGACAAGTCCAAAGACCAGGGCCGGCCTTGGGAACTGCAAGGACCAGTGTGGTTGATGCTGTGCGCCCCAGCTGGGAGTCACGGATGTCCAGACAGCCAAAGGGATAAGCTTTGGGCAGATCATGCTGGTCTTCAGGCAACTGAAAGTATTTCCTCTGAGGGAGACGAGAAGCCAGTGGAGAATTTGTTACTCTCTGACTTTTATTCCCGGGTTGAAACATACATTTTAAGTGGAAACAGGAAAGCAGAGGCAACTGTAATAATCAAGGAAAGACATGAAGGCGACCGGGGTCAGGGTCGAAGCCCCAGGGGTGGGGAGCCGTGGTCAGATTCTGGCTGTCACGCGGAGGCAAAACCAGGAGAATGTTCTGGAAGGTGGGACGACTGGAGGGACATAAAGAAACGGGTCCGTGGCCTGAGTGACAACAACGGAGGCACCGTGGACAGAGAGAACAGTTCGAGGAGCCAGCAGGGGAGGGCATCTGCATGAGGTTGTGCAGACTGTCCGCTGTACAACGTTTGTCCAGCCACGGCAGTGAGTGGTGAGTATGGTAGAAATCCCCAAACCGTGCTCTTTGCTCCGGGCTGGTTTTTGCCAAAGTGCCTTTTCTTCTTTTGATATGGAAATGCAGTGTGCAGCGTGGTCTGCCTGCCAGCAGCCAACGTTTTGGTGTGTATCTGGCCCCTTTGTTTGTTTCGTTTTTTTTTTTTTTTTTTTTTTTTCTAATTCACAAATCGCCATTGTGATTCAGGGGGTGTCCCTGAAGAAGGCCTCGAGGGAGAAATCGGGACGTACGCCACGTATTTTGACAAATGAAATTTGACATCTGTATTAGGCACGCATGTGGAGTTGTCAGGTAGGCGCCAGGAGTTGCTTGCATGGAGGGGAGAGGCCAGAAACATAAATTACAGGAATCTGGGGCTTCTCAGAATAAAATCTTATGATTGGATACGCTTCCCGAGGGACTGGGCGCCTAATGATCAAGGGAGACCGAGTTTAATCTCTGCGGGTGCCGACATTTGGATTTCAGGCAATGAGAAGAGGGCAAAGGATGCTGAGAAAGAAAAGTCAGCAAAC
The DNA here is from genome assembly GCF_014898765.1 of Herpailurus yagouaroundi. Taxonomy (NCBI): domain Eukaryota; kingdom Metazoa; phylum Chordata; class Mammalia; order Carnivora; family Felidae; genus Herpailurus; species Herpailurus yagouaroundi. The sequence continues at coordinate 7,785,881 of NW_024412405.1, read as the reverse complement.
ATACAGAATCTAAGCTCGCGCTTACGGAGTCTGCAGGAGACTCCAGCCTCTCATTTAAATGATACTTAAAAGTGAATTCCTCTTCATTAAAATCACTCACGTGAAATGCGAATGGGTTAAGACCCTTTGTGAAATGACTATGACACTTGAGAAGTGGGCCGTGTGAATCCTGTCTGTTCCCCCCAATTTTTAAATATTGTTACAAGGTACATGACTTGTGCTTTTAATATAAAACCAGAATGATTAAAATGATGACAAAATATTTTATTTTATTATTAAGTTTATTCATTCTGAGAGGAGGGGGGCAGTGAGGGAGGGGCAGAGAGAGAGAGAGAGAGAGAGAGAGAGAGAGAGAATCCGTGGTGTCAGCACAGAGCCGGAGTCAGGACTCGAACTCACCAACGTGAGATCATGACCGGAGCCGAAGTCCGACGCCTAACCGACTGAGCCACCCAGGTGCCCCAAGGACAAAATATTTTAAGCTTCGTGATATGAACTAGTACAACTTAACAGGTTCTTTTTTACAAGATTAGACACGCATGTAAGTATTATGTGTATACCAATGTCTGTGTGCGCATTGTCTGCTTGTTTTGAAACCATCGATTGTAGGATCTGCTGTTGGCAA